>NC_052327.1:4649049-4983216 GCF_016432855.1 Salvelinus namaycush | reverse complement strand
GCTGAATGCTCCCCGTAGCCAAGCCAGTGCGGCGAGGTGGAATAGGCCGCACTGGGCTGTGCTGGCGAACCGGGGACACCATGCGTAGGGCTGGTGCCATGTACCCCGGCCCGAGGAGACGCACTGGAGACCAGATGCGTTGAGCCGGCTTCATGGCACCTGGCTCGATGCCCATTCTAGCCCGGCCGATATGAGGCGCTGCTATGTACCGCACCGGGCTATGCCTGCTCACCGGGGACACCGTGCGCCTCACGGCATAACATGGTGCCTGCCCGGTCCCTCTCTCTCCACGGTAAGCACGGGGAGCTGGCTCAGGTCTGCTACCTGACTTAACCACACTCCCCGTGTGCCTCCCCGAAGACATTTTTGGGGCTGCCTCTCTGGCTTCCAGCCGTGCTTACGTGCAGCCTCCTCATACCGCCGCCTCTCCGCTTTCGCTGCCTCCAGCTCAGCCTTGGGGCGGCGATACTCTCCAGCCTGTGCCCAGGGTCCCTTGCCGTCCAGAATCTCCTCCCAGGTCCAGTTCGCCAGGTATCGCTGCCTCTCATCACCACGCTGCTTGGTCCTTTCTTGGTGGGTGGTTCTGTAACGTTTGTCCTCTGGAGGAGAAGAAGAGGACCAAGATGCAGCGTGGTAGGTGTCCATAATGTTTTAATAATAAAACTGAACACTGAAACAAAACAATAAACCGACAAATGAACAGTCCTGAAAGGTGAAACACAACAACACTAAACAGGAAATAACCACCCACGAAACCCAGGTGGAAAAAGGCTACCTAAGTATGATTCTCAATCAGAGACAACTAACGACACCTGCCTCTGATTGAGAATCATACCAGGCCAAACGAAAAAACCAACATAGACAAACGAACATAGATAACCCACCCAACTCACGCCCTGACCACACTAAAACAAAGAAATAACAAAAGAACTAGGGTCAGAACGTGACAGTACTACAGTGTCATATGATGGAAGGCATTTCTGTATGCGTTATGAAAGACCAAATGGTTCTGACTTTAAAGTAAGTACAGCGTCATGTGATAGAGTCTTTATGAATGTGTTATGATGACTGAAGGTACTCTTGTCAATAAATAGGTTATAAACGTTCTTCTGACTTATGAAGGTTATCTCATGATCCACAGGTTAATGTAGGGTGTGAGAGGTATTTAGACGGGTTAGAACTGCAAAGCTTGTGTTTGTGTGTGTGTCAGGGCCAAGATGATTTGGGATAGTCCAACCTGAGACTACTGCACCACTCTTCTGTTCCAGTGCTGGAGACCATGACTTGATTACAAATTGTTAAAATGGTGGCAACATTCTGTGGCTTATCTTTCAGCGGGGAAGTGGGTAAATCTGTCATTCAATTTCCTTATGTTAAATGTTCTTATATACATTTACCGCTATTGCGCAAATAAGCCCGGGATATCAACCATTCAAAGTTGGCCTTAGCGGGAGTCACCATATAATTCTATGGGACCTAACTGAGTAAAGTATTTGTCATCAGGCTATGTCCTTTACTAGCAAAAACATTCCCCTGGTCAGCCACAAAGTCATAATTATGGCTAAACTCTGCCCATTTCCACAATTTCCCAGGAATCTTTACGATTTAGCCAATTTTGATTTTGTGGCTGGGCTATCTAGTGAAAACCATTAACTCTGGGCTCAAAGAAGAAAATAACAACAAGCCCTACCTTCCAGATAGCTAATTAACGAAGGACATAGCTAGCTAGCTAGCTAATTAACAAAGGACATAGCTAGCTAGCTAATGGCTTCATGAGAAGAAGAAAAATGACACCCTTAAAATCTGTGGTCTACGTGTATCGTGCCTGTGGGGAAAACTATCCCAATAAGAGTTAATAATACAATCTCTTCATAGCCATGACGTCGGACCTGTACGAGAGAGGTGCACACGACACGTGGGGGAAGGTGTTGTGGGAGATGATTGGTTGGTAGATTAAGCCAATGAGGAATGCTTCTCCCAGCTCTCTGTATTGGCTAACGAAGGCCAAGTTTGATGCGTTGGTCTACCAGACCTTCCACGCGTTTGGGCGGAAGTGTCTGGAAATTATAATGTGACTTCACATTATAGCGTGTGCCATCCTTCAGCACAACATGTCACCCTTTATAAAGCACATGTTTATATCATATTTGACAATAGTTGGCTACAGTATGTCACATTTGACATCAGTGATTATGCCATACAGTTACACCACATTTATGAACTCTTTATAAAGCATGACATACAGTTATAGATGCTTTGTAACACATTTATGGTGTGCCTATGAAAGCATTAAGAAAGCTTTGTGAAGCTGTTATAAGCTGAACGTAATATAAAGAGGGACCTAAAAGGGTCAATGCATAGAACTACAACGTGCAGATCTAAATCACAATGGTATGGTGTGGTATACTTTTGAAAGGTTTGAATGAATGACTCATTACTGACAACTAAAAGAGTGCTTTCAAAAATCGTAACTTTTTCCTCATAACTTGGTCCATTGTTGAATTGTGGCACTGGAAGAAACACAAAATATAATGTAGAAAAATATTGTTTTTATTCCCCTTTGCATGATTCCTGTGAATACTTATCTGTACAGCTCAGTACCCTGCTAGCTAGACTCCCCTGCACACCACTCTAGTCCTCCCAGATCACACTGATAAAATGTAATGTAAAGAACACCTCATTCTAACCCAATCAGAGCCCCTTGTAATGAAAATGTTTGATGAGAAAGTCAGTTAGAAACCTCTATGTATGGTAAGTTATTCAGAGGAGGATTTGGAGGGATAGAAAGGAGGACTGACTTGTTCCCATAAAGTACATACTGTATCAGGAGGTGATAAGGGCTGTTCCCCACTCTCTTTCCTGCCTCGCTCCCCTCACTTTCTCACTCACTTTCTCTCTCCCCTCTCTCCCTCCTCTCTCTCTCTGTTTTACCCTTGCCTCTCTCCCCTCTCTCCCTGTCCCACCTCTCCCTAATTTCTCTCCTCTCTCCCCCTCCTCAATCTGTCTCATCATCCGTTTTGTTCTGAGGGGAGAATGAAGACCTAGAGAATAGGGTGGGAAGAAATCATGAATGGCCAAACACACACAATCCACACACAGAAATGCCATAGCCATCACAACACGACAACCATTCTTGGCTGTGGCTGGGACTAGATACAACCACCCCCATGAAGAGCAGCATTGTTCCCAGCATGCAAACAGCCACAAATGGGCAAAATACTGCTGTTTTTCACATCTCCTCCAGAGCTCCCATGTGCCTGGGCTTGTGACGGACGTTCCCCAGAGCTGGGGGAAACGGCTGCGTCTGCCACTGTGGTGTGGAGACAGAGACAGGCAGAGCAACACACACAGAGAGAGGAGAAAGAGAGACAAAGTCATATCCTGCAATCAGAAAGTATTATAGTGCCTTTAACCAAATACCTAGCAGGCTTGGTAAGAGATTTGGATATCTTGGTAGAACAGCGTTGGGTTGAAGTTCGCTGGACCTGCCCACAAAGCCAATTGAAAGGCATGTTCACATGAGGGACTTCTATGAAACGGATGGGATATTGTTATGACCCTTGCCTATGGGCTTGTTTTGATCTCCCCCAAGTGGGTCAACCCTATCAGAGCAGTAGTTAGCCAGCTTGCCTATAGGCTGGGAGACCCAGGTTTGAGACCAGCAAGGACCATTGCATTGTCATCATGCGTTACAGTATGATTTATTTGTTAAATAGTTTGTTAATTTGGTTCAAAGGGTGACACCTAGCATCCTGCTTAAAGATGCACGACGCGGAAATAGCTCCGCCACTTCCTGTTTGCTAAAATGTTAATAGTTGTGAAAATACAAGCAAGTACAGTGTTGAGAATCATTGTACCATCTAAACCCCTGTGAAATATATTTTTGAAAACCAAAAATAGTGTACTTTCAGCTGTTTGAAGCTGGGGTACAACACCAAAAGTAAAAGACTCAAAAACTAAACTCAAGAACGGGAAGCATAGAAAAGCGCACATAAAACAGATCAACATCTTCTTAGACTTGCATAATGCACATTTCTATGTGAATTTGGTCGGTTCGCCCAAAACGTTTACATATTGTAGCTTTATGAAGTGTAGGCGATGGTGAGTCATGATCAAGATATGTGCGAGAGGTAGCCTATTTAATCACTCATGAAGAGCAATGGAATGTGTTTTTCCCTTCATGAGCTTAACGGGATATTAATGTATACATAACTCCCTGCACCAGTAATGAATAAAGCATGGCCATGTGCATCTTAACCCTTCACTGTAAAAGGGACATAGACTCCAAAGTAAAAGTTAGCCAGATGTTTTCAGCCCTCAAAAGTAGTCTAATGTCAAGATAAGTCCACCTCCCACGCCATAGGTATCGTACATCCAGCTACATGCCTCAACCCCAACTGAAAGAAAAATATGATTTACGAAAATCTATAAATTATTGCCCAACCTACTAAACAGATGACCAGGCACATAGATTTAACTCAACAGAAGACCAATTATGAGGTCTGCAAACATCTGACAAGCTTTGATTCTGGAGTGTAATATCCCTTTGACGTCAAGCCAGATGACTGAGGGTGACAAGGGACTCCTTGATCCACATATAAACCATGTTTGGGTTGACTGGGACTGGGATGACTGGGATGTGGACTCTTTGAAATGATCTTCCATGCATGTGTCTTTGTTTTTAGTTCTCTGGTGTGTTTATAGACTGTTGGTCTGGTCAACCTCTGTGTATGTTAATCAGCTCTGTTCTAAACTCAGCTGGGACATAGGGAAGAATCCAGATGTCGGTTGGACTGAATCATTTATCTTAGACACAATGACCGCTCCAGCATACAATATAGCATACACAGACATACACACACAAGGGAACACACACGCACACACACACTTAAATATCTAAGGGAAAACAGGGGTTGCCCCATAATTTCAAATGATGACATCCACAGATGCTGGAAAAGCCTTGGTTGTTCACAATGACACATCCTCCACCCACACACACACTTCTATTTCACATTCTGTTATAATACAGCTTTATTTATTATAAAAAATATTGTTTTCCTTCATCAATCTACACACAATACCCTATAATGACAAAACAAGAACAGATTTTTAGATATATTTGCTAATTTATAAAATAAAATAAAAAAGCTGATATCACATTTATGTAACTATTCAGACTCTTTACTCAGTACTTTGTTGAAGCACCTGTGGCAGCGATTACAGCATCAAGTCTTCTTGGGTTTGACGCTACAAGCTTGGCACACCTGTATTTGGGGAGTTTCTCCCATTCTTCTCTACAGAACATCTCAAGCTCTGTCAGGTTGAATTTTCAGGTCTCTCCAGAGATGTTTTCAATCGGGTTCAAGTCCGTGCTCTGGCTGGGCCATTCAAGGACATTCAGTGACTTTTCCCGAAGCCCCTCCTGCGTTGTCTTGGCTGTGTGCTTAGGGTCATTGTCCTGTTGGAAGGTGAACCTTCACCCCAGTCAGAGGTCCTGAGTGCTCTGGAGCAGGTTTTCATCAAGGATCTCTCTATACTTTGCTCCGTACATCTTTCCCTCGATCCTGACTAGTTTCCCAGTCACTGCCGCCGAAAAACATCCCGCCAGCATGATGCTACCACTACCATGCTTTACCGTAGGGATGGTGCCACGTTAACTCCAAATGTGACGCTTGTGATTCAGGCCAAAGAGTTCAATCTTGGTTTCATCAGACCAGAGAATGTTGTTTCTCATGGTCTGAGAGTCTTTAGGTGCCTTCTGGCAAACTCCAAGCGGGCTTTTATGTGTCTTTCACTGAGGAGTGGCTTCCGTCTGGCCACTCTACCATAAAGGCCTGATTGGTGGAGTGCTGCAGAGATGGTTGTCCTTCTGGAAGGTTCTCCCATTTCCACAGAGGAACTCTAGAGCTCTGTCACAGTGACCATCGGGTTCTTAGTCACCTCCCTGACCAAGGCCCTTCTCCCCAGATTGCTCTGTTTTTTTGCTCAGAAATTTTTTGGTACCCTTCCCCAGATCTGTGCCTTGACACAATGCTGACTCGTACCTCTATGGACAATTCCTTCACCTCATGGCTTGGTTTTTGCTCTGACATGCACTTTCAACTGTGGGACCTTATATAGACAGGTGTTGTAATCAGGTGCCAGGTGCAGGAGAACGAACTTGATAAAAACGGAGTTGTTTAATAAATCCTGATAAAACTCCAAAATGTACAAAATAACAAAAGTGGGTACAAAACCAGTCACACACCAATATAATACATGCACAATCCCATACAATCAAACAATCTCCGACAAGGACATGAGGGGAAACAGAGGGTTAAATACACAACATGTAATTGATGGGAATGGAACCAGGTGTGAAGGAAGATAAGACAAAACCAATGGAAAATGAAAAATGGATCAGTGATGGCTAGAAAGCCGGTGACGTCGACCGCCGAACACCGCCCGAACAAGGAGAGGGACCAACTTCGGCGGAAGTCATGACAGTACTCCCCCCCCCCCCCCCCCCCCCTCGACACCGACCTTGGGGATGACCCGGAGGGCGAGGCGCAGGGCGATCCGGATGGAGACAGTGGTAATCTCGCAGCATGGAAGGATCCAACACATCCTCCACCGGAACCCAGCATCTCTCCTCCGGACCATACCCCTCCCAGTCCATGAGGTGCTGAAGGCCCCTCGCCCGATGTCTCGAATCCAGTATGGAATGAACGGAGTACGCCGGGGCCCCCTCGATGTCCAGAGGGGGTGGAGGAACCTCCCGCACCTCAGACTCCTGGAGTGGGTCAGCCACCACCGGCCTGAGGAGAGACACTTGGCACGAGGGGTTAATGCGGTAATCAGGGGGAAGCTGTAACCTTTAACATACCTCGTTCACTCTCCTCAGGACATTAAATGGCCCCACAAACCGCTCACCCAGCTTCCGACAGGGCAAGCGGAGGGGCAGGTTTCGGGTCGAGAGCCAGACTGCGGTGACGGTCTGCGCCAACTTTCTGGCGCAGTACGGCGTGCTGAAGGTGGACATGTGGCGTCCCATGTTTCTTCCGCGCGCCGGAACCAGTCGTCCACCACAGGAGCCTCGGTCTGACTCTGATGCCAAGGAGCCAGAACCAGCTGATACCCCAAAACACACTGGAAGGGAGAAAGGTTAGTGGAGGAGTGGCGGAGCGAGTTCTGGGCCATCTCTGCCCAGGGCACAAACGCCGCCCACTCCCCCAGCTGGTCCTGGCAATAAGACCTCAGAAACCTACCCACATCCTGGTTAATTCTCTCCACCTGCCCCGTTACTCTTGGGGTGAAAACCTGAGGTAAGGCTGACTGAGACCCACAGACGTTCCATGAACGCCTTCCAGACTGAACTGGGGACCCCGATCAGACACTATATCCTCAGGCACCCCGTAGTGCCGGAAGACGTGTGTAAACAGGGCCTCCGCAGTTTGTAGGGGCCGTAGGGAGACCGAGCAAAGGGAGGAGACGATAGGACCACAATGACCAGGATCGTGGTGTTACCCTGGGAAGTTCTAGGCAAGTCAGTTAAGAACAAATTATTATTTACAATGACGGCCTACACCGGCCAAACCTGGACAACGCTGGGCCAGTTGTGTGCCGCCCTATGGTACTCCCAATCACGGCCATTTATGATACAGCCTGGATTTGAACCAGGGTGTCTAGCGACGCCTCAAGCACTGAGATGCAGTGCCTTAGACCGCTGAGTCACTCGGGAGCCGTTAACCCAACCCCTCTGAATCAGAGAGGTGCAGGGGGCTGCCATAATCAACATCCACATCTTCAGGGCCCAGGGAACAGTGGGTTAATTGCCTTGCTCAGGGGCAGAACAACATACTTTTATCTAGTGCCCAAACCACTAGGCTACCTGCCGCCGTTAAACTCGTAGTCATTGTATAATTTCAAATCCCAAAATCATTTGAAAGAAACTAAATATGTGTCACTGTCTGAATTATTTTGGAGCTTACTGTAGTTTTCTGCATAACATCCTATCGCATGACTCTCTTCCCAAAAGCCAAATTGGCAAAAGAACACATTACTTTGCAGCAGATTAAAATCGCACCCCTTCACACCCCTTGACAGGGCTCCAGACTAACATTTTCCCCTGGTGGCACTGGTGCCACTAACATTTTCAGTTGGTGGCACCAGCCCATGATTTGGTCACCTTATACTACCTTATACTACTTCACCTTATAAATTAATTCACAGTGCTTTAGACTTGAGTAATAGATGATTGAGATGGTAGGATAATTCATCTAACATGTCCAAGCAGGAATGCATGAATCAATACATTTTTACATACAACCTAATCCAGTGATTGTCATGAATTGTGGGTACAATAGGGTATTGTTGTTATCCTTTACTGTTAAAATAAGGCTCCACAATTTTCTGAATTTTGTTGATCAATAGAGTACCATCGTATGACTCATAATACCAATAAAACGTAACAGTCAAACAGGGAAATGGTTCCAATCGTTTTTCCACCATTTATTTTTCCCATAGGGGATTGTAGAACCACTTCAAATAAGGCCCGTTTTTCATATAGACTTACTCTGATGTGACGTTTTGATAACAGTGTAAATCTCCTTCGGCCAAGGTGACTTTTGTCAATATATTCACCTTTGTTTTTGTCTGTGGGTGAAGGGTGGGCAGCCTACTTCAAATACTACTTCACTTGTAGCTACCTTAACTAGCTGTATTATTTTGTTCTGGCGAGGTTTCAGAGATGAACTGATTAGCATCCTCTCTTGAGTTAACAGTGTGCTTACTTTACTGCGGGAAGACATTGATGTGTTTGCTCTTACCCTCTGGACATTAGTATAGCTAGTAGGCAATAGTGATGATGGAAAAATCTATATAGTTACATATCACAATATTATTTTGGACAATATTATATCAAGACTTTGACTCCAAGTATCGGTTTGTTAAAATGTTTTTGCTTGATGGCGTTCGCCAGCGCTAGTCGGCTGTACCAGCGCAAAACACTGTACCTGCGCAAAACACAAAATACTATTTTGTAATCCTATAGCTTGTCCTCCATCTTCTTCTTTTTGTTGTTGTAAGTTAGGCAACATGTTTTCAACAATTTTATTTCTATGACTGAACAAAACTCATTGTCTCATGCTCTCTCTTGTCTCTGCAGCAGACATATGCAACAACATTTCCCAATTGAGTCCTTTGTACCATTTCCAATATTGTCTTTTTGTACATTTTATCAAAGTACAGAGACTCACCGCTTCAAAATCTTATATCATACCCTGCAGTTGGGGGAAACATGGGAAAGTTATGCTTATTCTAAATGTGTGATCAACTTAATATTCCACCTTGTAAATGTGTACCAGAAAATATCCTTGTAAGTTTTTCACACTTACTCGAGAGCTCTTTTCTGAGTACTTCCATTCAGCATCACTCACCCCCTCTTAAGCCTTAGCCCCACCCATCTCTTTAAGTATGTGCTACACTGAATGATTAAGGTAGTGTAGTAAATAAGTGGTGAAAGTAGTAGCCTACAGTACAAAGGAAGATCTCCAGGTAAAAGTACACTTTATCTAGTCCTGGGCCTAACATGTTGTTCTTCACATTGTCTCAGGTAAACACACCATATATCAAATGCTGCTACCATGTTGTGTTGCTACCATGTTGTTGTTATGTTGTGTTGCTACCATGCTGTGTTGTCATGTGTTGCTGCATTGCTATGTTGTTGTCTTAGGTCTCTCTTTATGTAGTGTTGTGTTGTCTCTCTTGTTGTGATGTGTGTTTTGTCCTATATTTGTATTGTATTTATTTTATTTTTTTAATCCCAGGTCCCCGTCCCCTCAGGAAGTCTTTTGCCTTTTGGTAGGCCGTCATTGTAAATAAGAATTTGTTCTTATCTGACTTGCCTAGTTAAATAAAAATAAAAAATATATACATATCATTCTAAATTAATTAATAATAATATTAATTGCTTTGTTTAAAAAATAGCGACATTTTTGAGATTATTTCATTTTCAAATAACCTAAAGTGGGGGAGAAAAAGGCCATTCTTGAACATGGGGTGAGACATTCTTACTAATTTGTAAATAAAGCCAGTTTGTTATTTAGAATGATTTATTTCTGTTTTTAGAGGGAGAGAAACCAAAAGCCCACCGTCGCCTCATGGGTCTCCCGGTCGCAGCTGGCACAGGTCTAGAACCAGCATCTGTAGCAACGCAGTTTGCACTGAGATGCAGTGTCTTAGACCGCAACTAGTCACAGAAAGCATACAGCGATTTTCCAACCAAAGAGAGGAGTCACAAAAATAAATATTGATAAAATGATTCACTAACCTTTTATATTCTTCATCAGATGACACTCCCGGGACAACATGTTACACAATACATGTATGTTTTGTTCGATCAAGTTCATATTTATATCCAAAAACCTCAGTTTACATTTGGCTTTGCCTCCAAAACATCCTGCGAATTTGCACAGAGCCACTTCAATTTACAGAAATACTCATAATAAACATTGATAAAAGATACAAGTGTTATTCACAGATTTAAAGATATGCTTCTCCTAAACTTCTTCTGGCTGCAAGCCCGAGGCCGGCCACAATATGACAACAGCCACTTCAAGTGCAGGGCGCGAAATTCAAAATATATTTTTTAGAAATATTTAACTTTCACACATTAACCTGTTTGGGCTGCAGGGGCAGTATTGAGTAGCCAGATAAAAGGTGCCCATTTCAAACGGCCTCGTACTCAATTCTTGCTCGTACAATATGCATATTATTATTACTATTGGATAGAAAACACTCTCTAGTTTCTAAAACCGTTTGAATTATATCTGTGAGTAAAACAGAACTCATTTGGCACAAACTTCCTGACCAGGAAGTGGAAAATCTGAAATCGATGCTCTCTTCTAGGTCCTGCCTATAAATGGGCATGATACGTATTAGTATACACCTAAGTAGTATATTGGACTTGTTAATGTGTGAAAGTTAAATATTTATAAAAAATATATTTTGAATTTCGCGCCCTGCACTTGAAGTATCAAGGACTTTAATAGGCAGCCCCTAGAAGAGAGCCTCAATTTCCACTTCCTGTCAGGAAGTTTGCTGCAGAATGAGTTCTGTTTCACTCACAGATATAATTCAAACGGTTTTAGAAACTAGAGAGTGTTTTCTATCCAATAGTAATAATAATATGCATATTGTACGAGCAAGAATTGAGTACGAGGCCGTTTGAAATGGGCACCTTTTATCTGGCTACTCAATACTGCCCCTTGAGCCCAAACAGGTTAAGCTGACAAGGACCAGCCCTTCTCTTCCGCCACACCTGCACCTCCGCTCCATCAACTTGTTGATGGTCGCCCGGTCTACACTGTCCGGTGTCTGGTGGAGGCTCGTCGGGTCCGAGGCACCCCGCAGTACCTGGTGGACAGGGAGGGCTACGGTCCTGAGGAGCGGGCATGAGTGCCTGCCCGTGACATCCTGAATCCGGGACTTGTTCCGAGACTTCAACCAACTACGTGGTGGCCGCCCTGACTCCATAGCTGGAGCGCTCCTAGAAGGGGGGGGGGGGGGGGGGTACTGTCATGGTTCCACCTGTCACCAGAGGGCGGCAGACACCATCCTAAAGACATTAACAACACTGTCCTATGTACTTATTATGATTTCCCTGTCAAAAGAGGTGTTTTCCGTTGTCCTTTGCTGAAGCTTGAATTGTGTGCTGTTTGCGTTTGTCTCCTGAGTGAGTTTTTGAGACTTACTGTTTGTTGTTTTCCCAGTGTTTCTTTGATCCTTCCGTAACTATTTCTCAGTAAAGTATTATATTTATCCTTAAACACTGATTCCTCGTCTGATCTCTTCTCTGCACCTGGGTCCAACCTCACCATGTCACACTAGGCACACTCCTCCTTGCACCTTTTCCCTTCATTTGTTGTGGACTTCAATGAACAACACATCAGCTGTATGTGACCAGGAGAAAAATAACTTTCCAAGCCAAACCGCTATACACAGCCTACATCGTTATCCCCATATTAGCTAAAGTAACATCTTAGTCAACATAGCTAATAGAACTAATGCGTTAGTAAATCCGCTACAATCATGTAACGTTACAGTGTACAGTCAGTTACACCGGCGGGCCCCGTTGGCAATTAATTGACTTGACATGAAAGAGTTCCAGTGTTGTGTTGGATAGTCATAGCCAGATAACTAACATAACATCCCTCTGTTTGAGCCAGGTGTTTGAGTAACTGAACTAGCCAGCTGCATTTGCTAGCTAAGTAAGTGAAACTGAAAGTGAAAAAAGACAATCTCTCTCTCGCTCTCTCCCTTGCTTCTCCTTCATTTTTGAAGAAATTACTATTGTCTTGACTATTGTCTTTCTCTCTCTTTGAGTCAACTACTCACCACATTATAGCTAGCTCTAGCTTATGCTTTCAGTACTAGATTCATTGTCTGATCCTGTGATTGGGTAGACAACATGTCAGTTCATGCTGCTAGAGCTCTGATGGACGTAGGACGGAGGACGTCCTCCGGAAGTTGTCATAATTACTGTGTAAGTCTATGGAAGGGGCTGAAAACCAAGAACCTCCTAGGTTTTGTACTGAAGTCAATGTACCCAGAGGAGGATGGAAGCTAGCTGTCCTCTGGCTACACCATTGTGCTACCCTACAGAGTGCTGTTGAAGCTACCGTAGACCTTCATTGCAAAACAGTGTGTTTTAATCAATTATTTGGTGACGTGAATATATTTAGTATAGTTTAATCCATAAAGGATAACATTTTCAATGTTTTACCATTTTTATGAAATTCACTGAGGATGCTCCTCCCCTTCCTCCTCTGAGGAGCCTACACTGACATATATTAACATGGGCTATTTTCAGCCCTTTCTTGGGTAGTTTATCAGAGATAGACATAATATGGAAAAGAGCAAACAAAACAAGATAACAAAAAAAATACATTCAGCAGTCCATTAAACAATTGGTGTATGTGTGTGCTGCGGGGTTGAACCTACAAACCCATGGCTCGGCTCTTTCATCCCTTCCAGGCTTCTGGGAAGCAGGGTGGACAATGAGCTTGTCATAGCAGAGGTAAGCAATGTCCCCACGTGCTCTGGCAGCTTAAATGGCTAAGATAAGTTCTTTCCTCTTCTGGCGCACAGCTTCAGGATAGTCCTCGTTGAGGAAGATATATGTTCCTCTCAAGTTCTTGGCTCTTTCCAGAACAGCTACCTTGTCCTTGAACCTCAGCAACTTAACCACTATCGGGCTGGACCTGTCACCTGGGCCGGCAGTGGGTTTTCCAGCGCCATCTCAATCTTCCTGTGGTCCATCTTCAATTTCTCAGAGATCATTTCCCTCACTTTGTCCTCCTACTCCATCCAGGTCTCATGTGGAGATTCTGCAATTACATCCACAACTATGTTGTTCCGCCTTGATTGTCCCTCGAGAGTCTGATTCATCAGTAGTTGTTATCATGGATTCATACACAGAACTGACGTCCTCTCTCAGTGATTGCAGATTGCTGTCATCTTGCCGTTCTCCTGTTTCAACCCATCGAGCTGCAAACTTTTCTTCGGGTCCTGGACCTCTCGGGTCAGGTTGTCCATTCTTTTATTAGTTGAATCCACCAGTATTTAGACAAAACACTTGAAGCTATTTTCTTGTTGTTGTAACAACTGCTTTTATAATTGTTTTTGTTTGTTTAAAAGATCCTTCACCTGTGATAGAGAGACACCACTGTCCTCAACGGTACTCCCCCCGGCTTTGGTCTTTGTCTTTGTACCTAGCAGCGTAGGTTACGCTGTTACTCCTCGCAGTTCCAGACAGGGCAGGTCACAGGGAAGATTGAAAACAACAAACAGCAGGGATCTAGACCGCAACAAACCCGGGACAATCCACGGTCCCAGCAACAATTGCTTACTGCCTCGCGGGCTGCGTTTAAGCCCTCAAGAAACCCTGCTAGCTTGCTAGGCAGCTAGCTATCAGCTAGGCTAGCTGCTACGCCAAATAGCTCCTCAGACCCGGCCTTGGTCGGCAGGATCACTGGACAGAGAGTAGCAGTCCAAGGAACCTACGCCAACTGCATCACAGGATCCAAACTAAAAAGTTGGCTAGCTACTAAAAAACTTTCCAACACACTTTCAAAACAACAAACTTTCCAAAACAACTAATCGAGCTCTCCCTCGTTCCGTGTTCAACAGGAAGTGACAGTGTTAGAAGCCTTTTTTTCTCTCTCAGAGCACACATCAAGTGGCTCGCTCATCACAGCAGCAGGCCCCTGCGGAAAAAGTGTACCCACACAAGACTAAGAACAACAGTAGTTGCTTCCAAAGCTATGTGTTTCCCGCAATTGGATTTTGAAATGTCAGAAAACTTTTTTCTCTCTCCCGGAGCACATGGTAAGTGGTTCACTCATCACAGCAACAGGCCCTAGCGAAACAGGCCCCAGTGAAACAGGCCCAGGGCAGACACTTTCATTACAGGAATCATGAAGTTAATGCATATTACTGTTTGGCCAAATCATGATTTTAGCCGCAAACATTTTTGACATTTTGAACCTTTGAGTGAGCTGACCATGTAATGAATGGTCAGCTCGCACTGATGAGACCAATTAAAAACATTACTAGCACAACCAACTCAAAGAGTGACCACGGTAATTTGGCTGGCCAATTACCGTCATCCAAAATTCCTTGACCGTCACAGTCCTTGTCCAGTCTGCTTATTAGTAAGATTTTACTTGTAATTTAGTCTCGTCTTGATATCTTCAACCGAAATGAAAATTAAAACAATTCTGGGTCTTTTTAGTCAGTTATCGTCTCATCAATTGCATCCAAAAAATAGGTGTTTGACTAATATTTTCGGCACTGTTTCTGTTGACAAAATGAACACTGAATCAGACGTCAGTGATTCAAAGAGACCTGGTGTTGAGCTGGATGACCATAGCGGGTTGTTCATCCTTCAAAGGTGTGTGTGTGTGGGGGTCCACTGCTCTGATTAATACAGCAAACATGGAAAAGCTATGTTTTCCTGTCACTAAGGAGCCTCTCGGTCATGTCCACCACACCACACACACGCACGCGCACGCGCACACACAAACACACACACAGCTGGCAGCAGCCTGCTAATTACAGACAGAAGTTGTTAGGCCCCAGCCAGCCAAGCAGTTATTTACACTTTGTATTTATTTGTCCTTTTTCACATATTCGTTCTGTGTATCAGACCTACTAGAAGTTGCTGCTGGCAAGTGCCAGGGAAAGCATTTGGGTCCACTTACAGAAAAATTATATGAGGCCAGACAGAGGGAGAGATGAAAGGAGTGGCTGAAGAAAAAAAAAAACACACACAAAAAAACGCTAAAATAAAGATCGCAAAAAAAAGGGAGAAAAGAGGAGGAGAGGTGGTGGAGGAAGGGAGGGGAGGAAGGAGGGGAACAATTTGTTGTAAGGCTGGTTGGTAGTAAATAGCAACCAAATGGCGCAGAGAGAGAGAGAGAGAGAGAGAGAGAAAGAAAGAGAGAGAGGGAGGATGTGTACTGCATATACGTATGCGTGCGCATGTGTGTTTGTGCATTTGTGACTGTGTCTGTGTTGACTCCTTTTGGTCGCTTGGCATCTACTGTACACAGAACATCTAAACCCTACGACCTTTACTCCCTCTGACCTACACAGTAGCTATGTCCCCCCACCCCCCCACACACACACCCCACCCCCTACAGGGAGGCTAACAATGGAGGTTAAACAGTGGCTGAGAGAGGGCAAAACCACCGGGAACATTTTCTTATTTATGACCTATAAAATCCCATGTAATTTGGTGGTTAACTTTAATGGGTAACATTTGAAATCATTCTTTGTCCTCCCCTTTAATCATTTCCACATTAAACAAGGCAACTGTCAAAATAAGATGCTATGTCACCACTTGCCACCGTCTGCACTTGTCGTTCTATTTCTGTCTTTTAAAGATTGTCTTTTCGCTTTATTTTAACTCAAGCAAATAGGAAAATGTGGGGAATGTTGAGACAATGGATACTAGTTTCTACTCTGTTATAGCAAGAGAAGTTGAACCCTTTAATATTTCAAACTGTAAAACAATTTGAAGTGGTCCAGATCAAACATATTTCGTAAATAGTTCCACAGCCTTTTTGTGTTCACCCAACTTTTTGGGAAAAGTGTTGCACAAAATTCCCATTTTGAGTTGGCCAGAACATTGTTCCGAATCAATGGCTGTGTTTGGAAAGTCAGCCCAATTCAGATCAGATAATTGGGCAAAAGATCAGAATTGGGCTGCCTGTTTAAACACCGCCACGTAGACATATTTAGGAAAGTTTCAATCAACTTAAAATTATGTGTTACGGAATTTGTCCTGTTTTAAAGGCAAGTTATTTAATTATTTGTATTGCCAGATGGCTGTTATATTTGTTTGTAAATCAATGTTGAACTAATAATCCACTTTGACTTCTCTCTAGTTCCAATCATGATCCAATTAAAAACCTCTTAAGGATCCCGTAGGGTCGGTGTCCCTAAACCGGGACGGTTGTTGCTAACGTGCGCTAATGTGACTAGAATGACGTTGTAAGTAACAGCAAACTTTCCAGGACATAAACATGTCTTATATGGTGTGAAGCAGTAACCGAAGCGGTAACCGAATCGGACAGTGAGGAGACAGACAGGATATTACGGTGCTCACCTCTCTTAGAGGCTTTTATTTACAATATTAACAGGTGTAGGACGCTCTCCCCCAGGTATAACTCTACTCTAGCCAACCTGTTACCTGCCCAGCCTGCTCTCCCCCAGGTATAACTCTACTCTAGCCAACATGTTACCTACCCAGCCTGCTCTCCCCCAGGCAAAAGCCAACTGAGCACCTAAGTACTCTTTCCAGGAACTCCCTTCAGCTAGGAATGTTCCATCACGATAGCCCCAAAACACATTTCTACCAAAAATGCATAATTTCCCATGGACATAACATCATAAACAGCGGTTTTACATAAACACACAGTTTACATAAACACACAGACTTAAATAACTTGTGCCATAACTTCTACTTTAAGTCACACAATACACATTCATGAAGTAATTCACCCTTGCGATAATTCATCACTTTGGTTATTCCCGTCAACCAATAAATGTTCCTCGATGACTCGTAGACCAATTTGCCTCATGCGAAATGCACACTGGCATTTAAACAAGGATCAGCGTGGCGCTTCAGACAAACACAGAGGTAGGTTACACTCTATCAACACTTTGATCGTTATTCTAATAATATTCTTCACATTGCTAGACCATGTACGTTTAAATCGGCAGATTTATACACGGCAGAAACATTGTTAACAAGTTACATTGTTTTAATAACTGGCGTGCACAACAATAACTCGACTTTGGCGCCTTATGTCAAAGTATTGTTGGCAAACGGAATGCACTACTCAATCCAACATTCTCTTTGGTTTCAGGATTCTTGACTTTGCCTTGAAGAGATACAATAAAGAGTCTTTCTTCAACCAATAACTCGTTTCAGTGTCATGCGCTCCATGACATATGGGCAGAAAGCTTCAATTCTTGTTAATATAACTGCACTGTCCAATTTACAGTAGCTATTACCGTGGAAAAATACCATGCTATTGTTTGAGGAAAGTGCACAACAACAAAAAACGTTTATCACGGCAACTGGTTTGATACATTCACCTCTGAAGGTAAATAATGTACTTACATTCAGTAATCTTGCTCTGATTTGTCATCCTGAGGGTCCCAGAGATAAAATGTAGTATAGTTCTGTTTGATAAAAGCCATTTTTATATTCAAATGTAGGAACTGGGTTCTACAGTTTGAACTCCTGCTGTCTCTGGCCCCACACCCAGTGAGTTCTTTCAAATCTATCTTGACTAAACACAGACCAGATAAACAGGTACAACAATCTAATTAATGGTTAGAACAAATCCTAAATGTTTGCTATATCTGGTTTATGCCTTTGAAATATACACTGAGCATACGAAACATTAGGAAATATAAATATTGAGTTGCCCTCAGAACAGCCTCAATTCGTCGTGGCATGGATTCTACAAGGTGTCAAAAGCTTCCTGCAGTTGTGTAAAGTTGGCTGGATGTCCTTTGGATGGTGGACCATTCTTAATAACAATACATGGGACTTACAGTGCCTTTGGGAAAGTATTCAGACCCCTTGACCTTTACCACATTTTGTTACGTTACGTTGTATTAAATACAAAAAAATATCAGCAATCTACACACAATACCCCATAAAAAACTGTTTATCAGACATGTTTGCTAATTTATAAAAAATTTAAAACAGAAATACCTTATTTACATACACTACCGTTCAAAAGTTTGGGGTCACTTAGAAATGTCTTTGTTTTTGAAAGCAAATCACATTTTTTTGTCCATTAAAATAACATCAAATTGATCAGAAATACAATGTAGACATTGTTAATGTTGTAAATGACTATTATAGCTGGAGCCAGCTGATTTTTTATGGAATATCTACAGAGGCGTACAGAGGCCCATTATCAGCAACCATCACTCCTGTGTTCCAATGGCACGTTGTGTTAGCTAATTCAAGTTTATCATTTTAAAAGGCTAATTGATCATTGAAAACCCTCATGCAATTATGTTAGCATAGCTGAATACTGTTGTTCTGATTAAAGAAGCAATAAAACTGGCATTCTTTAGACGAGTTGAGTATCTGGAGCATCAGCATTTGTGGGTTCGATTACAGGCTCAAAATGGCCAGAAACAAATACCTTTCTTCTGAAACTCATCACTCTATTCTTGTTCTGAGAAATGAAGGCATTTCCACGTGAGAAATTTCCAAGAAACTGAAGTATAACGCTGTGTTCTACTCCCTTCACAGAACAGCACAAACTGGCTCTAACCAGAATATAAAGAGGTGTGGGAGGCCCCGGTGCACAACTGAGCAAGAGGACAAGTACATTAGAGTGTCTAGTTTGAGAAACAGACACCTCACAAGTCCTCAACTGGCAGCTTCATTAAAAAGTACCCGCAAAACACCAGTCTCAATGTCAACAGTTGAAGAGGCGACTCTGGGATGCTGGCCTTCTAGGCAGAGTCCCTCTGTCCAGTGTCTGTGTTCTTTTTCCCATCTTACTTTTTTTTTTATTGGCCAGTCTGAGATATGGCTTTTTCTTTGCAACTCTGCCTAGAAGGCCAGCATCCCGGAGCCGCCTCTTTACTGTTGACGTTGAGACTGGTGTTTTGCGGTACAAGAGTTGATGGTGTAATCGCTGCCAAAGGTGCTTCAACAAAGTACTGAGTAAAGGATCTGAATACTTATGTAAATGTGAAATTTCAGTTGTTAATTTTTAATAAATTAGCAAACATTTCTGAAAACCTTTTTTTGCTTTGTCATTATGGGGTATTGTGTGTAGATTCACGAGGGGAAAAAAACAATTTAATCTATTTTAGAATAAAGCTCTACCGTAACTAACAAAATGTGGAAAAAGTCACGGGGTCTGAATACTTTCCGAAGGCACTGTATATAGCGCTTTTCAAGGACCCAAAGTTCCTTTACAATTGTAGAAAAATTTAAATGAAATATAGGAGTCAAAAGAAAACATTAGACTATATAAAAACATGAATGAAGAGAGGGCTGGGCTCAAAGCAGGGAATGAGTGTGATGTGTAGGGTTGGATACAAACCCAGTTTCAGGTAAGGGGCAGGATTTGGGTTAGGATAAGGTGCTGCACAGTATTTTATTTAATCATGCAAGTCAGTTATGAACATATTCTTATTTACAATGACGGCCTACCCCGGGCCAAACCCTAACCCAGACGATGCTGGGCCAATTGTGCGCCGCCCTATGGGACTCCCAATCACATCCACTTGAGATAAAGCCTGGAATCGAACCAGGGTCTGAAATGATGCCTTTAGCACTGAGATGCAGTGCCTTAGATTGCTGCGCCACTCAGAAGCACATCATGTACTTGATTTCAAGGAGAACCCAGGATTTGAGCCAGGGACCTCCTGATCTGCAGTCAAAGGCTCTACAGCTGAGCTATACCCCCTACAGTATCGTGAGAGGAGGAGTGTCTTTATAGTGTATGTCTTTGGCTGGATGTCCTTTGTGTGGTGGACCATTCTTGATACACATGGGAAACTGTTGAGCGTGAAAAACCCAGCAGTAGCTCAGTTCTTGACACAAACCAGTGCGACTGGCACCTACTGTCATACCCTGTTCAAAGGCACTCAAATATTTTGTCTTGGGCATTCACCCTCTGAATGGCACATGTACACAATCCATGTCTCAACTGTCTCAAGTCTTAAAGATCTTTAACATGTCTCCTCCACTTAATCAGTGGTGGAAAAAGTATCCAATTTTCATACTTGAATAAAAGTAAAGATACATTAAACCTCTTAAGTATCGGACCTTTTTTTTCAATTTTCGCCTAAAATGACATACCCAAATCTAACTGCCTGTAGCTCAGGACCTGCAGCAAGGATATGCATATTCTTGATACCATTTGAAAGGAAACACTTTGAAGTTTGTGGAAATGAATGTAGGTGAATATAACACATTAGATCTGGTAAAAAATAATACAAAGGAAAAAACAACCGTTCTTTTGTATTTTTTTGTTCCATCATCTTTGAAAAGCAAGAGAAAGGCCATCATGTATTATTCCAGCCCAGCTGCAATTTAGATTTTGGCCACTAAATGGCAGCAGTGTATGTGCAAAGTTTTAGACTGATCCAATGAACCATTGCATTTCTGATCAAAATGTTGTATCAAGACTGCCCAAATGTGCCTAATTGGTTTATTAATAACTTTTCATGTTCAAAACTGTGCACTCTCCTCAAACAATAGCATGGTATTATTTCGCTGTAATAGCTACTGTAAATTGGACAGTGCCGTTAAATTAACAAGAATTTAAGCTTTCTGACAATATCAGATATGTCAATGTTCTGGGAAATGTTCTTGTTACTTACAACCTCATGCTAATCGCATTAGCCTACGTTAGCTCAACCTTCCAACAGGGGACCCACCGATCCTGAAGAAGCTAACAATGATCAACAACCAATTTGACAGAGCTTGAATATTTTTTTTAAGAATAATGGGAAAATGTTGCACAATCCAGGTATTGAAAGCTCTTGGAGACTTACCAAGAAAGACTCACAGCTGTAGTCGCTGCCAAAGGTGCTTCTACAAACTATTGACTCAGGGGTGTGAATGCAAATTTAAAGATATTTCTTTATTTAACTTTCAATGAATTAGCAAACATTTTAAAAAAAACATGTTTTAACTTTGTCATTATGGGGTATTGTGTGTAGATGCGAGGGGAAAAAAGTATACACAACAAAATGTGAAATAAGTAAAGTGGTATGAATACTTTTCTTAGTTTGCACTGTTGGCGCTACAAACGTCTTATGTATCACTGCTCTGTTAGAGCTAGAAATGTAAGTATTTCGCTGCACCCGCGACAACATCTGCAAAATATGTGTACGTGACCAATACAATTTGATTTGGATGGGCTCGGTTTCAAAGAATCACTTTTACGTAGAATAAATGCCATTACAAGCGTCGCAGATGAGAACACTAACCGTTATGTTTTATTTTGTTATTCCTCTGCCCTTATCACACACATATTTTATGGTAAGAATTTAATGGAATACATGAACTATGAATTTAATTGGCATGGTGCAGCCATATAGCCTAGGCTACTAAGCACAGACTAGTAACATAATTCAACCAAAAATATGCTGTTCTGTTCTTTCTAAATATATTGTCTTGGTAAGAGTATTTCTTAAGACCTGAAATAATAGATTTATTTGTGATGGTATACATTAAATGGATTTATTACAATGTTAAAACAGATGGAGGAAGGATTGGAACATGGCTCCCATATTATTTTCAATCCATGATGTATCAGACCACAGTTTGGCCCTGTATCACATAGGTTTCACCAATCTAGCCATTTTTTCAGGGAAGGGTGGAAGGAATGATGCATTCCTAAACCATTTGAACAGGGCCCATGACCCGAGTGTGGCAGGATCAGTATCCTGTGGTGACGTTACGGTCAAAGAGTCTCCTCCGACCTGAACTTGACCTGAAGACATGAGGAACAATGCATGACCATTCCTGGGTGTGTTTGTAGTCATTGTTCTGAGCCACGTGAGCGTGTTACACTTCATTGTCCTGGCTCACTCAAGTCTGTCACAAAAAGAAGCTGTCATTCCCTAATAGATGCCCGCCGCCCCTCCCTCTCTGGTCTGATGGTGCTGGCATCTGTGTGTGTTAGTGTGGTTTGTTTATGTACAGACTGTGTGTTTGCTAATGTTGCACATAGATGCCCATTAATCAATACAATTGTAAATCAAATAGACAGTCTCATTCCATTCAGATGTTCCCTGTTTCTCCAGACTTTTTCATACAGCAAGTATTTGCTATGAGTCCTCAAACTGAAATTTTCCCTGTTGCACTCAATACTTTCACTGTTTTCTATGCAGTCTGTAAGAAACTATGTCCACCATTCAACGGTCAACGCAGAGTTTCCTAGCAGGGAAATTTGTCACATGAAGTCTTACGTAATTTTCTTGTTGTAAACTGGTTGTCTGGTTGAGAAGTCCTGTCAAATCAAATTGTATTTGTCACATGCTTCGTAAGCAACAGGTGCCGACTAACAGTGGAAGGCTTACTTAGGCGCCCTTCCCAACAATTCAGAGAGAAAGAAAATAATAATAGAAAAGCAATACCATGTAATAATGAAAGTGATAATAAATACAGAATGATAACATAATCAGATAACTATTTTTACAATCAGGTAAAGATGGGATAAATGCAATATTTTGCTTATTATCTGGTAAGATTACAACCAGACACCATTTCTGGTTGCTAATTAATTAAGTGATCATGCCTGAGAAGCCGGGGTTTATAGGATATATTGGCATGGGTGCTGTGAGGCCCGAGATAAAGTTGAGTGCAGGCAAACTGTGAAATCAAGTACCGGAAAACTGTGCCAAATGTATCATATAAACTATGGTTTCTAGGAGATATCACTTTTATACAACGGTTACCAAATATTTAAAACAAGATTTGGCACATTTTCACTTTAATAGGTGAACCAATACAATGTAATACGTCCACAGACTAAATAGTCCTCTGATTGCAATTCCAACGGTCGCTATGGCATCACCACTGTGCCAGGCTGACTGGTTGTTTAGCTGGCTAACTACTAGCTAGCTAACGTAATACACGTTAACTACACACATTAATATCCAAAGTCAATATAAGCATGTCACGTGAAGTAGCTAGCTAGCTGTAAAATCCCAAACAAACTGCAGTGTCAATTTATCATTGTTCAAACTGCTAAATTGCATAGTCATGTGTGTCTGAACAAACTTCGCCAACGAGACAAAACGAGTTTTCCGCATTGCCTGATAGAACAGCATGAGGGAAATATTGTAGCTAGCTAGTTAGCTGGCTAGCAAACAGAGATCCCTTTTTTATTTTATAATTTTTTTATTTCACCTTTATTTAACCAGGTAGGCTAGTTGAGAACATGTTCTCATTTACAACTGCGCCCTGGCCAAGATAAATCAAAGCAGTGCAACACAAACAACAACACAGAGTTACACATGGAATAAACTGGTCGTCAGTCAATAGCACAATAGACACAATAGAAAAAGTCTATATACAGCGTGTGCAAATGAAGTAAGATAAGGGAGGTAAGGCAATAAATAGGCCATAGTGGCAAAATAATTACAATTTAGCAATTAAACACTGGAGTGATAGATGTGCAGAAGATGAATGTGGAAGTAGAGATACTGGGGTGCAAAGGAGCAAAAATAAATAAATAAATAATCGTATGGGGATGAGGTAGTTGGATGGGCTATTTACAGATGGGCTGTGTACAAGTGCAGTGATCTGTGAGCTGCTCTGACAGCTAGTGCTTAAAGTTAGTGAGGGAGATATGAGTCTCCAGCTTCAGCGATTTTTGCAGTTCGTTCCAGTCATTGGCAGCAGAGAACTGGAAGGAAAGGTGGCCAAAGGAGGAATTGGCTTTGGGAATGACCAGTGAAATATACCTGCTTGAGCGCGTGCTACGGGTGGGTGCTGCTATGGTGACCAGTGAGCTGAGATCAGGCGGGGCTTTACCTACCAAAGACTTATAGATGACCTGGAGCCAGTGGGTTTGGCGACGAATATGTAGCGAGGGTCAGCCAACGAGAGCATACAGGTCGCAGTGGTGGGTAGTATATGGGGCTTTGGTGACAAAACGGATGGCACTGTGATAGACTGCATCCAATTTGCTGAGTAGAGTGTTGGAGGCTCTTTTGTAAATGACATCGCCGAAGTCAAGGATCGGCAGGATAGTCAGTTTTCGAGGGTATGTTTGGCAAATGAGTGAAGGATGCTTTGTTGAGAAAATACCTTTATACTAGCTTTGTTAAGAAGTACCGTAATGGCTGATTTCACCTTGGTTTTTCTCCTCATCACGAAGAAAAAATGTCACTGTAACCAAATTTTTATCTTGTGGTTTAATGTGGATGTTTCTTGTGTCGTTGCCATCCAGGTGTGTTCATAAACTCAATCTGGCAATCTAACCCAATATTAGCACACTGGGCTGAGAGTCCTACAGGACCTACACCCGGTTGGCTATGACAGGTTTCAGTCAACTTTGGCTAAAACCAGTTGCCACCCTTACAACTAAAAAAAAATTAACAAAAAACTCACGTGAAAAAAGTGGTTTTCAGACACGTGTACATTTTTTCCTATTGAAAAAAAATCCCCAATCACGTGAAAAAAACGTTTTTTTCCCCTCGTGAAATAAATCACCACCTGCTGCATTTTTTTTCCCCTTCACATTTTCACCACTACCAGCTACCGATCTTGCTTAGCTTCAGAGGCAAACAGCAGTGGGATTTAGAGTGCTATGGTGCAGGAATGAATGTCCCATAACTTGCAACTGGAAAAAAGGCAGTGAAATTAAAGGCCAGGGTAACAAAACCAAAGATAGGGTAAATTACAGGAAGGATGGAGTCGATTTATGTAATTGCATTATCATAATATTTTTTGCCGTTTTTTTTGTGCATCCATTTGCAGTTCAGTTGCTCTCGCATTTCAAAATGATTTACAATGCTTTCAGAAAGTATTCACACCCTATAAGGGCACAGGGCGAGACCCAGATGCAGACACGGGAGGCAGATGGTTCGAGTCTCTGATATTTAATATAATCCAAGGGGCAGGCAAGAGAATGGCCGTGGACAGGCAAAAGATCAGAACAAGGTCAGAGTCCAGAAGGAACAGAGTGGCAGGCAGGCTCTAGGTCAGAATAATCTACACAAAATACTATGTCATGTCAAAGTGGAAGAAACATTTCAACAATAAATAAAACAATAATATATCTTGATTAGATAAGTATTTAACCCCATGAGTCAATACACGTTAGAAAGTCACCTTTGGCAGCGATTACAGCTATGAGTCTTCCTGGGTAAATTTCCAAGAGCTTTGAACACCTGGATTGTGCAACATTTGTCCATTATTCTTTTCAAAATTCTTCAAGCTCTGTCAAATTGGTTGTTGATTATTGCTAAACAACCATTCTCAGGTCTTGCCATATATTTTCAATTAGATAAACAGTGCCTTCGGAAAGTATTCAGACTCCTTGACTTTTTCCACATTTTGTCATGTGGAAAAAATAATTTCCTCATCAAAACAATTTTCTCATCAATCTACTGTACACACAATACCTCAATGACAAAGCAAAAACAGGTTTAGACATTTTTGCAAATGTATTGAAAATAAAAACTGAAATACCTTACTTACATAAGTATTCAGACCCTTTGCTATGAGACTCGAAATTGAGCTCAGGTGCATCCTATTTCCATTGATCAACCTTGAGATGTATCTACAACTTGATTGGAGTCCACCTGTGGTAAATTAAATTGATTGCGCATGATTGGAAAGGCCCACACCTACAGTTGAAGTCGGAATACATACACCTTAGCCAAATACATTTAAACTCAGTATTTCACAATTCCTGACATTTAATCTTAGTTAAAATTCCCTGTCTTAGGTCAGTTAGGATCACCACTTTATTTTAAGAATGTGAAATGTCAGAATAATAGTAGAGAGAATGATTTATTTCAGCTTTTATTTCTTTCATCACATTCCCAGTGGGTCAGAAGTTTACATACACTCAATTAGTACTTCGTAGCATTGCCTTTAAATTGTTTAACTTGGGTCAATTATTTTGGGTAGCCTTCCACAAGCTTCTCACAACAAGTTGGGTGAATTTTGGCCCATTCCTCCGACAGAGCTGGTGTAACTGAATGAGGTTTGTAGGCCTTCTTGCTCGCACACACTTTTTCAGTTCTGCCCACAAATGTTCTATGGGATTGAGGTCAAGGCTTTGTGATGGCAACGGCAATACCTTGACTTTGTTGTCCTTACGCATTTGGCCACAACTTTGGAAGTATGCATGGGGTCATTGTCCATTTGGAAGACCAATTTGCGACCAAGCTTTAACTTCCTGACTGATGGCTTGAGATGTTGCTTCAATATATCCACATGTTTTTTCCTGCCTCATGATGCCATCTATGTTGTGAAGTGCACCAGTCCCACCTGCAGCAAAGTAGCCCCACAACATGATGCTGCCACCCCCGTGCTTCACGGGTTGGATGGTGTTCTTCAGCTTGCAAGCGTCCCCCTTTTTCCTCCAAACATAAGGATGGTCATTATGGCCAAACATTTCTATTTTTGTTTCATCAGACCACAGGACATTTCTCCAAAAGGTACGATCTTTGTCCCCATGTGCAGTTGCAAACCGTAGTCTGGCTTTTTTATGGCGGTTTTGGAGCAGTGGCTTCTCCCTTGCTGAGCGGCCTTTCAGGTTATGTCGATATACGACTCGTTTTACTGTGGATATCGATACTTTTGTACCTGTTTCCTCCAGCATCTACACAAGGTCCTTTGCTGTTGTTCTGGGATTGATTTGCACTTTTCGCACCAAAGTACATTAATCTCTAGCAGACAGAACACGTCTCCTTCCTGAGCGGTGTGACGGCTGCACAGTCCCATGGTGTTTATACTTGTGTACTATTGTTTGTACAGATGCATGTGGTACCTTCAGGCATTTGGAAATTGCTCCCAAGGATGAACCAGACTTGTGGAGGTCTACAATTTTATTTCTGAGGTCTTGGCTGATTTCTTTTGATTTTCCAATGATGTCAAGCAAAGAGGCACTGAGTTTGAAGGTAGGCCTTGAAATATATCCACAGGTACACCTCCAATTGACTCAAATTATGTCATTTAGCCTATCATAAGCTTCTAAAACCATGACATACTTTTCTGGAATTCTGACCCACTGGAATTGTGATACAGTGCATTATAAGTGAAATAATCTGTCTGTAAACAATTGTTGAAAAAATTACTTGCGTCTTGCACAAAGTAGATGTCCTAACCGGCTTACCAAAACTATAGTTTGTTAACAAGACATTTGTGGAGTGGTTGAAAAACGAGTTTTAATGACTCTAACCTAAGTGTATGTAAACTTCCGACTGTATCTATATAAGGTCCCACAGTTGACAATGCAAGCCACGAGGTCGAAGCAATTGTCCGTAGAGCACAGATCTGGGGAAGGGTACCAAAACATTTCTGCAACATTGAAGGTCCCCAAGAACACACTGGCCTCCAATCATTGTGGAGTAACTACAATGTCCATAATGAATTCGTAAAAATTTGTTAAAATTTTCGTAAAACATAATTCCACTTTGACATTATTGGGCATTGGGTGTAGGCCATTGACAATTAAAAAAAAAAATTAATCCATTTAAATTCAGGCTTTAACACCACTAAATGTGGAACATTTCAAGAGGTGTGAATACCTTCTGAAAGCACTGTACTTCCATTTATTTTGTTTGCTATCAATACATTTGGGTTTATGTTTAGCTTTCAATATAGCTAATTACAATTTTGTTCTCAACTTCAGAACTGTTGCTTGTTATTAATGGCACAAAAGTAACTCATTAGAGGATTGCAACATATGATAAGACTTTTACTCTATTAAAAGGTGTTTAAAGCGGCAATCCTTAACTGAAACATTAACAGTGTTGTCCCGGCCTCAGTTTTGATAAAAAGCTGAGGAATGGGGCTGGAGAAATGCAATCAATGTCAAATCCATAGACTATGCTATGGATGCAAGGACTGGCCATCCATGATATCAGAGGTAGAGTTTCAACCGTGTTTGTATACATGTACCTCGTTTAAAACATTGGAGTAAATGTCAAGTTTTCTTACATGTGACACTGCAAATTAGATGTTCTCTTACATGTGGAATTCCAAGTTCAACGTAAAATGTAATTTGCAGTTTCATATAGGACATTTTTTTCGCTTGTGAACATCTCACTTTCACATGAGGAATTGTGAATTCAAATGTGAAAAACAATCAAATCTGAAATGTTATCATGCATGGATCTGCAAATTAGAGTTTTCTTACATGTGAACCTGAAAATTAATACTATTGAATGTTTTACTTGTAATTCCACATGTGAAAGTGAGATTAGTATCCGATTCTCACGTGAATGTTTTTAACATGTGAAACAGCAATTCAAAATTGGGCGTCTATCCATGTCCTGAGGACGTTGGGAAATGCCTTCAAATCCGGCTACTAGGGACAACAGTGAGCGCTATTCCTATCAAGTACACTTGGGTCTTGCTAGGATATTGTGGCCAGAGGTGGCAGATGGGTGAAATCGATGATTCTGGATCAGACGGTGGCATGTTCAATCCCAGCTGTGGACACTGGTTATTTATTTTTTGTTTTAACCCTATCCCAAACATGAACCCTTACCTTAACCATTCGGAATGAGTGCCTGAATTTAACCCTTACATTTTTTTGAGAAATGGAACCATACAGAGCAGCAGGAGCATCAAAAACACTTTGAAATTTGATGTTTGGGGCAACTTTGAAATGTAACGTTTGTAGCAACTTAGAAATTTCATGTTTAGAAAACGAGGATGAACGTCTAATTCTGCAGTGAGACTGTGAGACCTTGTTGGAAATTTAAGTTCAACTATTCCTTTATGGAAAAACGCTGTGTGATCACGTGATTTATGTGAAGTTAATGTGATAACATGTGACAAAATGTGAACCAACATGTGATAACACGAAACTAGACACTGGACAGAGGAACTCTATCTAGAAGGCCAGCATCCCGGAGTCACCTCTTCACTGTTGACATTGAGACTGGTGTTTTGCGGGTACTATTTAATGAAGCTGCCAGTTGATGATTTGTGAGACGTCTGTTTCTCAATTGTATGCTGTAGTGTTAAGATTTCCCTTGACTGGAACAAAGGGGCCAAGCCCAAACCATGAAAAACAGCCCCAGATTCTTCCTCCACCAAACTTTACAGATGGCACTATGCATTCGGGCAGGTAGTGTTCTCCTGGCATCCGCCAAACCCATCTTTGTCCGTCGGACTGCCGGATGGTGAAGCGTGATTCATCACTTCCAGAGAACGCGTTTCCATTGATCCAGAGTCCAATGGGGGAGAGCTTTACACCACACAGCTGATGCTTAGCATTGAGCATGGTGATCTTAGGCTTGTGTGCGGCTGCTCGGCCATGGAAACCCATTTCATTAATCTCCTGACTAACAGTTATTATGCTGACGTTGCTTCCAGAGGCAGTTTGGAACTCAGTAGTGAGTGTTGCAACCTAGGAAATACTATTTTTATGCGCTACGTGCTTCAGCGGTCCTGTTCTGTGAACTTTTGTGGTCTACCACTTCACGGCTGAGCCGTTGTTGCTCCTAGACATTTCCACTTCAAAATAACAGCACCAACAGTTGACCGGGGCAGCTCAAGCAGGGCAGAAATTTGACAAACTGACTTGAGCCACATTGAAAGTCTCTGAGGTCTTCAGTAAGGCCATTCTAATGATAATGTTTCTCTATGGAGATTGCATGGCGGTGTGCTCGGTTTTATACACCTGTTAGCAATGGGTGTGGCTGAAATAGCCAAATCCACTAATTTGAAGGGTTGTCCACATACTTTTGTATATATAGTGTACATCTCTGCACTTAACTGGTATAGCAGAGCATATGGCACTCTTTTGTTATCCGTTTTCACATGAGGAAACTGCAAATGTGACATGTACTTTTTTTGAAAGGGTGACCGTGAACCTTTGGAAATACATCAGGTACATACATTCACAATTAACATTTTATTAGATGCTCTTGTCAAGAGGGACATACAGGAGCAATTAGGGTTGAGTGCATTTCTCAAGGGCACATCAACAGATTTTTTCACCTAGTTGGCTCAGGGATTCGAACTAGCACCCTTTCGGTTACTGGCCCATGCTCTTAACCACTAGGCGACCTGCCGCCCCATGTACATATATGGCACTTTTTGCATTTCATTGAAAGTTTATATATTTTTTTATATAGTACTTTTTATATTATTTATTTAACAGAGACATACACAATAATCAACAGCTCAGACAAGTGTAAGAGCGTCAGATTTAGCTAGACATTCAAGTATGCATGAGTACCTGTCAAGCGTTCATTCAAGCTGTTGTGGGTTTTGCATCAGACCATGGACAATAAGATGGATTTCAACAAGCCAGTGTGTCAGTTCAAGAGGTAGACATCTTATCAGAAACATTCTGTAGGCACAAACTGCAGTCTCAAAGGAGATTGTACAAATGTGTATTGAGTTCACAGGGGACAGCAGGACACACACACACACGGATGTGCCCACACACACACGTACACAAGTACACATACAAGTCCACGATTGCACACCGGCACACACACATGCAGGTGCTTATGCAAACACACACACACACACACACACACACACACACACACACACACACACACACACACACACACAGCATGTCCAGTTTATATTACTGTAGATGGCAGCATATCACTGTTGGCTGTGACAGTAACACAGATGTAGAATAGTACACTACCTTTATACCTGACATAACAGATACAGTTATCACTACCTGCTGTGAATGCTCTTGCACTACTACTGCTTACGTACAGTCTGCAATGTTACCAAAGCTAATGTAATAACATCTACCTAACTCATTCTAAATGTATTAATGCAAACCAGACTAACCTCTCTTGATCACGTGAGACGGTAGCATCCCACCTATTCAACAGCCAGTGAAACTGCTGGAAGCCAAATTCAAATACAGAAATACTCATTATAAAAATTCAGAAAACAATACATATTTTACATAGGTTTAAAGATGAACTTCTTGTGAATCCAACCACGGTGTCAGATTTAAAAAATGCTTTACAGCGAGCATACCTTACGATTAGTTGAGAACATAGTCCAGCAGACAAATCATTACAAACAGTAACCAGCCAAGTAGAAGAGTTACACAACTCAGAAATAGAGATAAAATTAATCCCTTACCTTTGATGATCTTCATATGGTTGCACTCAGCAGACATTCATTTACTCAATAAATGTTATTTTTGTTCGATAAAGTCTCTTTATACCCAAAAACCTCAGTTTTGTTGCGCGTTTTTTTCAGTAATCCACAGGCTCAAACGCAGTCAAAACAGGAAGACAAAAAAATCCAAATTGTATCCGTAAAGTTCATAGAAACATATCAAACGATGTTTATATTCAAACCTCAGGTTGTTTTTAGCCTAAATAATCGATCATATTTCAACCGGACAATAACGTCGTCAATTTAAAAGGTAAACAAGAAACGCACTCTCGGTCTTGCGCAGGAAAAGGCTCTGTGACACGGCAGGGTCCACTCATTCAGACTGCTCTTACTTCTTCATTTTTCAGAATACAAGCCTGAAACAATTCCTGAAGACTGTTGACATCTAGTGGAAGGCATAGAAACTGCAATTTGAGTCCTAAGTCAATGTAAACTGTATTGGCATTGAATAGAAAACTAAAAAAACAAAAACAAAACTACTTCCTGAATGGATTTTTCTCAGGTTTTCGCCTGCCAAATCAGTTCTGTTATACTCACAGACACTATTTGAACAATTTTGGAAACTTTAGAGTGTTTTCTGTCCAGATCTACCAGTTGTTTGCATATCATATATTCTGGGCCCGAGATGCAGGCAGTTTAATTTGGGCATGCATTCCATCCAAAATTCCGAATGCTGCCCCCTACCCTAGAGAAGTTAAAGACACAGTCAACTTAGTGTATGTAAACTTCTGACCCACTGGAATTGTGATACAGTGAATTATAAGTGAAATAATCTGTCTGTAAACAATTGTTGGAAAAATTACGTGTCATACACAAAGTAGATGTCCTAACGGACTTGCCAAAACTATAGTTTGTTAACAAGAAATTTGTGGAGTGATTGAAAAACAAGTTTTCATGGCTCCAACCAAAGTGTATGTAAACTTCCAACTTCAACTGTATGTAAATGTCATATTTCAGTTTTTTTATTTTTCATGATGGTGTATTGTGTGCAAATAGGTGAGGGAAAAAAAATATTTAATCCCAATTAGAATAAGGCTGTAACGTAACAAATTGCAGTGTATATGTTCTCATCACCTGTCACGTTCTTCGTCAGGCGAAAGAGAGGAGGACCAAGATGCAGCGTAGTGAGTATTCGAATACTTAAACAACGAACAAAACAATAAACCGACAAACGAACGAAAACGTAACAGTCCCGTATAGTAAACACAGGAACAGGAACAATCACCCACAACCCACAATACAAAACAGGCTACCTAAATATGGTTCCCAATCAGAGACAACGACTAACACCTGCCTCTGATTGAGAACCATATCAGGCCAAACACATAGAAACAGACAAACTAGACATACAACATAGAATGCCCACTCTGATCACACCCTGACCAAACAAAACATAGAAACATACAAAGCAAACTATGGTCAGGGCGTGACATCACCTTACACTTGTGGCCACCTCACACAATGAGTAATGCTAACTTGGTTATATACACGTGGTACCAGGGGTATGAGGTAATTGAGGTCGATATGTACATATAACTAGGACTAAAGTGACAGATAATAAACAGTAGCATGAGCGTATATGACGAGTCAAAAAAGTTAGTACGAAAAGGGTCAATGCAGATGGTCCGGGTATCTGCAACTAAAGCAGGAAGTACCAGTGTCTCGCTCAATACGGAAGTTGTCAGATTACGTGGATGCTATGCTAGAGGACTGTTTTCCCTTTACATATTGGAATACGTTCAGTCATTCATCCACTGGCATCGAGGAGTATACCACCTCAGTCACCGGCTGCATCTATTAGTGCATCGACGACATCGTTCACACATATCCCAACCAGAAGCCATGGATTACAGACAACATCCGCACCGAGCTACAGGCTAGAGCTGCCACTTTCAAGGAGTGGGACACTAATAGAGATGCTTATAAGAATTCCTGCTATGCCCTCAGACATACCATCAAACAGGCAAAGCATCAATACAGGACTAAAATTGAATCCTACTACACCGTCTCTGACACTCGTCGGATGTGGCAGGGCTTGCAAACTATTACGGACTACAAAGAGGAACCCTGCCGTGAGCTGCCCAGTGACTCAAGCCTACCAGACGGACTAAATGCCTTTTATGCTCGCTTCGAGGCAAGCAACACTGAAGCATGCGTGAGCGCACCAGCTGTTCCAGACTGTTGTGTGATCACGCTCTCCATAGCTGATGTGAGCAAGACCTTTAAACAAGTCAACATTCACAGGGCCGCGGGGCCAGATGGAATACCCGGATGTGTACTCAGAGCATGCGCTGACCAACTGGCAAGTGTCTTCAATGACATTTTCAACCTCTTGATGACCGAGTCTGTAATACTGACATGTTTCAAGCAGACCACCATATTCCCTGTACCCATGAAAGTGAAGGTAACCTTTCTAAATGACTGCCACCCCGTAGCACTCACAATGGTAGCCATGAAGTGCTTTGAAAGTCTGGTCATGGCTCACATAAACACTATCATCCCGGAAACCTTAGACCCACTCCAATTCGCATACCGCCCCAACAGATTGACAAATAATGCTAATCTCAATTGCAGTCAGCACTGCCCTATACACATGGACAAAAAAACACACCACCATTCAACAACATAGTGCCAACAAAGCTCATCACTAAGCTAAGGACCCTGGGACTAAACACCTCCATCTGAAACTGGATCCTGGACTTCCTGACGGGCCACCCCCAGTTGGTAAGGTTAGGCAACAACACATCTGCCACGCTGATCCTCAACAGCCTGATCACGGACAAAAATGAAAGAGCCAATAGGGATTAGGTCAGAGACCAGGCAATAAGGTGCCAGGACAACAACCTCTCCCTCAACTTGAGCAAGACAAAGGAGACGATCGTGGACTACAGGAAAAGGAGGGCCAAACATGGCCCCATTTACATCGACGAGACTGCAGTGGAGCAGGTCGAAATATTCAAGTTCCTTGGTGTCCACATCACCAACAAACTATCATGGTCCAAACACACCAAGACATTCATGAAGAGGGCACAACAATGCCTTTTCCCCCTCAGGAGACTGAAAAGATTTGGCATGTGTCTCCAGATCCTCAAAAAGTTCAACAGCAGCACCTTCGAGAGCATCCTGACCGGTTGCAGCACCGCCTGGTATGGCAACTGCTCGGCATCCAATTATAAGTCGCTACAGAGGGTAGTGTGTACGGCCCAGTACATTACTGGGACTAAGCCTGTTGCCATCCAGGACCTATATACTAGGCATTGTCAGATGAAGGCCCAAAAAATTGTCTAAGGCTCCAGTCACCCAAGTCATAGACTGTTCTCTCTGCTACTGCACGGAAAGTGGTACCGGAGTGCCAAGTCTAGGTCCAAAAGGCTCCTTAACAGCTTCTACCCACAAGCCATAAGACTACTGAACAGTTAATCAAATGTCCCCCCTTTGTTTTTAGACTGCTTCTACTCGCTGTTTATTATCTGTGCATAGTCACTTTACCCCTACCTACGTGTACAAATAACCATGACTAACCTGTACCCCTACACATTTACTTGGTACCTGTCACGTTTGTCGTATGAATCGGACCAAGGCGCAGCGTGGTATGCGTACATTCTTTATTATAATAAGATTGAAAACTGAACAAACAAACCAAAATGACAGGTGAAGCTATACAAATGAGTGCTGACAGGCAACTACACATAGACAAGAACCCAAACAAAGGGGAAATGGCTAGCTAAATATGATCCCCAATCAGAGACAACGATAAACAGCTGCCTCTGATTGGGAACCGTATCGGGCCACCATAAACATACAAATACCTAGACCTACAAAACCCTAGACATACAAAAACCTTTGACAATACAACACCCCTAGACAATACAAAAACTAACGTAATCCACCCTAGTCACACCCTGACCTAACCAAAATATAAAGAAAACAGAGATATCTCAGGTCAGGGCGTGACAGTACCGGTATTCCTGAACATAGCCTCGTTATTGTTATTTAATTGTGTTACCTTGTATTTCATTTTTTACTTTAGTTTTTTAAGTAAATATTTTTTTAACTCTATTTCTTGAACTGCATTGTCGGTTAAGGCCTCATTAGCATGTGTTCGTCGAATGTGACAAATCAAATCAAATGTTATTTGTCACATTCGACGAATACATGCTTACAAGCCCTTGTAGTGAATAAACTGCATTTTCACAAAGGTATTCCTCTTATCTAGGTGGGTGAGGGCAGTGTGGCGTGCAACTGAGATTGTGTCATCTGTGAATCTGTTGGAGCAGTATGCAAATTGGGGTGGGTCTAGGGTGTCTGGGAGGATGGAGTTGATTTGTGCCATAACCATCCTCTGTCGGCAAATCAGAGGCACAAGATGCTTGTTTTCTATCCGCAAAAGGAGCCATCACTGGGTTCTGAAGGTTCTGCAGCCCTTGAGAGTGTGTCTGGGATGACATTCATGCAGCCTTTACGGTAGTGCACTTGGAACTGGGAACGGTTGCGGTCTTATTGTCCATCTGTTATTAAACCTTGATGAACTCTTTGGGGAATTGAAGGCCCACGAAAGTGCTGCATGTTCAATAAACACCAAAATTGGAACCCCTTCTAAATAATGTCCCGGCACTACCGTGATACACTTCTTTTGAGTAGTTGTATTCTTCCCCTTTCAGACCTCTGGAGGCATAAGCTATGACCCTCTCATCACCATTGGTTTTCTGTGTTAGGACATCTCCAAGAACCACGTCGCTGGCATCAGTGTGTACCTGGTCCATGCTCTGTGGCATTTCTCTGTCCATTCTCAATTCACTGGTAAATTGAGCTTGTTCAGCAGAGCGGCAAGGTCCACATACATTTGTGATACCACCAGACCAGCCCCAGGAACCACTGGATAGTTGGTAAGCCATGGGGAGTAGGATAGTTGGTCACCACCATCTTGTCTGGATTTATTTCCACCTGGGTCTTCAGGAAATGGCATTTCTTCATGTTCAATGTCAAGTTGGCCTCATGGACTTTGTTGAAGACAGCATGGAGGTCAGCCACATGTTGCTGCTTGTTGGGGGAGTAGACTATGATGTAATCTATGTAGATATATAGTCGACACCTTGCAGTTACCCAATAACTCTCTCCATCAACCTCTGAACGGTCGCTCCAGCATTCACTGGAAAAAGGCATTGCCTTTAACTGTTACAACTCAAACGGAGTGGCTATTGCGTTCTTCTCTATGCTCTTCTCCTCCATCTCATTTTGCTAGTAGCCAGACTGGAGGTCCAGAGTGTTCTTGGATGTCATGCATGAAGGGCATTGGGGTAGGCATCGAGAGACTTCTTGGCATTCACTCCTCTAAAATGAGCACAAAACCGATAGGAGCCATCAGGTTTGCCAACCAATACCACAGGGGCTGCTCATGATGATTGGGATGGTTTGAGGACATCATCCTATAACCTGTTTGGGCTGCAGGGGGAGTATTGAGTAGCCAGATAAAAGGTGCCCATTTCAAACGGCCTCGTACTCAATTCTTGCTCGTACAATATGCATATTATTATTACTATTGGATAGAAAACACTCTCTAGTTTCTAAAACCGTTTGAATTATATCTGTGAGTCAAACAGAACTCATTTGGCACAAACTTCCTGACAGGAAGTGGAAAATCTGAAATCGATGCTCTGTTCTACTCCCTGCCTATACATGGGCATGATACGTAAGAGTCTACGTGCACTTCATACACCTTCCCCTGGATGTCAAGAGGCGGTGAGAGAAGAAATTTCGTGTTTATCTTGGTCTGAGGTGGAATAAAAGCTCTTTGTATGACGTGACCGTCCATTTTCTGTTTTCTGGAGCGCGCGAAAGGGGACATGGATTTGCCTTCTGTTTAGCTGTCATTATGGACGACTAATATCTCCGGCTATGATTTTATTTGATACATGTGACCATATCATCGTAAAGTATGTTTTTTCAATATAGTTTCATCAGATTATTGAACATTTTTCGGGAGTTTTGCCGTGTTCCGTTCTCTTCCGTTTGTTGACTTGGAGAGCTTTGTGCCACTTGGCAAGTGCGCGTGCTAAATCGAGAGGGAAAATGAACGTTTTAAATCCAAACAACGACTGTTCTTGACAAAGGACACCTTCTACAACATTCTGATGGAAGATCACCAAAAGTAAGAAACATTTTATGATGCTAATTCATATATCTGTCGTGCATGTGAATTAGTCGTGGGCGCCCAACTTTGGGGTACTCAGCTATACCGAAGCTGGATGTCGTAATGAAGTTATTTTTTAGAATTCTAACACTGCGATTTCATTAAGAACTAATGGATCTATAATTTCCTATATAACATGTATTTTTTACTTATGTTTATGAATAGTTATTTGGTCAGAATATGTGTGTCAGAAAACGTGTCAGAAAAATATCGTTGCTGTTTAGACGTTGTGGGAAAAAGATGCTACGTTAGCACAATGTGTAACCATTGATTTCAGCTCTAAATATGCACATTTTCGAACAAAACATAAGTGTATGTATAACCTGATGTTATAGGACTGTCATCTGATGAAGAAAATCAAGGTTAGTCAAAAATTATATATCTTTTGCTTGTTTGTTACGATCGCTAACTTTTGCTACTGGGAAATTGCTTGTGTTTTTGGCTATTGTGGTAAGCTAATATAACGCTCTATTGTGTTTTCGCTGTAAAACACTTGATAAATCGGAAATATTGTCTGGAATCACAAGATGCCTGTCTTTCAATTGCTGTACACTATGTATTTTTCAGAAATGTTTTATGATGAGTATTTAGTTATTTGGCGTTGGTGTCTGTAATTATTCTGTCTGCTTTCGGTGCAATTTCTGATTGTAGCTGCAATGTAAACTATGATTTATACCTGAAATATGCACATTTTTCTAACAAAACATATGCTATACAATAAATATGTTATCAGACTGTCATCTGATGAAGTTGTTTCTTGGTTAGTGGCTATTTATATCTTTATTTGGTCGAATTTGTGATAGCTACTGATGGAGTAAAAAACTGATGGAGTAAAAAAAGTGGTGTCTTTTGCTAACGTGGTTAGCTAATAGATTTACATATTGTGTCTTCCCTGTAAAACATTTTAAAAATCGGACATGTTGGCTGGATTCACAAGATGTGTACCTTTCATATGCTGTATTGGACTTGTTAATATGTGAAAGTTAAATATTTAAAGAAAATATATTTTGAATTTCGCGCCCTGCACTTTGAGCTGGCTGTTGTCATAAGTGTACCGGTGTCGGGCTGCAGCCATAAGAAGTTTTAACATTCTCTCCAAGTTTTATGATTATCTCTTTTTAAGAGGTGACACCCGATAGGGCCTGGACCGAACCGGGATGTCATTTGAGGTAATTATGTCATGCTTGGTCACATTGGTTATTCCTGTCTTCTCTGAACAAACAGATGGCCAAGATTGGAAGAGAGGCTGCATCTCAGGAGGTTGATTTCTGAGCAGTTCAATGAAATATGTGGATGGGTCTGAGAGGGGATGACCTCTAGTGGAGAGAACAGAGGGCATGGCAACACATAGGCTGACTGAGGCCCTGTAGTCTTCTTTGGGTCTGAACCAGGTCAATCTACAAAGAGAATGATTGATGAATAGAAAAATGGACCGTTTTACTTTTATCTTCAGTTCATAGTTGTTTTCTCCAAGGTTAATTTGAATTCCTGTTTTGGTCAAGAAATCTAGACCCAGAATGATGGGAAAAGCCAGGTGGTTGTCAGCCAGGTTTCCAGGGTCCACACAGTCTTATGCCAAACCTAAGTGAGTTGAGATTTTTCCCTCAGCTGTGTGTGACTTTCAATCAGCAAGCACAAGACAAGAACATAAGATAGTATGTTAAATAAAAAGAAAAAAGACCAAGAGAAAAACATACTATTTACAAACTATTTATATATACATATTCTTATGTACAGTACTCTACAGGAGAGGCGCTGTGATACAACATGTTTTTTTTTATCTGTTTTTCAAAGCTAAACTTGAAGTTTTGCCTGAGTAATCTCTGGTAGCAGAGCATAAATCTGCTTTTGGTTTGGGTACTGTGAGGAAACCCATTGTGCCGTGTCTGGTGGGATATGTATGTTTGTCTGTTTGAACTGTATGCAAATAGATTATACAAGTGGTCAGGCGTTTTCAAAAATTAGAAGAGAAGAATAGTCAATTTCTCCTCAACCCTCAACCATGAAAGACTACCATGCATGTTTTTGATGTTAGTTATATGTGCGCAGTGAAGGTCAAGGCATGCTGCTTTGTTTTGAGCCAGCTGCAGCTTTGCTAGGTCTTTCTTTGCTGCACCTGACCATATTACCGGACAGTAATCAAGATGGGACAAGATCAAACCCTGAACAATTACAGTTGATCTTTGTGTAAAAAACGCTGAACATCGTTTTAATAACAGACATACTTCTACCCATCTTCACAACAACTTTGTCAATATGACTTGATAACCATGATAACTGACCATTGAATGTTACTCCTTGGAGTTCAGCTTCTTCAAATTCTTCAATGGTCACACCCTTTATGCACAACTCCAGTTGAGGTTTAGGTCTAAGAGAATGCTTTGAACCAAATTCAATTATTTTGGCTTTTAGATATATTTATGACCAGTTTATTGTTATTTTTCCATTCTGACACTGACTGCAACTCCTTGCTAAGAGACTCAGAGAGCTCACTGGCTGTAGGTGCTGATCTGTAGAGTGTGTAATCATTAGCACACATAGTAATTTTAGCTTTTTGTAAGACAAGTGGCTAATCATTTGTAAAAATAGAGAATAGTAGTGGCCCAAGGCAACTGCCCTGAGGGATACCTCACTGTACATATCTGATGTTAGAGAAGCTCCCACTGAAGAATACTGTTCACGTTCTATTGGAATACTGTTCAAGTTCTAAGTAACTCTCCAGCCATGTGCCCATGTGCAGCCATAACAAGTGATTTTTTTCAATAACAAATTAGGATCAATAATGCCAAAGGCTGTACTGAAATCTAACAATACAGCTCCAACTATCATCTTGTTATCCATTTATTTTATCCAATCAGTCATCTGAGTCATTGAAGTACAAGTCGAGTGTCCTTCCCTATATGTATGCTAAAAGTCAGTAGTTAACTTCTTCTGGCTGCAAGCCCGACGTCGGTACACTTATGACAACAGCCAGCTCAAGTGCAGGGCGCGAAATTCAAAATATATATTTTTTTAAATATTTAACTTTCACATATTAACAAGTCCAATACAGCATATGAAAGGTACACATCTTGTGAATCCAGCCAACATGTCCGATTTTTAAAATGTTTTACAGCGAAAACACCACGTATATTTATGTTAGCTCACCACCAAATACAAAAAAAGGACAGACATTTTTCACAGCACAGGTAGCATGCACAAAGCCAACCTAACTAACCAAGAACCAACCAAACTAACCAACAAACAACTTCATCAGATGACAGTCTTATAACATGTTATTCAATAAATCTGTTTTGTTCGAAAAATGTGCATATTTCAGGTATAAATCATAGTTTACATTGCAGCTACAATCAGAAATTGCACCGAAAGCAGACAGAATAATTACAGACACCAACGCCAAATAACTAAATACTCATCATAAAACATTTCTGAAAAATACATAGTGTACAGCAAATGAAAGACAGGCATCTTGTGATTCCAGACAATATTTCCGATTTATCAAGTGTTTTACAGCGAAAACACAATATAGCGTTATATTAGGTTACCACAATAGCCAAAAACACAAGCCCTTCCCCAGCAGTAAAAGTTAGCGATCGTAACAAACCAGTAAAAGATATATAATTTTTGACTAACCTTGATATTCTTCATCAGATGACAGTCCTATAACATCAGGTTATACATACACTTATGTTTTGTTCGAAAATGTGCATATTTAGAGCTGAAATCAATGGTTATACATTGTGCTAACTTAGCTACTTTTTCCCACAACGCCCGGATTTTTTTCGGACACTTTTTCTGACACACATATTCTGACCAAATAGCTATTCATAAACATAACTAAAACATACATGTTGTATAGGAAATGATAGATCCATTAGTTCTTAATGAAATCGCAGTGTTAGAATTCTAAAAAATAACTTCATTACGACATCCAGCTTCGGTATAGCTAGAGTACCCAAAAGTTGGGCGCCCACGACTAGTTCACATGTACGACAGATATATGAAATAGCATCATAAAATATTTCTTACTTTTGCTGATCTTTCATCAGAATGTTGGACAAGGGGTCCTTTGTCAAGAACAATCGTTGTTTGGATTTAGAACGGCCACTTTCCCTCTCGATTTAGCAAGCACACTAGCCAAGTGGCACGAATCTCTCCATCGTCAACAAAGTCAGAGAACGGAACACGGCAAACCTCCCGAAAAAATTTCAATAATCTGATTAAACTATATTGAAAAAACATACTTTACGATGATATGGTCACATGTATCAAATAAAATCAAAGCCGGAGATAGTAGTCGCCTATAACGGCAGCTAAACAGAAGGCAAATCCAGGTCCCTTGACGCGCTCTCCAGGAAACAGGAAATGGGGGACACGTCATACAAAGAGCTTGTATTCCACTTCAGACCAAGATAAACACTAAATTTCTTCTCTCACCGCCTCTTGACATCCAGGGGAAGGTCTATGAAGTGCATGTATACTAATACGTATCATTCCCATTTATAGGCAGGAAGTAGAACGGAGCCTCGATTTCAGACTTTCCACTTCCTGGTCAGGAAGTTTGTGCCAAATGAGTTCTGTTTGACTCACAGATATAATTCAAACGGTTTTAGAAACTAGAGAGTGTTTTCTATCCAATAGTAATAATAATATGCATATTGTACGAGCAAGAATTGAGTACGAGGCCATTTGAAATGGGCACCTTTTATCTGGCTACTCAATACTCCCCCTGCAGCCCAAACAGGTTAACTTCTTTGTGATAGGGGGCAGCATTTTAACTTTTGGATGAATTGCGTGCCCATAGTGAACTGCCTCCTACTCTGTCCCAGATGCTAATATATGCATATTATTATTACTATTGGATATAAATGAATGATGTCTGTGAGTATAACAGAACTCATATGGCAGGCAAAAACCTGAGAAAAATTCCAAACAGGAAGTGAGAATTCTGAGGCTGGTCGATGTTCAACTCATCGCCTATTCAATTCCCTGTAAGACATGGATCTGTTTGCACTTCCTACGACTTCCACTAGATGTCAACAGTCTGTAGAACGTGGAATGAAGCCTCTACTGTGATGTTGAGCCGGATGGGAGATGTTTCAGTCATTGGTCTGGCAGAATGCCAGTTCCTGGTCACGCGCGTTCCAAACGATATCGTCTTGCTTTACATAACTTCTTGAGACACAAAGGAATTCTCCGGTTGGAATGTTATTGGATAGTTATGATAACAACATCCTGAAGATTGATTCTCTACTTAGTTTGACCAGTTTATTCGACCTGTTATATAACTTTTTGAAGTTTTCGTCCGAGTTCGCCTGCATCTGCGCGAGCGTTTGGACATGTGTACTAAACATTCTAGCAAAAGTAGCCACTTAGACATAAGTAATGGACATTATCGAACAAAACAACGATTTATTGTGGAACTAGGATTCCTGGGAGTGCATTCTGATGAAGATCAAAGGTAAGGGAATATTTATGATGTAATTTCGTATTTCTGTTGACTCCAACATGGCAGAGAAATGTTGTTATATCTGAGCGCCGTCTCAGATTATTGCATGGTGTGCTTTTTCCGTAAAGTTTTTTTAAATCTGACACAGCGGTTGCATTAAGAACAAGTGTATCTTTAATTCTATGTAAAACATGTATCTTTCATCAAAGTTTATGATGAGTATTTCTGTTATTTGACGTGGCTCTCTGCAATTTCTCCGGATATTTTGGAGGCATTTCTGAACATGGCACCAATGTAAACCGAGATTTGTGGATATAAATATGCACATTATTGAACAAAACATAAATGTATTGTGTAACATGATGTCCTATGAGTGTCATCTGATGAAGATCATCAAAGGTTAGTGATTAATTTTATCTCTATTTCTGCTTTTTGTGACTATTATCTTTGTCTGGGAAAATGGCTGTGTTTTTCTGTGGCTATGTACTGAGCTAACATAATCTTTTGGTGTGCTTTCGCCGTAAATCCTTTTTGAAATCAGACATGTTGGCTGGATTCACAACACGTGTAGCTTTAATTTGGTGTCTTTCATGTGTGATTTCATGAAAGATTGATTTTTATAGTAATATATTTGAATTTTTTCTGGCTTTTGGCCAAGTGGGACGCTACCGTCCCACATATCCCAGAGAAGTTAACTTGTTCTTAAAAAGTAGCATTGTATTTGTTCAAACACAATTGTCTCCATTAGTTTACTATTTTTAGATAGTGGAATTCTTTACGCTTCCTTCAATGCCTGTGGACACACATTCCTTTAGGCTTTGGTTATAGACATGGCAAATAGGGTTGGCAATACAGTCTGCTACCCTTCTCAATAGATTCCCATCTAGGTTGTCTATACCTGGTGGTTTACAATTATGAATGGATAACAACTGTCTTTCCACCTCTTCCCCACGAACTTGACCAAATTCAAATTAGCAATCCTTCTATTAGATCTCAATACACAAATATGATGCTTCACTGTTCAATGTTGACATTTCACTTCTCAGTTTATCTACTTTACCGGTCAAATAGTCATTGAAATGATTGGCTATATCAAAAGGTTGTGTTATAAATGACCCATCAACTTCAATGAACGATGGATATGAATTGGGTTCTCTGCCCATAATATCATTTAAGGTGCTCCAAAGTCTTTTCACATTTTTTTTATGTGGCTGATCTTGTTTTGGTAATATAATTTCTTATTTTTTGTTATGTTTAGTCACAACAATTCTCAATTGACAGTATGTCAACCAATCATATATATTTACCACCTTTTTTGCAGAAATTCTTTGAACCATACAGTAATTGTTCAATTCATTGCCGATCCAGGGGGCTATATCAGTTCTCACTGTCAGTCTCTTAAGAGGTGCATGTTTGTCAACAATTGTCAAGAATAATTTTACAAATACTCCAAGTGCTGCATCTGGATTCTCCTCCTTAAACACATCAGACCAACACACATTTTTTAAAGTCTTCAACAAAATAATCCTGAGAAAACATTTTGAATGAGCCCTTATAAATAACTATAGGCCCTGCCTTTGGTACTTTGCCTTTCCTTGGTACTGCCACAATGTTATGGTCACTACAGCCAATGGGACCTGATATTGCTTTGGAGCAAAGCTCTGCAGCATTAGTGAAGATATGATCCATACAAGTGAATGTCACAGATCCAACATTATTGGTACACAGTCGAGTTGGTTGAGTGATAACCTGAGTCATGTAACAAATCAAATCAAATGTATTTATAAAGACCTTCTTACATCAGCTGATATCTCAAAGCGCTGTACAGAAACCCAGCCTAAAACCCCAAACAGCAAGCAATGCAGGTGTAGAAGCACAGTGGCTAGGAAAAACTCCCTAGAAAGGCCAGAACCTAGGAAGAAACCTAGAGAGGAACCAGGCTATGAGGGGTGGCCAGTCCTCTTCTGGCTGTGCTGGGTGGAGATTATAACAGAACATGGCCAAGATGTTCAAATGTTCCTAGATGACCAGCAGAGTGAAATAATAATAATCACAGTGGTTGTCGAGGGTGCAACAAGTCAGCACCTCAGGAGTAAATGTCAATTGGCTTTTCATAGCCGATCATTAAGAGTATCTCTACCGCTCCTGCTGTCTCTAGAGAGTTGAAAACAGTAGGTCTGGGAGAGGTAGCACGTCCGGTGAACAGGTCAGGGTTCCATAGCCGCAGGCAGTTGAAACTGGAGCAGCAGCACGGCCAGGTGGACTGGGGACAGCAAGGAGTCATCATGCCAGGTAGTCCTGAGGCATGGTCCTAGGGCTCAGGTCCTCCGAGAGAGAGATGGAAAGAAAGAGAATTAGAGAGAGCATACTTAAATTCACACAGGACACCGGATAAGACAGGAGAAATACTCCAAATATAACAGACTGACCCTAGACCCCCGACACATAAACTACTGCAGCATAAATACTGGAGGCTGAGACAGGAGGGGTCGGGAGACACTGGCCCCATCCGACGATACCCCCGGACAGGGCCAAACAGGCAGGATATAACCCCACCCACTTTGCCAAAGCACAGCTCCACACCACTAGAGGGATATCTTCAACCACCAACTTACCTTTCTGAGACAAGGCCGAGTATAGCCCACAAAGATCTCCGCCACAGCACAACCCAAGGGGGGGGGGGGCACCAACCCAGACAGGAAGATCACGTCAGTGACTCAACCCACTCAAGTGACGCACCCCTCCTAGGGACGGCATGGAAGAGCACCAGTAAGCCAGTGACTCAGCCCCTGTTTTAGAGTTAGAGGCAGAGAATCCCAGTGGAGAGAGGGGAACCGGCCAGACAGAGACAGCAAGGGCGGTTCGTTGCTCCATTACCTTTCCATTCACCTTCACACTCCTGGGCCAGACTACACTCAATCATAGGACCTACTGAAGAGATGAGTCTTCAATAAAGACTTAAAGGTTGAGACCGAGTCTGCATCTCTCACATGGGTAGGCAGACCATTCCATAAAAATGGAGCTCTATAGGAGAAAGCCCTCCCTCCATCTGTTTGCTTAGAAATTCTAGGGACAGCCTGAGTCTTGTGACTGTAGCGTACGTGTAGGTATGTACGGCAGGACCAAATCGGAAAGATAGGTAGGAGCAAGCCCATGTAATGCTTTGTAGATTAGCAGTAAAACCTTGAAATCAGCTCTTGCCTTAACAGGAAGCCAGTGTAGAGAGGCTAGCACTGGAGTAATATGATCACATTTTTTGGTTCTCGTCGAGATTCTAGCAGCCGTGTTTAGCACTAACTGAAGTTTATTTAGTGCTTTTTAGCCGGAAAGTAGAGCATTGCAGTAGTCTAACCTAGAAGTGACAAAAGCATGGATACATTTTTCTGCCTCATTTGTGGACAGAAAGTTTCTGATTTTTCCAATGTTACGTAGATGGAAAAAGCTGTCTTTGAAACAGTCTTGATATGTTTGTCAAAAGAGAGATCAGGGTCCAGAGTAACGCCGAGGTCCTTCACAGTTTTATTTGAGATGACTGTACAACCATCAATATTAATTGTCAGATTCAACAGAAGATCTCTTTGTTTCTTCGGACCTAGAACAAGCATCTCTGTTTTGTCTTAGTTTAAAAGTAGAACATTTGCAGCCATCCACTTCCTTATGTCTGAAACACAGGCTTCCAGCGAGGGCAATTTGGGGCTTCACCATGTTTCATCGAAATGTACAGCTGTGTGTCATTTGCATAGCAGTGAAAGTTAACAGTATGTTTCCGAATGACATCACCAAGAGGTAAAATACATAGTGAAAACAATAGTGGTCCTAAAATGGAACCTTGAGGAACACTGAAATTTACAGTTGATTTGTCAGAGGACAAACCATCCACAGAGACAAACTGATATCTTTCCGACAGATAAGAGCTAAACCAGGCCAGAACTTGTCCGTGTAGACCAATCTGGGTTTCCAATCTCTCCAAAAGAATGTGGTGATCAATGGAATCAAAATAAGCACTAAGGACACGAGGACAGATGCAGAGCCTCGGTCTGACACCATTAAAAGGTATTTTACCACCTTCACAAGTGCAGTCTCAGTGCTATGATGGAGTCTAAATCCAGACTGAAGCGTTTCGTATACATTGTTTGTCTTCAGGAAGGCAGTGAATTGCTGCGCAACAGCTTTTTCAAATTTTTTTGAGAGGAATGGGAGATTCAATATAGGCCGATAGTTTTTTATATTTTCTGGGTCAAGGTTCGGCTTTTTCAAGAGGCTTTATTACTGCCACTTTTAGTAGATAGAGTGCCGTTTATTATGTTCAACATAGGAGGGCCAAGCACAGGAAACAGCTCTTTCAGTAGTTTAGTTGGAATAGGGTCCACTATGCAGCTTGAAGGTTTAGAGGATATGATTATTTTCATCATTGTGTCAAGAGATATAGTACTAAAACACTTGAGTGTCTCCCTTGATCCTAGGTCCTGGCAGAGTTGTGCAGACTCAGGATAACTGAGCTTTGGAGGAATATGCAGATTTAAAGAGGGGTCCATAATTTGCTTTCTAATGATCATGATCTTTTCCTCAAAGAAGTTCATGAATTTATCACTACTGAAGTGAAAGCCATCCTCTCTTGGGGAATGCTGCTTTTTAGTTAGCTTTGCGACAGTACCAAAAATAAATTTAGGCTTGTTCTTTTTTACCTCAATTAAGTTGGAAAAATAGGATGATCGGGCAGCAGTGAGGGCTCTTCGATACTGCACGGTACTGTCTTTCCAAACTAGTTGGAAGACTTCCAGTTTGGTGTGGCGCCATTTCCGTTCCAATTTTCTGGAAGCTTGCTTCAGAGCTCGAGTATTTTCTGTATACCAGGGAGCTAGTTTCTTATGACAAATGTTTTTTGTTTTTAGGGGTGCGACTGCATCTAGGGTACTGCGCAAGGTTAAATTGAGTTCCTCAGTTAGGTAGTTAACTGATTATTGTACTCTGACGTCCATGGGTAGGCGGAGTTTGTCTGGAAGGGCATCTAGAAATCTTTTGGTTGTCCGAGAATTTATAGCACGGCTTTTGATGATCTGGTTGGGGTCTGAGCAGATTATTTGTTGCGATTGCAAACATAATAAAATGGTGGTCCGATAGTCAAGGATTATGAGGAAAAACATTAAGATCCACAACATTTATTCCACGGGACAAAACTAGGTCCAGAGTATGACTGTGGCAGTGAGTAGGTCCGGAGACATGTTGGACAAAACCCACTGAGTCGATGATGGCTCCAAAAGCCTTTTGGAGTGGGTCTGTGGACTTTTCCATGTGAGTATTATAGTCACCCAAAATTTGAATATTATCTGCCATGACAAGAAGGTCCGATAGGAATTCAGGGAACTCAGTGAGGAACTCTGTATATGGCCCAGGAGGCCTGTAAACAGTAGCTATAAAAAGTGATTGAGTAGGCTACATAGATTTCATGACTAGAAACTCAAAAGACGAAAACGCCGGGGTTTTTTGTAAATTGAAATTAGCTATCAGAAATTTTAGCATCACCTCCGTCTTTGCGGGATGCGCATGGGGATATGGTCACTAGTGTAACCAGTAGGTGAGGCCTCATTTAACACAGTAAATTCATCAGGCTTAAGCCATGTTTCAGTCAGGCCAATCACATCACTGGCATTAGTTACAGGCATTAGTCACAGTAAGAAGCTTCCTCTTGAGAGGACAACTAGATGATAACCAGTCAATGTTCAGGTCAACAGGGAAATACATGTCTCTGTTAGCATCAGAAACCGTATCTAACATCACACATATCCTCCAGATACTGACAGTTTGAACTTGGTGGCCTAAAGCAACACCCTAAAAGAAGAGACTTCAGCTGAGGCAGGTGAACCTGCAACCACAGCACTTCTACTTCTACTTCATTGTCACTTCCATGGCCTCAAATTGTTTATCCACATAATCTCTGAGGCTGGTCTCTCTGTTCACATCACTTTCCAGTGTTTACTTGGTCTTGTTGACTTCCACCAAATCAACTGTAGTAGTAAGTGTGGTATCATTGGCATTTCCACCACCATCATCATCATCCTCGTCACAATTCTCCAGATGCAACTCACTCAATAGTGATGATGTTTCACCAAAAGGTAGGGGGGTGTACCTTGGCCTGCTTCATCTTGCACTGGCTCAATGTCTGCTTGTACCTCTAAATGGCTACGGTCAAACCCGACACCAGCCATATTAGTAACAATGTAACTCTCATAAAAAATAAAATCAACAATAGGATACCCATACTGGCCACCACTCTGTAACAATCAGCTTGGATATCAAACCATGCTACAATATTAAAGTTAAAAAAATATATATACTATGTTCCTATGACAGTGACCAAAGGAAGACAGACAAAATTTATAAAATGAGCAAAATTATAACGACACAGGATGAGACCCAGATGCAGACACAGGAAGCAGGTGGTTCGAGTCTCTGATGTTTATTAATAGACAAGGGGCAGGCAAGAGGTAGGTCGACGACAGGCAGAGTCAGATAGGTACAGGATGGCAAGGTCAGGGCAGGCAGCAATGGTCAGAACCGGGAGGACTAGAAAAACAGGCGTGTGGAAAAACACACTGGTAAGCTTGGTGAGACTAGACGAGCTCAGACAAACAGAAAACACCGGTATAAATACACAGGGGATAATGGGGACAAATGGGAGACACCTGGTGGGGGGTGGAGACAAGCACAAGACAGGTGACACAGATCAGGGTGTGACAAAATGAAGCCTATATTGCCATAAAAAAAGTCTCAATCCCCAAAATAAAGCTCAGATATTCCCATATAGAATCCCAACAGAAATTGGTCCCAAAGTCAAACAAAAAGCAAAAATGATCAACCCCCCTTCAAAATGCCAAAATTTAAGTAATCCAATGAAGTTAGGTCTCAAAAAAATACAATCAACAGGATAGATCTCACCAGATGGTTAAAGGAGAGAGAAATCCGGTCTGGTGGAGATTCTTACAGCAACTCAATTTCATGGCATCCTCCAAAACCGACAACATAGAAATCCTTTGTAGTTGGTGTAGCAATGCACAATAATAAGCAAAAGGTATCCCTTTGAATGGTTCATTCTAGGCTGCTTAAAAGATTTTCCACACCATCGAACCTCAGCCAAGTACACACTAAACATTTCCCTAAAATACTCCTTTTTCTTAAAGGAACATGCTCTATTAAAGGGATAGTTCACCAAAATGACAATGATGGATATTTTTGCCTTGCCAGTGCAAATAACGCAGTCAGAACTGGCAGATACATAATATAGCAGCATAAAAATGAAAATACACGTATAAAAATTTAACCTTGCAAAGTTTTTCTAACTTTTATACCAAACATGCGTATATATATATATATGTATACCACAGGAGGTTGATGGCACCTTAATTGGGGAGAACGGGCTCGTGGTAATGGCTGGAGCAGAATTAGCGGAATTAGTGGAATGGTATCAAATACATTAAACACACGGTTTCAATGTGTTTTGATGCCATTCCAATTGCTCTGTTCCTGCCATAATGAGCCGTCATCCCCTCAACGGATGTATACAGTATGTGCCTATCACCTCACACCTCACTGCCAAGAAACAATTATGTTCAATATATTTTATTAAACATTCTCTGTGTGGTTATTGTTTGACCATTGATATGTTCTAAGGGCCATTTTCAGTCCTTAAGGAGCATCAGGAATGTTAACAAATGGCATGTCCTTCTTTCTGTGAGAAATTACACTGGTCACTCAAAAAACATTTATACGTTTTAGCCCACACTTTAGATTAGGCCACGCAAAAAGACTTATAGGGCGGTTTATAAGGACCTACATTAAAGTCTTATGATCTTATGATAACTGATGAATGTACGATTTACTAAACCATTATACATGCTTTATTATGTGGAGTTATTAAGAAGTGTTACCAAAACTACACCACTGCTTATGAATATTCATTAGCAGCCTTTATAAATGTGCTTAGAAACGCATTTGATCATTCAAAACAGACACGCGGTCAACGGACCGCATTACAATATCACCATAAACTGCTGAAACACGCTGTTGTTCTCAAATTTGTAATGAGATGCTGAATACGTGACTCTTGTCTCTTGGCCAATGTATATTTAACTCGAGCATGGCCTTATTTCTATTACAGCATATTGGATTGGACTGTCATATTGGACTGTCATTCACTTTCCATTCCCCCAGTTCAATGTAACAGTGATAGGTTCAGGCTACTAAATGATACTAGAATTTCCCCTATACCCATGAGGTTGCTACAAACTAGCCTATGAATTAAAGTTTACAACGTAGATGCACACAGGCCGAGAGACATTTCTGAGGTGATAGACAGCATCTATGCGCTCTCCTCCTCTCACCTTTTCCCTTCACTTGTGGACTTCCATGCACAACATATCAGCTGCATGTGACCAGGTGGAAGAACCTTTCTAAACCAAACCACATCCTAACCGCTACACACAGCCTACATCATTGTCACCATATTAGCTAAAGTAACGTCACAGTCAATATAGTATAAATAGAACTAACACATTATTAAAACTGCTACAATCATGCAGTAACATTAGTGGACAGCAGTTTAGCACTTACACTGGCGGGCCCCGGTGGCAATAAATGAGTAAAACCAAAAGTTTACCTTGACTTGGAAGAGTTCCAGTCTTGTGGTGGATAGTCATAGCCAGCTATCTATCATGGCATCCCTTTGTTTGAAAAGGGTATTCAAACCACTAGGCTACCTGGGGCGGCAGGTAGCCTAGTGGTTAGAGTTCTGGACTAGTAACCAGAAGGTTGCTAGATCAAATCCCAGAGCTGACAATGTAAAAATCTTTTTTTCTCCCCCTGAACAAGGCAATTAACCAACTGTTCCTAAGCCATCATTGTCAATAAGAATTTGTTCTTAACTGACTTGCCTAGTTGAATAAATAAAAGCTAAACTAACTAGCTGCATTTTGTAACGGTTTTGAAGCTAAGTAAGTGAAACTGAAAGTGATTTTTTGTTGTTGGAAGAAACGAATTTGTTCAAAACTGTTCCACTATTGTGTTTGAGTCAACTACTCACCACATGTTATGTACTGCAGCGCTAGCTAGCTGTAGCTTATGCTCACAGTACTAGATGTATTCTATGATCCTTTGATTGGGTGGACAACCTGTCAGTTCATGCTGCAAGAGCTCTCATAGGTTGGAAGACGTCCTCCTGAAGTTGTCATAATTACTGTGTAAGTCTATGGAAGGGGGTGAGAACCATGAGCCTGCTACGTGTTGTATTGAAGTCAATGTGCCCAGATGAGGACGGAAACTAGCTGTCCTTCGGCTACACCAACAGAGTGCTGTTGAGGCTACTGTAGGCCTTCATTGCAAAACAGTGTTTTGTAATCAATTATTTGTTGACGTGTGAATATATTTACTATAGGTTCATGTAAAAAATAATAACTTTAAAAATATATATATATATTATTATGAAATTCACTTAGGAGGATGGTCCTCCCCTTCCTCATAGGAGCCGCCACTGGTATGTATACAGTATAATGGTTGATCTACTTAAAAGCCTTTTTTCCCAGGCCTGTGAACTTTAACTTGAAGTCCAGTATCTTCATGATCAAACATTGCTATCTTGTGAAGGGCAGATCTTCTGAGAAAAGTTTTTGCTCTTTGCCTGTGTGCACTTCGGTTCACATGAATCGAAGTGCACAAAGACCAGGTGCGTGCATGGTGTGTGTGTGTGTGTGTATGTGTGTGTGTGTGTGCAGTGTGCACATTTGTGTGTGTGAGAGAGAGAGAGAGCAAACAAGCAAACGTGAGAGAAAAACTGTTTACTGGATAGTTGAATGTGAGTATGATAAAGCAAGAGAGGAAGAATAGAGATCTGTGAATGGGAACATATGAATGAAAAGGAATGAATGGGAAACATATTCATCAAGCCCCTTCACCATTAATTCAGTTATTCTCACATTATCAGTCATTCACCTTTGATCTGATGCCAAAACTGAATGCAGTCCATTGTTTAACACTTTGTCAATTAGTTTAGCGTATAAAGTACTGTGATGAAACGAACAGCACCGATTTTAGAATTCGATTCAGGAATTATAGTTTTTCTTGAATACTGTAATCCATCACCCCCCAAGCAACCAGCTGTGAAAAAAAGGGAGGGAGTGCCATAGAGGCAATCATTGAAGGGGGTAAGGGTGGGTTTGTTAGGGGAGATATGGGAAGGGGTGAGGTATCAGGAGAAAAGGGGAGGAAAACTGTAGTGATGGTGGAAAGACCGGGTTGGTTGGACATGCTAGGTTCATGGGGTTTATTGATTCATAACCATTCCTCTCTTTACCAATGGGAGTCTGGGTGGGTTTTGACTGCTTTTGGATGTGTTCCCTCTGGCTCAGTTCTCTGAAGTCCAGTTAATCATCACAAACCGACAGAGAGCAGCTTCACTGTGTTTGTGCTTCTTACTGTGCATTTGCCTATCTATCATATTTATCACACATGCCTATTCCCAGAAAATATACTTCTCGTGTCCCAGCCACAGGGCTCTTTGATGTGGCTGGATGCGGGAAGTGTTTGCTTTGGCACTGAGTCAGTTTATGGGTTTAGGCTGAGGATGAGGAAATATTGCTGTTACATGTTGCACATGGTATTAAAGCAGTGTTCTTCCATCCTGGTCCTTGAGTTGAGAGCACCGACAGTGTACACGTTGTAGCCCTTTCCTGCAGTCATATGACCAAATAGCCCTCTAGTGGCAACATGGGCGGAATGTTAATAATATGTTTTACAATTTTAAAATCAATTAACATCATTTTTAAAGACCTGCCTAAAAATCCGGTGTTTTTATGTCAAACGGTTTTGTTATATTTTCTGTGATATAACATGTGTTCAAAAATGTAATACATTTCAACTCTATATCTGACGTGGTACACGTGTCTTCTATTTGTAAGCCCATAACCGTGTGTGTGAGGTGTGTACTTTTGTTTCAAAGTAGATTTGTTTAAGACCACCAAGATACACTTTGTGACCCTGATTTAGCGCACACGATGCAAATAATAGATGCCATTCAACAGACACTTTGATACAAAGCAACTTACAGAGACATAAAATGAACAGTTTTCTGGAAATGTTGCCCTCTGAAAAACAGGTACCTAGGAACCCTGAGAGCATTCATGTCTGTGTCTGAGACTCAGAAGTAGGGCATTCAGCTAAAACGTTTGTCAATTTCTCTGTTACAATTGTTTTATACAAATACATTTAACCACGCCTATTGACAGTAAAGTCCCTCCCCCCTCTTTAAAATGTTTACAAGGTTATGAGATTAGAGAAATGAGCACACTTGACACACAGACAGCCATGGATCAATTCCCCAAAATGCAAAAGTAACCCCTCTTCTTCTAATTCCATTGAGCCTCAGTCAGTCAGTGGAAGGTACTGGTGTTTCATAACCCTATGCTAAGTGTCATTGATCTCTCTCTGTGTTTGACACAAGTCTGTTATCTCCTCTCTCTGCTGATTTTAGCTAGCTCTGGTTAATGTGTTACTTGATCAGGTAAGCTGGAACCTGGGCTGACTGTGGGCAGTTGTGACCCGACAATGCTATTCGTGGCAGAGAGAGAGAGAAAAAAAAAATTATGTTTACAGAAGCAGTTTTGATTTAAGTGAAAGAGATAGGGAGAGGAAAGAGGGGAGGAAGAGAGAGAAACAGAGGGAGGATGAAGGGAGAGAGGCGTGTAGAGGTGAATGATGGCACTGATATGACACACAAATATAAACCAGGACATGGGCTGTGCATCCTCCTCCTATCCTATCTACAGTACCCATCGTCACTTGGGCACCAGACGTTCCCTGGTTGTGTTATGCAATAGGGCTGATTACCAGACATGTCAATATTGAAAATTGTGCGTCTTGCCAGGTTGTTATTTTAAATAAGAATGGGTTTATACCAGACTCTTCTGGACAAGGTAAATAAATAAAGTAAAGAAAAAAAGCCCAAAGCTGGATAAAGGCTGATGAATGAATGAATGCACGAATGAATGAATGAATCATTCATTCATGCGTTCATTTATTTATTTATTATGACATGAGAACATTCCTCGGAAGCTCTTTCAAACATTCAGGGAACTTTTAGAAGCTGCTTGTTCTTAGAATATTGCCTATTATTGTTTGAATATTCCAAGTCTAATGCACTGTGTGTCTGTGAATGGCAACCCACAGCCCCTCGGGCTGTTGGTGGAGTCTGTGAGAGGGGGACATTACTAGGGTGAAATGGCAACAGAATGTAACAGATATCCTGCTGGGTTATTGGTCTACAGGCCAAAGTGAGTAAGACACGTACGCACATCCGCACAAGTCACAAGCGCCCTACCAACACTCTTGCATCGTAATGGGAAAAGGTACCCGCATATCTTCTGGTAATTCATTTCAACTGGCCCCAAGCTCCTACAGTACACAATTGTAATGTTATACCCCTTAAAAGGGGGGGGGGGGGGGGGGGGGGGGGGGTAAGAAATGCTTCACACTGACACCTAGCATCAGTGAAGGATGATATTTTTTGAATTAATTGCTTGCAAATGTCGGCCTATAGGGAAGATAGGCCATGTGGAGATGTTCATATTGAAACATATCTTTTTTTTTTTAAAGTTCGTAACTTGCTTGATAAGATTAGTACGGATTTTCTCAGGAGACCCCAAGTTTAGGAACAACTGTACTACCTCTCCCTGCATCCTCCTGCATGCATTGCAGCCTGCCTAAGCCTCATCACTGAGAGCCACAGCCCTGTTTGTCAGTAGGCAAAGATATTATGAGAACTTAGTGGTCTATTTTTTTGCTCTCGCTGAGGTTGACTCGGTTTAACATCAGTGTCTTACTTCATCGTTCTAGCAGGCTACGTAATACTTGCCAGAGCAATTCAACATTACTGCAATAGACGTCTCTGCTGGCAGCTAGCCACCTGACTGACAGACATAAGTGACTATTTACCAGTTGTGCACTCCTCAGAGTCGGTTTTTTGTTTGTTCGGAAGATGTCTGTAGACACGGCATGAATCGCAGGCTGGTTTTAAAATTATATTTTGTCCAGCATCTCGCAAACACATGGTCAGCAGCGTCTCTGACTCTTTAGTTGCATACTTGAGCCGACTGCAAGCTGAGTTAGTTCGTCTCACGTTCGTTCCACCGCCAGGGGGCGGAGTTAGCCATTTGAGAGAGTGGTTAATGTGCTGCCAAAAACGCAAATCCGGGAGGAGAATCCGTGGGATACAGGCAAACATAATGAACAAACCACTGTTCATGATTCAACTTGTTCGCAAAAAGGCAGGTGCAACTAGAACTCAGATCAAGAATATAAGCATTCTGAGCTTTGATCAAGGCTGGGATAATTATTTAGATTGACCCATAATTGATCTTCTTTTTATACAAAGAATACATTTTTATTATCGTTATTTTGTTTTCAAATTACAAAAAATGTGTCTTCATATGTAGTTACGGCCATGCCTCCTTTTTCCCAGTCTGGCAAGAGAGAGAGGTGGTATGGAGGAGACGAGGAGAGGATAGCACAAGGGGTTACGTGCTCAAGGGACAACTGTGATTAAAAGGTCAAGAAAAAAGGGGACATCTTAACACTGTGACAGGAGAGAAAACGGAAGCGGGAAAGGAAAAAATGTTATAAAAATTTCCTGCCGTATTCTATTGTAATGGCCTATACATTTTTTATGACTCAACCTTCATCTTCTCGCCATCTGACTAACATGTTTGAAGGTGTAGTAGGTGGTAGAGTTTGGTATGAGGGTTTTGGTGTGGATGGTAGGGTCAGTCTCCCCCCCACACTCCATTGAGCAAAAAGCCTAATGGGTGAGTTGATAGGGAGGCCAGCCCCTGGTCGAGGGCCAAGGTTGGTAGCAGATCTCCCGGCAGGATTAGCCCACAGTCGTAGACTGAGGTTGTGCTGAGCCTGCTGGCGGGGCCAACACCTGGCTGTTTCCAGGGTTCAGTTGGTGTGGGAAGAAAAGAGGCTGGTCCTGAGAGTGGTGATGCTGATGGGGAGGATATTGAAGGTGAGGGGGGCCAGGTGAGTGAACTGAAAGGTGGTTGCCTCTTACAGATGGTAGAGGCATGTTCTGCACGAATTGGAGGCTGCTGAGGTATATCCTGATGGTAGTGTAGTAGGAGAGGAGGTGCTGATGGGCATAAGTGACGTAGGATGTGCTGATAGGAAGGTCACAGTTAGGGAAGTGGACTCCCCAAAAAGGGGGCAGAAGGCCCGGTCAACAGCAAGGGAAGGTGCAGGGTCAGACTTCGGAGTGGGGAGGGCCATGGTTGTGGGGTGGAAATGGGAACTGACTCCCAGCTGTAAGAGAAAAGATGAGCGAGGGTAGGAGGCCCAGTCTGGGTTCTGCATTGGCGCAGCTCATGCACTGAGGTAAGTGAGGGTGAAGTGGAAGCAGAAGCTTGGGCCGGCTGCTAGAGAGAAGGTGCATGCCTGTGCAATTGGGTCCTGGACTTCCTGACGGGCCACCCCCAGGTGGTGAAGGTAGGAAACAAAATCTCCACTGATCCTCAACACTGGGGCCCCACAAGGGTGCGTGCTCAGCCCCCTCCTGTACTCCCTGTTCACCCATGACTGCGTGGCCATGCACGCCTCTAACTCAATCATCAAGTTTGCAGACGACACAACAGTAGTAGGCTTGATTACCAACAACGACGAGACAGCCTATAGGGAGGAGGTGAGGGCACTTGGAGTGTGGTGTCAGGAAAATAACCTCTCACTCAACGGCAGCAAAACAAAGGAGATGATTGTGGACTTCAGGAAACAGCAGAAGGAGTACACCCCCCATCCGCATCGACGGGACAACAGTGGAGAAGGTGGAAAGTTTTAAGTTCCTCGCCGTACACATCACGGACAAACTGAAATGGTCCACCCACAGGAGGCTGAAGAAATTAGGCTTGCCACTTTAAAACCCTCACAAACATTTACAGATGCACAATTGAGAGCATCCTGTCAGGCTGCATCACCGCTTGGTATGGCAACTGCACCACCCACCTGGGGCGGCAGGTAGCCTAGTGGTTAGAGCGTTGGGCCTGTAAGGTTGCTAGATCGAATGGCTGACAAGGTAAAAATCTGTTGTTCTGTCCCTGAAAAAGGCAGTTAACCCACTGTTCCTTAGGCCGTCATTGTAAATAAGAATGTGTTCTTAACTGACTTGCCTAGTTAAATAAAGGTTACATTTTTTTTAAATAACCGCAGGGCTCTCCAGAGGGTGATGTGGTCTGCACAAAGCAGACCTGCCTGCCCTCCAGGGCAACCTGCCTGCCCTCCAGGACACCTACAACACCCGATGTCACAGGAAGGCCAAAAAGATCATCAATGACAACAACCACCAGAGCCACTGCCTGTTCACCCCGCTACCATCCATAAGGCGAGGTCAGTACAGGTGCATCAAAGCTGGGACCGAGAGACTGAAAAATAGCTTCTATCTCAAGGCCATCAGACTGCTTGCATATTTTTGCCTTTTCTACAATCCCACCCCCTTCCTTTCCTGCACACACATGATACACTGTTGAATTTCAAATAAGGAATTTCCATTGCCTGCATTTCAGAACATACATCCCGTCAGAGAATGTACAGTACCAGTCAAACATTTGGACACACCTACTCATTCAAGGGTTTTTCTTTATATTTACTATTTTCTGCATTGTAGCATAATAGTGAAGACATCAAAAATATGAACTAACACATATGGAATCATGTAGTAACCAAATAAAGTGTTAAACAAATCAAACTATATTTTAGATTTTAGATTCTACAAAGTAGCCACCCTTTGCCTTGATGACAGCTTTGCATGCTCTTTGACTGGTACTGTATGTGCAAAATTGTGTTTTTATTTATAAAGGATACCTGTATCGAAACAGGGGCAGCGGGAAAAAATACATATCATCTATACACTTAACCCTCCTGCTGTGTTCCGGTCGAATTGGACCGATTTACAAGTTTTCTCTCTGAAAAATAGTTAATTTAATCTGATTGTCATAAGGTTCCATGACTTTATGCACCTGTGGTGTTCCCGGTCAAAAATGACAGGCCATTAGAAATGAATGGGTGAGATTACAGTTAGTGTATAGAATTGAGTTCAGGCACATGCCCATTCATCAGATGGACACACTTCCTCTCCCAGACCTCCACATGCATGTGTGTTTGAGCGTGCACACACACACACACACACACACACACACACACACACACACACACACACACACACACACACACACACACACACACACACACACACACACACACACACACACACACACACACACTTCTTGGCTTCCATGGCAACCCCCACTGGAACTTTTGCCCAATAGAATCTTTCTCCCATGGGAACCACACCTGTTGGCATTCTCACAAACAGTCGTAACATTGTTTCAATAATATATAGAACTTTTCTCGCAGCTCTGGCATGTAAAGCTTTTTTGAGGCCTTGCTCACAATTTAATTCTGTGGCAGCAGATTTACCAAACAATATACTGTATGTGAGGCTCTTGATCATATCTTTGATCATGACACTGGTGAGGAGGAGAGAGTCCTTGTTAGACTTTGACACAAAGGAGTCTGTGATAAATAGCACAATATGTTTAATCTGAGTATTTGTTATAGTCAAAATAAACCATACATTATGCTTTTTTTACTCAAAAAACGAGTTGTGTATGAGCTCAGGTCAATGAGGCTTGATGGGCTCTCATGATGTGTTTGATTAGATTTTTGAACACATTTGCATTGATGTCAGAATGATTAGAAGGACAATAGAGAGCTGAGTACCAGGGAGTTAGCACGTTTGGTAGACTCCTAATGACCAGCAGCATCAGAGCTTGGAGAAGCCTAATTACCATGACTAAACAGTCACATGGAATTTGACTGCCTTTATGACTTTTGACTGTAATACGGTCACTGTAACAGCCCTAGCCAGAGCGAATCAATAGATATTCACAATCACTGACACACTTCGGCTATCTTAGGTGACAGCACACACACACATACACACACCATGCTGTTTTGCCATACAATAATGGTCTACATTCGGGGTAAGCTAAAACATTGTTACACAGAACAATTGTAAAATATTACATTTGAAGGTCACCATACCAAGGACATGAATTAATTAATTACTCATTCCTTAATAACGGTATTTAATTCAAAATGTAACATTTCTATTTCAAATAATTGAATGAAAACGTAGCAGAAAGCACTTCAGCAGATGAACTAATGGAAAACGAGCTCCAATGCCATTCCACTAATGACTGTAAACACCTGTGAGCAGTCCCCAAGAGCCAACACAAATGGTTAGGGTCTGGTCACCTCCGCCTGGTGCAGGTACTCAACCATGTTGGTCCCAACCTGTTACATGCTGACCAGACCGGACACGTCGCGTGCGCGAGCGTCGCAAAATAAATTTAGAAATCCATGTTATTCAATTATTGCACCCACACTGCTTGCGCGCGCCAACGAGCGTCTGCGACACCAAGGGCTAAAATAGATGTCGTTCCTATTTCTGACGCAGATCGCGCTGCAAGTCCTGCCTCTCCCATCTCCTCATTGGTTTATAGAAGCAGGTACCCACGTGCCATCTCCTCATTGGTTTATAGAAGCAGGTACCCACGTGCCATCTCCTCATTGGTTATACCCACGTGGGTGATAGAAAGACGAACTGTTTTGCCGGTAGTCGTGGTAATACAATGAAAGTTTAGATGTGATCACCATATAATTTAAACAATGAAAAAGCCTGGAAGGAGGAGAGATGACTAGAAACAATTCGATTGGCCGTTTTATGTGTGGATTAATTGTCGGAGTAGAGATCCTTGTGCATTTCAGGTAAAATAACTCAATGTTTATATCCCAGGACAAATTAGCTAGCAACAGCAAAGTAGCTAAAGAGCTAAATTACCATACATGTTTAATGCTTTTCGACCTGTCCCCAAATTAATGTCATTGGTTCAGAGTTTGTTTTGATATTTTAACCTGCGTGTCGTGATCGCGTTTGGTGTGGGGGGCAAAATAAATGTATGCACGATAGCGCACGATAGCGCACGATGGCGCACGCGCGCAGCCGGTTTGGGCAAGGTGTTAGAGAAATCATTTGATTTTTGAATATGAGGACTTGTGCAAAGCATGGCGGCACACTGACAATGCCATCGCTAACATTATTTTGTGCATTTTATAGTCATTTACATCAATAAATACCCAATTCCTGTTTGATGCCTGCATCTTCCCTTCATTTTGGGGCTGGGGCTAATAGGTTCATTTACACAGCATTAACCACGTTTCCATCTAACCATTTCATGCCGATGAATTACCTGACGCATGAAAAAAGTCAGGACCAGAAAAACGGAAATGTCACGCCCTGACCTTAGAGATCCTTTTTATGTCTCTATTTTGGTTTGGTCAGAGTGTGAGTTGGGGTGGGCATTCTATGTTTTGTGTTCTACGTTTTCTATTTCTGTGTGTTTGGCCGGGTGTGGTTCTCAATCAGAGGCAGCTGTCTATCGTTGTCTCTGATTGAGAAGCATACTTAGGTTGCCTTTTCCCACCTGTCTGTCTGGGTAATTGTCCATGTGTAGTTGCCTGTGAGCACTATGGTGGCGTCACGTTTCGTTTGATGTTTATTGTTTTGTTGGCGAATTCTTATATTAAATAAGCATGTACGCTCACAACGCTGCGCCTTGGTCCACTTCTCCCCAAGACGATCGTGACAGGAAACATGAAATGCCGCTACAATTTTATAAATGCCAGCAAGTGATTTGTTTGTATGACATGGTTGGATCTTTTTGTGTCATTAAAATGTATTATGCGAGAAATGGAGGTGGAAACGTCTATTTGCGCAAATATTGGAGTCACTAAATGATATGTTGTGTGGTCCGCCCACCACAACTCTGGGAAGCATGCGGTTTATTAGGCGACAGAATGATGATGAACTTCACAGGATGGTGGATGTGGAAGGTGATGAGCTTGATGCTCCTTTCCAATCCATTTTGAGATTCTGAATTCTGGTGACATGATGATTGATGCTTGGCTGCTGTTTGACAAATACAAATAATATCGCTCTTATCCGTAACAATCTCATGCAAGCTGTTGGCTAGAGTGCATGTGACAAAACCAGAGGGGGCACATTTGCTAAATAACGCAACGGTTTGTGACAAAACCATCAATAGAGTTGAAAATACGATGGAAACCCATTTATCTTGTATTTAACTGTCTTATCATGCATCGTTGTTTTATGCAGATATTAGAATAGTTGCATGAAAAACTGTCGCCTTTTGGATGGAAACCTACCAAATGTATTGGAGTGTGTAGTTATGCATAACATATTTTGGAATGCTGTTCATTTCATTCAATGTTTACAAAATGCCATCATCTAATTTCCCCATCAATCTCCCTATGCCTCCCCACTATTTAAGTCAATAAAGTGACGTCTTAAAGCAATTTCCCCTTGTGTATCTGGAGAGAAGAATGTTTCGTGAATAAATTGATTGTTTCAGGCTAAAAATAAATGTGCGTCTGAGGCACCGCCAGCATTGTCATTTCAAACTATAACTGCACTTCGAAAAGAAGATATTGGGCCTGCTTCTCTCTGGACCGGCGAAGCAAAGTTTTTTTTCCTTGTAGACCGCGATCCAGATATAAGTGAGTTTCCCCAAGCAGTCTGGGTTTAAAATGTAGAAGTCCTGAGCAATCTGTAATAAAGCAGACAATTACTTTTGTTGTAATATTTTTTTAATGTCTTTTTTGAGAAACAAAAACATATATCGACAAAAACAAAAAGCAACTTATCATTTACATATCCACAAAAATGTATGACATCACACTTGCTCAGTTCCCAACGTATCCACACCCAATGCATTTTCTAATGCTTTTGAGACTGCTCCATATGACTTCAAATTGTGTTATGTTGTAGCCAGACAGAAAATGACTTTTCCATTGCAGTTAATTACTAGTCTGGCTAACACCTACCTCTTGAAGTCCTCCTGACTACAGAGACTGCAATGGCTCTTTGATGTTGTTGGAAAAATGCATTGATAATGAGGTGGCTGTGCTTTTACTGGTTTGGTTCTCACTCAAACACCCACAGGCCCTGAGCGCCACCCCCTTCTATTTCAATGGTTGGATTTTCAAATCCAAAAAATGAGAGGTCTCAACCCTGAGGAAAAAACTAACATTTGAGAGAACCAATCAAACCCCGTTGCGCAATTTATTAGTAACATAATCAAAGAATTCCCATCAAAATCCGTCAGCTTAAGCTAGAGAGACGTTTTTGAAGTTGGATGTTTCTCAATCCGCCACATCCGCTGATGTCGCACTTCCGCATCTGTTGTGAAAGGTGTCAAAGCTAGAGCGATGTTTGTCAGTCAATGAGCCATCCCGAAAATTGTTCTTCTCACAAAAACGTATGTAGCATCATGTTTGTTACCACTCTATGGAAAGGGAAAACTCTCACGAACACGATGGTAGTCTCCGTTTTGCTCTACGACCCCCACAAGTGTGAGGGGACTTGTCTGAAGCAGGTACCGTTGATGCGGCAACTTCTGTTTGTAGCATCCGAACTGTTTGGGCTACAAGCCAATGTGACCAATAGGGGTCACATTAGTGACATAATTTTTGGGGGTCTTTTTTTTTACCATGTATGAATTTGTTCTTCAATGCTTTTCTCTGGCCTAAAGACAAAATGCAATATTTTATCAAATCTTTTTTAAGATTTAATTTTTGATACCTAAAGGGGTCCTAAACAGCTTAGACTTAGACTAACAAATGAGAGGGTAAAAGGGAAAGGGAGTACCTAATCATTGAAATCATTAAACCAAAATATTTCTTCAGCATTAAACCCAACCCCTCTGATTCAGAGAGGTGCGGGGGGCTGCTTTAACCTTTTTACAAATATCTCTAACGGTCACCCCAGCGTGAGTTGTTTCATGCACGTGATGTCAGAATGCACTCACTGCTCCAAAATGGGATTTTTACGCAACAGGACAGTTAACACTTGCTGCCTGCTAATTATCTATAGGCTATGTCTCAACTTGTCAATTTTGACAAGTAGAATTTTCTAACAACAGTTTTAATTGAGGTGTATTCCGCCTCCTCATTAATTCACATTCAGCGTTGCGGACAATTTATGTTTGAGGCTGTACTGAGCCGGATAAACTTCTCTCTTGGAGGAGAGCACACTGCACTTCACTCATGTTTGAGCAGATCAAGTGTGCATATATTTATTTGCGCAGTCTAGCAAGAATTGGAAAATGGTCTTGCTGGCGCCTATTTTGCTTCCTTGTTGTTTTCCTTACAAGTAATAACTTTGGACATGTGTGCGTTCCTATCAAAGTAAGTCCCTTATTTTCTGTATATCGTGTTGTTTCTACTGTAGTCGCATACTGTACAGTATGTATGTATGTACATTTGAAGTCGGAAGTTTACATACACTTAGGTTGGAGTCATTAAAACTTGTTTTTCAACCACTCCACAAATTTCTTGTTAATTAACAAACTATAGTTTTGGCAAGTCGGTTAGGACATCTAGTTTTTGCATGAAACAAGTAATTTTTCCAACAATTGTATACAGACAGATTATTTCACTTGTAATTCACTGTATCACAATTCCAGTGGGTCAAAAGTTTACATACACTAAGTTGACTGTGCCTTTGAACAGCTTGGAAAATTCCAGAAAATGATGTGATGGCTTTAGAAGCTTCTGATGGGCTAATTGACATCATTTGAGTCAATTGGAGGTGTGGATGTATGTACATGTGGATGTACATGTGGATGTATTTCAAGGCCTACCTTCAAACTCAGTGACTCGTTGCTTGACATGGGAAAATCAAAAGAAATCAGCCAAGAAATCACCTCAGAAACAAAATTGTATACCTCCACACATCCTTGTGAGCAATTTCCAAATGCCTGAAGGTACCACTTTCATCTGTGCAAACAATAGTACGCAAGTATAAACACCATGGGACCACGCAGCTGTCATACCGCTCAGGAAGGAGACGCGTTCTGTCTCCTAGAGATGAACGTAATTTGGTGCAAAAAGTGCAAATCAATCCCAGAACAACAGCAAATGACCTTCTGAAGATGCTGGAGGAAACAGGTACAAAAATATCTATATCCACAGTAAAACGAGTTCTATATCGACATATCCTGAAAGGCTGCTCAGCAAGGAAGAAGCCACTGCTCCAAAACCGCCATAAAAAAGCCAGACTACGGTTTGCAACTGCACATGGGGACAAAGATCGTACTTTTTGGAGAAATGTCCTGTGGTCTGATGAACCAAAAATAGAACTGTTTAGCCATAATGACCATCGTTATGTTTGGAGGAAAAAGGGGGAGGCTTGCAAGCCGAAGAACATCATCCCAACCGTGAAGCACGGGGGTGTTAGCATCGTGTTGTGGGAGTGCTTTGCTGCAGGAGGGACTGGTACACTTCACAACATAGATGGCATCATGAGGCAGCAAAATTATGTGGATATATTGAAGCAACAACTCAAGACATCAGTCAGGAAGTTTAAGCTTGGTCACAAATGGGTCTTCCAAATGGACAATGACCCCAAGCATACTTCCAAAGTTGTGGGAAAATGGCTTAAGGACAACAAAGTCAAGGTATTGGAGTAGCTATCACAAGCCCTGACCTCAATCCCATAGAAAATGTGTGGGTAGAACTGAAAAAGCATGTGCGAGCAAGGAGGCCTACAAACCTGACTCAGTTACATCAGCTCTGTCAGGAGGAATGGGCCAAAATTCACCCAACTTATTGTGGGAAGCTTGTGGAAGGCTACCCGAAACATTTGACCCAAGTTAAACAATTTAAAGGCAATGCTACCAAATACTAATTGAGTGTATGTAAACTTCTGACCCACTGGGAACGTGATGAAAGAAATAAAAGCTGAAATAAATCAGTCACACAATCCCATCATTGACTGGTCTGCCTGTGCCATCATGGGCTGGAACCCGTTCTGCCACGCCTACTGCCTATAGTCAACGCAGCCTGCCCCAGGACATCTTCCCTGTGGCTCAGAAGTTGCCCCGGACCTCTTCGCCATTCCCGCGGAGTACCAAGACATCCTGGAGGTGTTCCGTAAGGCCCGGGCGACTTCTGCCACACTGACCATATGACTGCGGGATTGACCTTTCACCCAGGCACCACTCTGCATCGGGGACGACTGTACTCTGTCGGGTCTGGAGACCAAGGCTATGGAGACCTAAATTGAGGACTCCCTAGGTGCAGGGTTCATCCGTCCTTCTGCCTCCCCCGCCGGCGCAGGGTTCTTCTTTGTGGAGAAGAAGGACAAAACCCTGCGCCCGTGCATCGGCTATAGGGGTCTCAATGACATCACGGTGAAGCTACCCACTACCTATCATCTCCTCGGCCTTCGAGCAGCTCCAGGTTGCCACTGTGTTCTCCAAGCTGGACCTACGGAACACCTACCACCTGGTGCGGGAAGGGGACGAGTGGAAGACTGATTTCAACATGGCCAGCAGTCACTACAAGTATCTGGTCATGCCATTTCGCCTTACCAACGCCCTTGCTGTGTTCCAGGCTCTGGTTAATGATGTTCTCCGCATGTTGAACCGGTTCGTCTTTGTCTACCTCGATGACATCCTTGTCTTCTCCTGCTCCACCCAAGAACATGTGCCCCATGTCCGACAGGTCCTCCAACGCCACCTGGAGAACCAGTTTTTTGTAAAAGCAGAGAAGTACGAATTCCATCACTCCACCATCCCCTTTCTGGGTTACATCATCACTGCAGGGAGTGTACAGATGGATACGGTGGTGGTGGATTGGCCCCAGCCTACGTCCAGAGTACAGCTGCAACTTTTCCTGGGGTTCAACAACTTTTATCCGGGGCTACAGCAATCTGGCTTCCCCCCTGTTTGCACTCACCTCTCCCAAGGTTCTGTTCACATGGTCCCCAGCTGCTGACTGGTTGTTCCGGGATCTCAAACACCGCTTCACCACAGCTCCCAACTTGGTTCATCCTGACCCGTTGCCAGTTCGTGGTGGAGGCTGATGCCCCTGATGTCGGAGTGGAGGCTGTCCTGTCACAGCGGACTGCCCTGGACTTCAAGTTACATCCCTGAGCATTCTTCTCCCACCATCTCAATGCCACGGAGAGGAACTATGATGTGGGGAATCGTGATCTTCTCTTTGTGAAAATGGCGTTGGATGAGGTGAGGCCTGGCTGGAGGGGGCGTAACATCCTTTCATTGTGTGGACCGACTACAAGAACCTGGAATATCTCCTCACCGCCAAGTGCCTCAATTCCAGGCAAGCTAGGTGGGCCCTACTGTTCACCCGGTTCAACTTCTCCCTCTCATACCGTCCGGGATCCAAGAATGTCAAGCCGGATGCGCTGTCACGCCGCTATAGCCCCACGGCTACTACCCCGGAACCTGAGACCATCCTTCCCACCTCATGCCTGGCGACGGCCATCAGCTGGGGATTAGAGAAGCAGGTTCGTGAGGCGCAACATTCCCAGACGAACCCCGGGAGGGGGGCCAGATAACCGGAGGTTCGTTCCTGACGCGGTTCGCTCCTCGGTACTGGATTAGGCCCACTCCTCCAGGCTTGCCTGCCACCCGGGCTCCCATCAGACCCTGGCTTAAGTGTGACAATGCTTTTGGTGGCCTACCATGGTTCCTGATGTCTCCGTATTCGTCGCCGCTTGCATGGTCTGTGCACAGAACAAGACTCCTCTGCAAGCTCCGGCTGGTCTCCTCCATCCCTCCCTGGTCTCACATCGCCCTGGACTTTGTCACAGGTTTCTCCCCGTATGATAGCAACAATGCCATCCTGACCGTAGTGGATCGGCCCAGCTCATGGTGCAGCACGCCTTCCGGATCCAAGGACTGCCAGTAGACATGGTCTCTGACCGGGGTCCTCAGTTATTGTACCGGTTCTGGAAGGCATTCTGCACCCTCATTGGGTCGTCGTCCAGCCTGTCGTCCGGGTTCCCAGTCCCTCGGACAGTCGGAGCGAGCCAACCAGGACCTAGAAACTACTCTGCGCTGCCTGGTCTCCGCCAACCCCACCACCTGGAGCCAGCAGCTTGTGTGGGTCAAAAACGCCCACAACATCCTTCCCTGCTATGCCATGGGCCTATCACCCTTTGAGTGTTCCCTGGGGTATCAGCCACCGCTCTTCCCTGCGCAAGAAGAAGAGGTCGGCATGCCTTCGGCCCAGATGTTTGTCCTCCACTGTCGATGTACCTGGAAGAGAGCCCGGCCGGCCCACCTCAAGACCTCCTCCAGATGTCAATGACAAGCGGATCGCCACCGGACCCCGGTTCCCCGGTATTGTCTCGGGCAGAAGGTATGGCTGTCCACCCGGCATCTGCCCCTCCGGGTGGAATCCCGCAAACTCTCCCAGTGGTTTATCGTTCCTTTTCCCATCTCCAAGGTCATTAGCTCCTCTGCTGTTCGTCTTCTTTTGCCCCGTACCCTACATATACATCCCACCTATCATGTGTCCAGAGTTAAGCCCATCTCTCACAGCCCTTTGTCTCCCAGTTTTGACCGTTCTGCTTGCCCTGACCTTGAGCCTGCCTATCTTGCCCCACCTCACTGGATTATTGACCTCTGTCTACCTTTGACCTGTCATGTGCCTGCCCCTGTACTAGAAATAAACTTTTGTTTCTTCGACACTGTCTGCATCTGGGTCATACCTGAAACCTGATAATCACAAGACGTTGGCTAAAGTTCACATTTTGAATATTGAATTCTCCAGCCAATGACATGAGATGTTCTAAAACTACATTTCAGATCAAACAAACCGTCACTTTCTGTCTCATCTCTACTAATGCTCTCAGCTGTAAAGAGATTTCATTTGACGATTTTGGGTCTTTTGAGCATCATGCTATACAGTTTAAATGTCAGCCACCAGTGCTGGCCATGACCCTGTATAGGCCACCAAAGCCTGTGATCAAGTTAGAAAGCTCAGCCCCACCTTCTTAACTGATTTATCTGAACTAGTATCTATTGTCCTTCAGAACTATGATACATCATTGTGTTGGGTGATTTTAATATTCATGTTGACAAAGAACATGAGTTTGATGAACCTTTTGAGCTCTATGGACTTTATCCAACATGTTACTGAGCCCACCCATAACCGTGGCCTTACGCTGGACCAAGGTGCTATCTTTTGAGATATCATCTATTGTTAATGTTGCTTTATCTGATCACCACTGTATATGTTTTACTACCTTGTTGCCAAAGTTGCTACAGATTTTATTGAATATATCACAATACTCCACCAGTTATTCTGCCTTCCTCTTGTGATGATTTAGTTGATAACTTCAATAGCAAATTAATGGCAATCATAGTTCCAGTAAAGGTGAAAAAGAACACATCCAAATGGAGAGCCCCTTGAATGAGTGAGGAAACTAATCAATTAAAGAGAAATGGCAGAAAAGCAGAGCGGAAGTGGAGAAAGTAAAAGTGGAAGGTCCATTATCATTCTGAGAGAGCAACTTGGCATATATAACAAGGCAATTAGAAATGCAAGACAGGCAAATTTTTCTAACTTGATCATTAATATTCAGAATAATTTGATGGCCTGATAAGTCAACCTATGTGAACTTTCCTCCACATCTAAATGTGATGAGTTTGCGGCATATTTCAGAGAGAAGATAACAAATATTAAGCTGGTTATCAGTCAAGCAAGACCTGATGATAAGTTTGATGATATGTGCCCTAGATTGTCATGCAAAGCCACTGTGGATCTATTTTCCCTGGTTGACACAGACATACTCAGGAAAGTGATACCACAACTTTCACCACAACAACAAAGTCTTCTACCTATCTTCTTGATCTTATCCCCACCACCTTCTTCAAAACAGTTTTTCATGGCACATCTGAAGAAGTGCAAGCTATTGTTAATCACTCCCTGTTCACAGGCACTTTCCCCACTGCACTAAAAACTGCTATGGTGAAACCCCTTCTGAGGAAAAGTTATGTAGATTCTTCAGCTTTTAGCAATTTTCGGGCCAATCTCCAACCTTCCATTCTTAAGCAAAAATCTGGTGAAATTGGTGTGCAAACAGCTGAATGTTCCCACCGCAGCACAGCACGTTCCCACCACAGCACAGAGACAGCCTTAGTTAAAGTATTAAATTATTTTATAGTCAACATAGATGCCAAACAGCTCTCTGTCCTTATATTCTTAGATATAAGTGCTGCATTCAACACTGCTGACCATCCTTTTGGTCAGACCGGAGAGGTGGGTTGGCCTCTGATGTCCAGTTCTAAATTCGTTTAGGACCTATTTAACCTGTGAAGTTTTTTGTCACCCTTGTCAGGTGGCTTCCACAAGGTTCGATTTTGGGTCTGGTACTGTTTTGGGTCCAGTACTGCAGCGTGATCAGAAAGCACAGCATTGATTTTCACTGCTACGCAGACAATTTTACATTTCTGTGTCACAAGGGGATTTTAGCTCCACGGATAAATTATTAGACTGTATTAGTGATTTAATAAATACTTGGATGGCTCACAACTGCCTCCAGCTAAATCAAGACAAGACTGAAGTACTTATTAATGGAGCCAAAGCACAGAAAGAGAATCTAGACGCATATTTTAGTTCATGGGCAATGAAGATAAAACACCAGATAAAAAAACTAGGTGTTATTTTCGATTCTAAACTAAATTTCAAATCACAGATTAGGAATGTGATAAAAATGTGTTTTTTACCACCTGATGTACATTACCAAGGTGTGGCCATTTCTCTTTCAGGATGATACAGAGAGACTCATCCATGATTTTATTACAAGCAGGCTGGACTACTGTAATGGTCTCCTGTCTGGTCTACCCAAGAAAGCCATTGGTCGACTGCAAAACATACAGAACGCTGCAGCACGGGTACTGACAAAGACCAGACAGAGAGCATGATGTCCTTTTGGTCAGACTGGAGAGGCAGCATCTGTTACACTGGTTTTAAGGTCTCTGCACTGGCTGCCTGTGAGTTTTAGAATTCATTTTAAAATTATTCTAATGGTTTTTACATCAATCCATGATTGTGCACCCCAATATATGTCAGACATGCTTTTAAGTGATATACCCAGTAGCATCCTCAGGTCCTCTGGCACTGGCCTTTTAACTAGCCCATAGCCTAGGACCAAGAAGCATGAAGAGGCAGCCTTTAGTTATTATGCCCCCAGCCTCTGGAATAGCCTGCCAGAGAACCTGAGGGGGCTGAAACTGTGGACATATTTAAAAGAGATCTTAAAACACATCTTTTCAGCTTTGCTTTTCCTAGTAAAGTGACATTTTATATTAAAATTAAACAAACCAATGTCGCAGTCTGCTAACAAGCTACTAGCTAATATTAGCTAGCTAGCTAATACAAACTATTGGACGCGTGGCTTGAAAACAACTAATACAACATATTATTATCACTTTATATGTAGCTATGTCTTTTCAGCAACAAAAAAAAAATGTTACCTCCAATATGTGAACGCAAATTTTTGTGAACGGATTTTTCTCATTTTGGTCTGGGCTAGAGGCACAATATTGTTACTGTTGCATCACATTGGATGACCACTAGCGACTTTTTGCAAAGCCCTGGGACAATGTCAACATGTTTTCCAACTCTGTCAATAATAATACGAAATCATCAAAACTTATGAAACATTTCGATAAATGTTATTTAACTATTTCCTTTAAAACAGGTCAAATTCCGAGACTTCCTGGTGACCTCTCACTTAAAAAAAAAAGTTTTAAATGTTGACAGACATTGAACATTTGTACATTCAAAGCAAGAAAAATAGGAAGACAGAAGAACGCTGTGCTGTCACCAGGAATTGACGTTACACTGACCTCTCCTCACCTCTCACACTGCTGCCAAAATGAAAGCAACATGCTGAGCTATTACCATTTTACCATTAGCAATCAACTTCTCTGGGATATGTGAGACGGTAGCGTCCCACCTAACCAACAGCCAGTGAAATTGCAGGGCGCCAAATTCAAAACAACAGAAATCTCATAATTAATATTCCTCAACATACAAGTATTATACACCATTTTAAAGATGAACTTCTCGTTAATCCAGCCACAGTGTCTGATTTCAAAAAGGATTTACGGCGAAAGCACACCTTGCGATTATGTTAGGTCAGTACATAGCCACAGAAAAACACAGCCATTTTTCCAGCCAAAGAGAGGAGTAACAAAAAGCAGAAATAGAGTTAAAATGAATCCTTGCTGTCCCCAGTCCACCTGGCCATGCTGCTGCTCCAGTTTCAACTGTTCTGCCTGTGGCTATGGAACCCTGACCTGTTCACCGGACGTGCTACCTGTCCCAGACCTGCTGTTTTCAACTCTCTAGAGACAGGAGGCGCGGTAGAGATACTCTGAATGATCGGCTATGAAAAGCCAACTGACGTTTTCTCCTGAGGTGCTGACCTGTTGCACCCTCGACAACCACTGTGATTATTATTATTTGACCCTGCTGGTCATCTAGGAACACTTGAACATCTTGGCCATGTTCTGTTATAATCTCCACCCGGCACAGCCAGAAGAGGACTGGCCACCCCTCATAGCCTGGTTCCTCTCTAAGTTTCTTCCTAGGTTCTGGCCTTTCTAGGGAGTTTTTCCTAGCCACCGTGCTTCTACACCTGCATCGCTTGCTGTTTGGGGTTTTAGGCTGGGTTTCTGTACAGCACTTTGTGACATCAGCTGATGTAAGAAGGGCTTTATAAATAAATTAGATTTGATTATCAAGGGCAATTTGACCTGTTAGATCTCTAACCTTCTTACTGACTGTGGCTGGACTGACTGTTGCTGGTGTTGGTACTGGTACCCAAGGGCCCCAGGTATCCTACCGATTTATTCCATAATTTTATTTACCAGAACACATGATTAGAGCATTTCACGAGTTGCATTGTAGTTAAGACTATGCATGGCATGGAGTGATTGTTGTTACCATTTTTTTGGGGGGGGGGGGGGGGGGGGGGGGGGGTGGAAAGTGGACACTGGACTTCTTTTACGACCAGTGTGGGACACCTCAGTGATATCTCAAGATGTATTCTAAGGTTATCCCTGTCGAGGGGCATGTCCGCCCCTCTCTGTTCACGTGGGAAAGTTTACAACTAGATTTGTTTCCTGATAGGGCGGCCTCATACAGTGTTGCACGTAGCCTTGACCACCCCACTGGGTCTGGGCTAGTATTCCCCCCCTTTGTGTCTCGGGGCCCCCCTACCAATGGTTGGTGTCCGAGGCACAAACGAAAAGGTCGGACCCTTTGTACGAGTTGTCAGCAGCCACGTTGTTAGTAGATTGGCTGTAACCTTTCAACCAAATCTTCTGGTGTTTGTGCTTCAAAACACTCAGTGGCTGTCATGGCCTTCCATTCACCACAGCGTCTACGTGTGGCAACCGTTCCAGTACCTGCAAACTGAGACGAGGATATCTTTTGGCGTTATTGCACAGTGTTTCACCAGTTAGAGTCACCGGGTCAGTGGCGGGACTGACGCCGTTAGTTTCATTGTAAGGGGTTTCAGTCCCCGTCAAAGCGGAAAATGTATAATCGGAAGCAGAGTCCACTCTGAACGTTGATGCTTTGTTTCCTCATATTTTTATTTTTTACATTTTTTACTTCACCTTTATTTAACCAGATAGGCCAGTTGCGAACAAGTTTACAATTACAACTGCGATCTGGCCAAGATAAAGCAAAGCAGTGCGACTTAAACAACACAGAGTTACACATCAACAAATGCCACGGTGCTTGCGGAAGTGTATGAAGGACAATAGAAGATAATCTTAGCTACAGTATCGCGTGAGTCCAAGGTGAAGGGAAGTTTTTCACTCACAGAGACTGCTGGCTCAAAATCATGAAAAGTATACTCAATCAGGTTTGCTGATTGAATGTGACGAGATATCGTAATATCTGCACCAAGAGGTATCGAAACGTCTTTTTCCCAAGGGCTCCTCTCTACAGACACTCCTTGTGGATAACTGTTTTTGGAGCCAGCGTTAGGAGAAGACAGTGTGGTCAGTGGAGACGGCACGGTTACCTGTGACCACAATTGGTTGTTTTTCCAATCCATCAGTGAGACCAAACGATCCATCATCTCTGCTCCGAGTAGCAGGAGTTCAGTATCGAGGCTGGTAACATGGATAGGGTGAACAAGCGATACATTTTGGAAATGTAGCTTCAGCATGAGTTGCCTTGTGAGAGGCAAGGTAGTCTGAGTGAAACCTCAAAGTTTAGTTTCACATTGTTCCGTTTTTAACCAACGTTTAGCTGGGTTCACAGCCCTTTTGAGATTATTGAACAATGTTTTGAGAGATGAGCGATATTGTTGATCCCGAACCAATTAGTGCATCTAGGGTTATGCTGTCCTCCAGGACTGTTTCCAGATAGCGGCTTTCAGAGAGTGGTCATATTCCCCACAAATCACTCCCACAAAGTGGAGTGATTGTTCGCAACGGCGTGATGGGTCATTTGTGTTCATGTTGAAAACAGATCAATTTATCGGAGTTTGAGTGGAATTGGCTATGTGGTTTACCTTGAGCTTCGCAAAATTTGTATCTGAGTCTATACTCAAAGCCGGTGGGTTTGTTTCTTGATCGAGCGGGCCCTAGATAGGTTTTAGAGTGAGAGCGGGGGTAATGGGGGGGGGTTATGACCTCACTAAGGGTGTTAATTTCGGCAGACCTGTTCTCCGGCAATTCCACGACTAATCATGGTGACTTATCTTTTTCATCTATCTCAAATTTTTGGCGCTTTTGTACTTCTCTTAGCAGATCTAGAGAGCATTGGTCTACTTTTTGATCATCATTGAACCCTTTGTTACCCTTGTGCTCTGACACTGTGGGTTGGGTGCAGGAACGTTGCGATCAGGTTGATTGTAGTGGTAGTCATTTCGCTGGCAAAGTTCTTAATAGTTATTTGGAACGCTGTGGTTATTGGTGTCGTGGTTTTGTGGTAGATACCTTTGTTGTGCATCATCTCTCAATGCTCCCATCCCTGATAAGGCACCCTCTAACTGGAGTGAGTTCTGTTCAATATTGAAAACCGAGATGTCAGGGATGTTAGCGCGGCTCAATTTTGATGCCTCTAAAGCTGTGCTCGCAAGCTCTCTGAGTTCTGAGATTGGCAAACGACCCAAGTAGGGCCCAAGTAGTTAATGAAGTTGGAATACATGTTTCGACAGAAACATTTGTTTGAATGGTAGTAGCTCTTCCATTCCTGTTTCAGTGAGTAGGCCAAAGTAAGCTGAATAAAGCCTATGATAGTATGCTTGTGGGAGTTCATTCCGAGCTTGTTTGACAGTGTTAGCCAGCGAGCTGTCGTGTTTGCGAGTCGCAGAACCACTGAATTCTATTTCCAAAGCCGTGACAAGTTTTGCGTAGTCCTTTTGCCCGTGTTGCTGTTGTAGACGGATGAACATTGTCACCTATCTATTTGATGTTCTCTTTGTCATGAACCGGCTCAAAGCCCGTAACAAAAGGGAGACCACATGGAGATAAGGAATAACAAAATATATTTATTAACTAAGGTAAAGTAAATACAATTAACAATGGTGTGTGTGTAGTCAGTAGTCAGTAGTGTAGGTGAGTGGTTGCGTGTATACATGTGATAAGTAGGGGTGTTGAAGGGTGCAAACACAAACAAACCAAATAACCACAACAAGGCCACAACCAGAATCTGTCTGTGTCTGAATGGAGAGAGTCTCTCCAATGACTGTGGAAGAGGTCTATTTATCCTGGGACACACCCGGGCCCAGGTGTTTCCCATGTAGCTGACGACCCTCCATACTCCGCCCACCAACATCCTAATAAGGAAACAAGAGCAAAGAGAGAGAGAAAACGGTAGACAGAGTGGGAGGGTCGTCACATCTTCAACAGGTAAAGCCTATCAGTACCCGTAGTGTTCGGGTAGCCATCTATGTCTGCTAAGACCGTCTCAGTGTCATTTGGCTTCCCTGGAACAGGGTCAAAGGTGCGGAAGTTTTTGACGATTTTGTCAAGGCATTCCGCGCTAAGAGCACGGAGAGGGTTGGCTTCATCCTTTGGGGAATTGTTGGCTGAAAGGCCAAGAGGAGAAGCCAAGCTTTGGCTTTGTTGGTGAGGAGGCGCCATATTACTCTGTTGCGAGCTTGGTTGCTTTGTTGGGTAGTCACTCTGCAGCGTGTGGTGAAAAAAAAGTAAGAGACTAATTTCTTCAAACAATCAATCTTTATTATCGATTAAGAATTGCAATAATGGAGCTGGTCAATGACCACCCATCGGTAATCGTTGAGAGCCCAATGAGCAAATTTGGATTACAGCTCTTTATAGCAAAGTACATCCTCCTGAATGTTCATGACAAACAACATCATGAAGTCCTTTGAGAGACTAGTCAAGGACCATATCACCTCCACCCTACCTGACACCCTAGACCCACTCCAATTTGCTTACCGCCCCAATAGGTCCACAGATGACGCAATTGCAACCACACTGCACACTGCCCTAACCCATCTGGACAAGAGGAATACCTATGTGAGAATGCTGTTCATCGACTACAGCTCAGCGTTTAACACCATAGTACCCTCCAAACTCGTCATCAAGCTCAAGACCCTGGGTCTCGACACCACCCTGTGCAACTGGGTACTGGACTTCCTGACGGGCCGCCCCCAGGTGGTGAGGTTAGGAAACAACATCTCCACCCCACAGATCCTCAACACTGGGGCCCCACAAGGGTGCGTTCTGAGCCCTCTCCTGTACTCCCTGTTCACCCACGACTGCGTGGCCATGCACGCCTCCAACTCAATCATCAACTTGCAGACGACACTACAGTGGTAGGCTAGATTACCAACAACGACAAGACGGCCTACAGGGAGGAGGTGAGGGCCCTCGGAGTGTGGTGTCAGGAAAATAACCTCACACTCAACGTCAACAAAACAAAGGAGATGATCGTGGACTTCAGGAAACAGCAGAGGGAGCACCCCCCTATTCACATCGACGGGACAGTAGTGGAAGGGTAGTAAGTTTTAAGTTCCTCGGCGTACACATCACGGACAACTTGAATTGGTCCACCCACACAGACAGCGTGGTGAAGAAGGCGCAGCAGCGCCTCTTCAACCTCAGGAGGCTGAAGAAATTCGGCTTGTCACCAAAAGCACTCACAAACTTTTACAGATGCACAATCGAGAGCATCCTGTCGGGCTGCATCACCGCCTGGTACGGTGCCTGCTCCGCCCACAACCGTAAGGCTCTCCAGAGGGTAGTGAGGTCTGCACAACACATCACCGGGGGCAAACTACCTGCCCTCCAGGACACCTACACCACCCGATGTCACAGGAAGGCCATAAAGGTCATCAAGGACAACAGCCACCCGAGCCGCTGCCTGTTCACCCCGCTATCATCCAGAAGGCGAGGTCAGTACAGGTGCATCAAAGCAGGGACCGAGAGACTGAAAAACAGCTTCTATCTCAAGGCCATCAGACTGATAACAGCCACCACTAACACTGAGTGGCTGCTGCCAACATACTGACTCAACTCCAGCCACTTTAATATTGATAAATTGATGTAGAAAATGTATCACTATCCACTTTAAACAATGCCACTTTTATATGTTTACATACCCTACATTACTCATCTCATATGTATATACTGTACTCTATACCATATACTGCATCTTGGCTATGCCGTTCTGTACCACCACTCATTCATATATTTTTTATATACATATTCTTCATCCCTTTACACTTAAATTGTTAGGTTAGATTACCTAAATTGTTAGGTTAGATTACTCGTTGGCTATTACTGCATTGTCGGAACTAGAAGCACAAGCATTTCGCTACACTCGCATTAACATCTGCTAACCATGTTTATGTGACAAATAAACTTTGATTTGATTTGAACTTCCTTGAACTAGTATATTGCCATTGCAAATTGCCATCTATTACTTCATTGAGCTTTTTACTTTAACATAAAATATCTGTAAGGACTGGGTGTCGGAGTGCGAAGTCAAGTGCAGGAAACAGCAGGTGCAATAACAAATGTTCTTTAATGAACACTGAGAAACTAGGCCACCCTTCTATACACTGGATGTTCTCATAAAACAACCCCAGACACGGGGGGGAACGAAAACAGTCCAGATACAACGTAGATCGAAAACAAACACCACTCTTACCAACTAACAATCCCGCACAAAGAAACGGGCGGGCCGGCTGACTGATAAGCCCAACTAATTACAAACCTAATACAAAACAGGTGTAACCAATAAACACATAAGGAGGGGGAGAAAAGGACAGTGGCAGCTAATAGGCCGGTGACGACGACCGCCGAGCGCCACCCGAACGGGAAGGAATCCTGCCTCGGTCGGAGTCGTGACAGTACCCCCCCTCTGACGCGCGGCTCCCGCAGCGCGCCGACACCGGCCTCGAGGTCGACCCGGAGGACGAGGTGCAGGGCGATCCGGATGGAGGCGATGGAAATCCCTCAGCATAGACGGATCCAAAATGTCCCCCACCGGTACCCAGCACCTCTCCTCCGGACCGTACCCCTCCCAGTCCACGAGGTACTGCAGGCCCCTCACCCGGCGTCTCGAGTCCAGAATGGCCCGTATCGTGTACGCCGGGGACCCCTCGATGTCCAGAGGGGGAGGAGGGACCTCCGGCACCTCACCGTCCTGCAGGGGACCAGCTACCACCGGCCTGAGGAGAGACATGAAACGAGGGGTTAATACGATAATAGGAAGGGAGTTGTAATCGATAACACACCTCGTTTATTCTCCTCAGGACTTTGAAGGGCCCTACACACTGCGGACCCAGCTTCCGGCAGGGCAAGCGGAGGGGCAGGTTTCGGGTCGAGAGCCAGACCCTGTCCCCCGGTACAAACACGGGGGCCTCACTGCGGTGGCAGTCAGCACTCCTCTTTTGCCGTCCACTAGCTTGTTGGAGGGATTCCTGGACGGCCCTCCATGTCTCCTTGGAGCGCTGCACCCATTCCTCCACCGCAGGAGCCTCGGTCTGGCTCGGATGCCATGGTGCCAGGACTGGCTGGTACCCCAATACACACTGAAAGGGGGACACGTTAGTAGAGGAGTGGCGTAGTGAGTTCTGGGCCATTTCGGCCCAGGGGATGTATCTCGCCCACTCCCCTGGCCGGTCCTGGCAATACGACCGCAGAAACCTACCCACCTCCTGGTTCACTCTCTCCACCTGCCCATTACTCTCGGGGTGATAACCGGAGGTCAGGCTGACCGAGACCCCCAAACGCTCCATGAACGCCCTCCATACTCGGGACGTGAATTGGGGGCCCCGATCAGAAACGATGTCCTCCGGCACCCCGTAGTGCCGGAAGACGTGGGTGAATAATGCCTCCGCAGTCTGTAGGGCTGTAGGGATACCGGGCAACGGGAGGAGACGGCAGGACTTAGAGAACCGATCCACAATCACCAGTACCGTAGTGTTCCCCTGAGACGGGGGAAGATCGGTCAGAAAATCTACGGACAGATGCGACCAAGGCCGTTGTGGAACGGGGAGGGGTTGTAACTTCCCTCTAGGAAGGTGCCTAGGAGCCTTACTCTGGGCGCATACCGAACAGGAGGAAACATAAACCCTAACGTCCCTAGCCAAGGTAGGCCAGCAATACCTCCCCCGAAGGCTCCCCACTGTCCTCGTCACCCCAGGGTGACCCGAGGAGGGTAGAACGTGAGCCCACCGAATCAATTTGTCCCGAACTCCAAGCGGCACGTACTTCCGACCCACCGGACACTGAGGAGGAGCGGGTTCTGCCCGTAACGCCCGCTCGATGTCCGAGTCCACCTCCCACACCACTGGTGCTATCAGCCTTGAGGCGGGAAGGATGGGAGTAGGTTCGGTGGACCGATCGTCCGTGTCGTAAAAACGGGACAGTGCATCCGCCTTTACGTTCTGGGAGCCCGGTTTATACGTTAACGTGAACTGGAATCGGGTAAAGAACATGGCCCACCTTGCCTGACGTGGGTTCAGTCTCCTAGCTGCCCGAATATACTCCAGATTCTGATGGTCGGTCCAGATGAGAAAAGGGTGCTTAGCCCCCTCAAGCCAGTGTCTCCACACCTTCAGAGCACTGACCACTGCTAACAACTCCCGGTCCCCCACATCATAGTTACGCTCCGCTGGGCTGAGCTTCTTCGAGAAGAAAGCACAGGGGTGGAGTTTTGGTGGCGTACCAGAGCGCTGTGATAGCACGGCACCTAACCCAGCCTCGGACGCATCCACCTCCACTATGAATGCTAGAGAGGGGTCCGGATGCGCCAACACGGGCGCATCCGTGAACAGCGCCTTCAACCTGTTGAAAGCTCCGTCCGCTTTTGCTGACCACTGCAACCGCACCGGACCCCCCTTCAGCAGTGAGGTAATGGGAGCTGCTACCTGGCCAAAACCCCGGATAAACCTCCGGTAGTAGTTGGCAAAACCCAAAAACCGCTGCACCTCTTTTACCGTGGTCGGAGTCGGCCAATTACGCACGGCATTAATGCGGTCACCCTCCACCACCACCCCCGAGGTGGAAATGCGATAACCCAGAAAAGAGACGGCTCGTTTGGAGAACACACACTTCTCAGCCTTGACATATAGGTCATGCTCCAGCAGTCTACCAAGCACCTTGCGTACCAAAGACACATGCGCGGCGTGAGTGGCTGAGTAGATCAGAATGTCATCGATATAAACAACCACTCCCTGCCCGTGCAGGTCCCTGAGAATGTTGTCTACAAAGGATTGGAAGACGGCTGGAGCATTCTTTAACCCATACGGCATGACGCAGTACTCATAATGGCCCGATGTGGTACTAAATGCGGTTTTCCACTCGTCTCCTTTCCGAATACGCACCAGACTATACGCGCTCCTGAGATCCAATTTTGTGAAGAACTGCGCTCCGTGAAATGATTCCATTGCCGTAGCAATGAGAGGTAGTGGGTAACTAAACCCCACGGTGATGGCATTTAGACCTCTATAATCAATACACGGACGCAAACCTCCCTCCTTTTTCTTCACAAAAAAGAAACTCGAGGAGACGGGTGAGATGGAGGACCGAATGTACCCCTGTCCCAGAGACTCAGTGACATATGTCTCCATAGCCACAGTCTCCTCTTGGGACAATGGGTACACGTGACTCTTGGGAAGCGCAGCGTTTACCTGGAGATCTATCGCACAATCCCTTCCCGGTCGATGAGGTGGTAATTTAGTCGCTTTCGTTTTACTGAAAGCGATTGCCAAATCGGCATACTCGGGGGGAATGCACACCGTGGAACCCTGGTCTGGACTTTCCACCGACGTGGCACCGATGGAAACTCCCAAACACCTTCCAGAACACTCCTTTGACCACCCCTGGAGAACCCCCTGTCTCCACGAAATTTTAGAATTGTGCCGGGCCAGCCAGGGAATCCCTAGCACCACTGGAAACGCAGGTGAATCAATAATATAAAGACTGATACGTTCCTTATGATTCCCCTGCGTCACCATGTCCAGGGGAACCGTGGTCTCCCTGACCACCCCTGACCCTAATGGCCGGCTATCTAGGGAGTGCACGGGAAAGGGAGAATCTATCGGCACAAGCGGAACCCCTAACCTAAGAGCGAGTCCGCGATCCATAAAGGTCCCAGCTGCGCTTGAATCGACTAGCGCCCTATGCTGGGAAGAGGGAAAAAAATTAAGACAAACATGTGACCAACGGGGGGTTCTGGGTGAGTTTGGTGCGGACTCACCTGGGGTGATCGAGAAGCGTTCCGCCTGCCATCTCGACTCCCAGAAGGACCCCCCCAGCACCGATCGGCCGTGTGTCCTCTCCGACCACAGCTGGTGCAGGGAGAGCCTCCTCCTCCGGTACCCCTCGGCACGGCCCCTCCCAACTCCATCGGAATAGGAGCGGAGGTGCTGGGTGGTGGAACGTACAGGACCCTCTCAGAACGCCCGCAGGCAGCCAGCAGATTGTCCAGTCGGATGTACATGTCAATCAGCTCATCCAGGGAAAGAGCGGTGTCCCGACATGCTAGCTCCCTGCGGACGTCCTCCCAGAGACTACACCGGTAGTGGTCAATAAGGGCCCTGTCGTTCCACCCAGATCCTGCAGCCAGGGTCCGGAACTCCAGCGCGTAATCCTGGGCGCTCCTCTTCTCCTGCCTAAGGTGGAACAGTCGTTCTCCCGCCGCTCGGCCCTCTGGAGGGTGGTCAAACACGGCACGAAAACGGCGGGTAAACTCTGGGTAGTGCTCCTTCGCTGAGTCTGGCCCATTCCAGACTGCGTTCGCCCACTCCAGAGCACGACCCGTGAGGCCAGAGACGAGGACACTCACCCTCTCCGCTCCCGAGGGAGTGGGTCTTACGGTGGCAAGGTACAGTTCCAGTTGGAGTAAGAACCCCTGGCACCCCGCCGCCGCTCCATCATAATCCCTCGGGAGTGTCAGACGGAGAGCGCTGGAGCCGGGGGATGGAGAGTCCTGGGCTGGAAGAGCCGAAGGTGGAGAGAGGAGACCACTCCTCTCCCATCGGTCCATTCGCTCCATCATTGAATCCATCGCCAATCCGATATGGTGGAGAACGGTGGTATGATGGAGCACCCGTTCCTCCATCGATGGGAGAGGATTGGCCGCTGCTCCTGCTGACTCCATTTCTTTCGAGGTGCGGGATTCTATAAGGACTGGGTGTCGGAGTGCGAAGTCAAGTGCAGGAAACAGCAGGTGCAATAACAAATGTTCTTTAATGAACACTGAGAAACTAGGCCACCCTTCTATACACTGGATGTTCTCATAAAACAACCCCAGACACGGGGGGGAACGAAAACAGTCCAGATACAACGTAGATCGAAAACAAACACCACTCTTACCAACTAACAATCCCGCACAAAGAAACGGGCGGGCCGGCTGACTGATAAGCCCAACTAATTACAAACCTAATACAAAACAGGTGTAACCAATAAACACATAAGAAGGGGGAGAAAAGGATCAGTGGCAGCTAATAGGCCGGTGACGACGACCGCCGAGCGCCACCCGAACGGGAAGGAGAGCCTGCCTCGGTCGGAGTCGTGACAATATCCTTCATTGGGAATTATAAACATTGAAATATCGTTAAGGAATTCTCAGCAATCTAAATCGGAGTACATTTTTCATCAGTATGAAACACAATCATCACGTTGACACTGAGCATACTCCCATTGGTCAACATGGTGGAAATAACTATTTCCATCCCCATAGCACCATCTGTAGCAATTGGAATTAGCATATCTTGTTGGACAAATCCAGGTAGTGACTCCCGGTTTAAGTAAAATCTATTCAGTTTGGTGCCTAATGAACATGACCCAGGACAAGCACCATTATTTATAAGGGCATTGCCTATGGACTCTATGTGCCATTAGCACAAACCTGCTATAGTTCCTGAGTATTATCATTATCAAAATGTAAATTGGTAATGGATATAGGTCAAACAGATTAGGATCAGATTCAGTCAGGATCAAAGGGTTCGCCTTCTCCGTTCAGCCGGGGCATGGTGAGAATAGTGTCAACATCTTTAGTACACAACTTCTTTACACATGTCACAATCAGCATAAATACAATCAAAACAAAAAATGCATAATACATTAATTGCTTCACTCATATAGTTATTAACATACCTAAAACTTACTCAAATCAATTAGTCAGTTTTTAAAAAATCTATCAGTTTCCAAATCATGATTAAAACACAATTAATTATCCAACCCAAATATAGAATGACAATGCTTAGTGTGACGACCCTCCCACTCTGTCTGCCGTATTCTCTCTTTGTTCTTGTTTCCTGATTAGGATGTCGGTGGGCGGAGTTGGGAGGGTCGTCAGCTACATGGGAAACACCTGGGCCCGGTGTCTCCCAGGATAAATACACCACTTCCCCATTCATGAAGGAGACTCTCTCCAGGCAGACACCTTGATAGATTTGTTTGTGTTTCTTGGTGGTTTTTTGGTTGTTTGTTTTAGCATCCTTCAACACCCTGCATTATCACATTCATGCATGCAAAACACTCACTTACACTACTGATTACTGATTACACACGCCATTGTATATTATACTTAGTTACTTTAGTTAATAAATATATATTTTGTTACTCCTTATCTCCATGTTGTCTCCCTTTTGTTACGGGCTTTGAGCCGGTTCGTGACATTAGTGATTCACGTTAGTTCTATCACTCAAAGTTAAAACCCTCAACTTAACACACACCGACACTGGCAGAATGTACATTTACATTAACATACAGTATATTCATCATATAATTTTAGTATTAACTTTTCTCATCATGTTCATAATTACAGATCAGTATCTCAATGCATTCTCAGTTTAAATTACTATAAATTCTGCAGTGTGTAGACCTCCACAATCAATCTAATACCCCAATAAACAAGTTTGGACAAGTCTAAATCAATTACGGGCACAGTTGACCAACCCTCTCTCCTTCACGTCACTCATTATTCTAGCGTCTCTTCATTGTCTTCTTCAGAAATCTTCACAGTTCAAAGTGGACGACCCATGTTAAAACCTCTTTGGGATAGGGGGCGGTATTTTGACGTCCGGATGAAAAGCGTGTCCAAAGTAAACTGCCTGCTACTCAGGCCCAGAAGCTAGGATATGCATTTAATTGGTAGATGTGGATAGAAAACACTCTGAAGTATCCAAAACTGTTAAAATAATGTCTGTGAGTATAACAGAACTGAAATGGCAGGCGAAACCCTGAGGACAAACCATCTCCCCCCAAAAAACAAATCATCCTACCACTGATTCCAATGGCTGGCACTTTTATAATAGGGCAAAATTGTACCCGATTGCAGTCCCTAGGGCGTCCACTAGATGTCAACGGTCTTTAAAAAGAGTTTCAAGTTGGTTTTTGGAAAAATGAGCCAGAAATTGTAGTTTTTCTAGGTGGCTCCCATTTTGGCTGTAGTGTTTCCAAGCGTGTGAATGAGAGCGCGTTCTTAGGTATTTTTCTCCGGTAAAGACAATAACGATTCTCCGTCTTAAATTGTATTGTTTATTTGCGTATTAGGGTACCTAAGGTTTGATTATAAACGTTGATTGACTTGTTTGGATAAGTTTATTGGTAACGTTTGGGATTAATTTTGTATGCATTTTGAAGGAGGGAAACCGAGTGAATTATTGACTGAAGCGCGCCAGCTAAACTGATTTTTTATGAATATAAAGAAGTACTTTATCGAACAAAAGGACCATTTGTAATGTAACTGGGACCTTTTGGAGTGGCAACAGAAGAAGATCTTCAAAGGTAAGGCATATATTATATTGCTATTTCTGATTTTTGTGTCGCAACTCCTTGGTTGAAAATGATTTGTTATGCATTTGTGTGTTGGGCGCTGTCCTCAGATAATCGCATGGTTTGCTTTCGCGGTAAAGCCTTTTTGAAATCTGACACGGTGGCTGGATTAACAACAAGTTAAGCTTTATTTTGATGCATTGCACTTGTGATTTCATGAAAGTTTAATATTTATAGTAATTTAATTTGAATTTGGCGCTCTGCAATTTCACTGGAAGTTGTCGAAATGGGACGCTAGCGTCCCACTGATCTGCAAGAAGTTAATGTCCTGATTTCAATGTCTCACCTGGGCCCCCACCACCTTTACCACCCATTATGTCTTGTCCATTTGCCAACCAGTATAGCAGCGACATGAGAGAAGTTTGGAACAGATCTCTTTCCATGATCCCTTCACGTGGACTCATGTCACACTCCTGAAAGAAAAGGCCTGACAGAAAAGGCAGTTGATAGCTGTGTACAGGTTGCTGGCTTGGACTCAAGTCTCAGGTAGAAGTGGTGAAGGACAGGGCCATAGTGAACGCCATTTTCACCATTTCTTCAGCCGGTTAGAGGGGGTTTGAAGTTCACACACTGTTCTTGGTCAAATTATCCTTTCCATGCACCAAGACACCATCTGTGGTCACCTTCGCCATAACTCGAAAGAGGACAGATCAGAACAACAGTTTAGTTTAGGGCATTTCTGATTCAAGAAATCCAGACAAATGATTTACTGTAGTACAAATTATTTCTTCTACCAATTTTCTTAATACAAATTTCTAAGACAAAGTCAAAGAAAATAACACATTCTGTTGAAACCATTTTTTCAAATTGGCTTATACTCCCCTATCATACTGTTCACCTCATCGCAGAGTCACATGGTCAGGGAGTTAGAGGGCTGATCCTTAGGGAGAAATCCTGATCATCCAGCAGACCCAATCTGGTGAGATTTGTATCGAAACAAAACATAAACAGAACAAACAACACAACAATACCCTCCTTCATATATCACTCATTACAATTCTATATATCACTCGAGGTGTGTAAAACTTCCATCCAAAAAGCCTCAGAGGACTGGTAATTCCCGCATTTTAACATGACTCACAACGTGATTAACGTGTAAAAAAACAACACTACTGGTTAAATAAAAATAAAATGAATCAAATAACAAATCAAAGTATAATTACTACCCTTAGCAACTCCATAAAGAAAATTGTATCTCATAAGTTAATTCAAGGAATAGAAAAATAGACTAGAGACAGGTCTATCCTTCTCGTGGTCCAAATCAAACATAACTATTAATTATAAACTTCTCTGTAATTATGAGTGTTTACATATTACATATAAATCTTACCCAATGTTTCTAGGCTCTCTAGGGAAGATTATCAGGGCTCACCAGAAAGTCAGAACAGAGGTCAGAGGTCATTCAACCCCTTCAAGTGAGTGTTTCAACTCCCCTACCTTTCCCCGTACATCAGACAATTTTTTATTTTTTTAAATCAAATATTTCATACATTTTGTGTACCAGGCTTACATTGTTTTTTTTCAGTACATTCCTTATGAAAAATAATTTACATGTGTTCAACCAAAACTCTGACAATAGAAACTTTAACATCAATACTCTAGTGGACTTCCATCAGCCCTGGAAGAACAAATCCTACGTAAGACATCAGATAATATAGTGTCTCATTAACTGGAAAATACACTTTCTAAAGTAAACAATCCCTGAGCCCCTTTCCGGTAATCTTATAATTTTAACCTTTAAAATCTAGGACCTTCAAAAAGTTGCTGCTGTCTTATAAGCTTAACATTTAATAATAAACATTCACTTGAATCTACGTTAAATACTTGACACTGTCCCACGTAATGGAAACAGATTATCGCTTTAAATGACATTACCTTCTTGCTTAATTGATGACTGAAAAGGTTGTCAAGAAAAATGCCCTCAATTTCACAGCAAATAGACAAGCTAGCTAAAACTAAACGGGTGACAACTTGGTCAAGCTCATGAATATGTAAAACTGTTTACAAAATGATTAAACGGTAGTTGTGGTTCTCAGCAACTTGAACCAGCACTGAAATTGAATTGTCCTCCTCTCTGCTCTTTTCCTCAGGTTGAAGCACATCCCTAACACCCAGACAGATGTAAAGAACTTGGGAACCTCCTAGCCACCAGGAAAATCATCTTGTTCTTGGAGTTTATTCACAAGGTTAGACAGAAATAGATCCACACGTTAGTCTCTGTCATGATGAATTGTAGCTAAGTTTGTAACTTGGGAAGATACAACCATACTCCAAGGGAGGACATTTCCCTTCATCCAGGTTGATGCCTGCTATTAGCAGGAACATGAAGCACTCCATGTCCGTGTCAGTAAGTCGTGCATATATTTTATATATACAGTTGAAGTCAGAAGTTGACATACACTTCGATTGGAGTCATTAAAACTAGTTTTTCAACCACTCCACAAATTTCTTGTTAACAAACTATAGTTTTGGCAAGTTGGTTAGGACATCTACTTTGTGCATGACACAAGTCATTTTTCCAACAATTGTTTACAGACAGATTATTTCACTTATAATTCACTATATCACAATTCCAGTGGGTCAGAAGTTTACATACACTAAGTTGACTGTGCCTTTAAACAGCTTGAAAAATTCCAGAAAATGATGTGATGGCTTTAGAAGCTTCTGATAGGCTAATTGACATAATTTGAGTCAATTGGAGGTGTACCTGTGGATGTATTCCAAGGCCTACCTTCAAACTCAGTGCCTCTTTGCTTGACATCATGGGAAAATCAAAAGAAATCTGCAAAGACATCAGAAAAAAATTGTAGCCCACCACAAGTCTGGTTCATCCTTGGGAGCAATTTCCAAACACCTGAAGGTACCACGTTCATCTATACAAACAATAGTTCGCAAGTGTAAACACCATGGGACCACGCAGCCGTCATACCGCTCAGGTAGGAGACACATTCTGTCTCCTAGAGATGAACGTACTTTGGTGCAAAAAGTGCAAATCAATCCCAGAACAACAGCAAAGGACCTCGTGAAGATGCTGGAGGAAACAGGTACAAAAGTATCTATATCCACAGTAAAATGAGTCCTATATCGACATAACCTGAAAGGCCGCTTGGCAAGGAAGAAGCCACTGCTCCAAATCCGCCATAAAAAAGCCAGACTACGGTTTGCAACTGCACATGAGGACAAATATCGTACTTTTTGGAGAAATGTCCTCTGGTCTGATGAAACAAAAATAGAACTGTTTGGCCATAATGACCATCGTTATGTTTGGAGGAAAAAGGGGGAGGCTTGCAAGCCGAGAAACACCATCCCAACCGTGAAGCACGGGGGTGGCAGCATCATGTTGTGGGGGTGCTTTGCTGCAGGAGGGTCTGATGCACTTCACAAAATCGATGGCATCATGAGGAAAGAAAATTATGTGGATATATTGAAGCAACATCTCAAGACATCAGTCAGGAAGTTTAAGCTTGGTCACAAATGGGTCTTCCAAATGGACAATGACCCCAAGCATACTTCCAAAGTTGTGGGAAAATGGCTTAAGGACAACAAAGTCAAGGTATTGGAGTGGCCATCACAACGCCCTGATCTCAATCCCATAGAAAATTTGTGGGGAGAACTGAAAAAGCGTGTGCGAGGAAGGAGGCCTACAAACTTGACTCAGTTACACCAGCTCTGTCAGGAGGAATGGCCCAAAATTCACCCAACTTATTGTGGGGAGCTTGTGGATGGCTACACAAAACGTTTGACCCAAGTTAAACAATTTAAAGGCAATGCTTTCAAATACTAATTGATGGTATGTAAACTTTTGACCCACTGGGATTGTGATCAAAGAAATAAACGCTGAAATAAATCATTCTCTTGTCACGTTCCTGACCTGTTTTCCTTGTTTTTGTATGTGTTTAGTTGGTCAGGATGTGAGCTGGGTGGGTATTCTATGTTATGTGTTTCTATGTTGGGTTAAATGTGTTGCCTGATATGGTTCTCAATTAGAGGCAGGTGTTTGACGTTTCCTTTGATTGAGAACCATATTAAGGTAGGCTGTTCTCACTGTTTGTTTGTGGGTGATTGTTCCTGTGTCTGTTCCTGTGTCTGTGTCTGTCGCACCACACGGGACTGTTTCGTTTTCGTCCGTTTGGTTAGTCTGTTCCTGTTCGTGCGTTCTTCGTGTTATATTGTAAGTTCTCACGTTCAGGTTTGTCTACGTCGTTTTCTTGTTTTGTAATTTTCCAAGTGTTGTTTCGTGTTCGTCTTTGCTTTAATAAATATTCATTATGTCTGCATACAACGCTGCGTTTTGGTCCAATCCCTACTCCTCCTCTTCAGACGAAGAGGAGGAGAGAAACCGTTACATCTCTCTACTATTATTCTGACATTTCACATTCTTAAAATAACGTGGTGATCCTAACTGACCTAAGACAGGGAATTTTTACTTGGATTAAATGTCAGGAATTGTGAAAAACTGAGTTTAAATGTATTTGGCTAAGGTGTATGTAAACTTCCGACTTCAACTGTATATATATATATATATATATATACACATATAGCTAATCCCTATGCACCATAAACCTGTCTACTCCTGGAGTAATTCCCTGTCAGAGAATGATTAGAGAGTTTTGCTGGAGGCCCTGGGACAATGGGAGGTCAGGGGTGAGGGCTTAGGGGTCAGGGAGTGAGAGCGACGTTACAGACATGAAGATACAAGTTGAAACACAGAGTAAGGCTACCTTCAAACCAAAATGCATGAAATCCAACGCAGCCGTTTGGTGCGGAAAACTGTTTGATGGATAGTCTTTGCAACTTTTCTGATGGACAGCACAATAAGCCTAGCCCCCTCAACAGACTCCCCCCCCCATTGAAACCTATTGACTTGCTACATCTTTTATGCATCCAATTGCAGTGGTGGAAAAAGTACCCAAGTGTCATACTTGAGTAAAAGTAAAGATAACTTAATAGAAAATGACTCAAGTAAAACTCACCCAGTAAATTAAACTTGAGTAAAAGTATTTGGTTTAAAAAATACTTAAGTATCAAAAGTAAAAGTATAAATCATTTCAAATTCCTTACATTAAACAAACCAGATGGCCCCATTTTCTTGTTTTTTATTTATTTACGGAAAGCCAGGGGCACACTCCAACACTCAGACATATCTTACAAGCAAAGCATTTGCGTTTAGTGAGTCTGCCAGATCAGAGGCAGTAGGGATGACCAGGGATGTTCGGTTGATAAGTGCGTGAATCCTTTCTGAAATAATTCTTATGTGAAAAGATATGTGATTGGTCAAAAGTGGGGGGGAAAAAATCTGAATTGGGCTGCCTGTCTAAATGCAGTCAGGGACAAGGGAATATAGTTATTGTGTTCGTAGCAGTTTTTATGAATTTGAGTGGTTACATATAGTATTTATTAAATGCGAAGAAACATGGAGACTCTTGCTGTAATCAAAGGGAAGGTACCAATGAAGGCCCCAGTATTCAGTCAGGCAACTTGAAGCAGATACAGTGCATTCGGGAAGTATACATTTTTTAAAATTTTGTTACGTTACAGCGTTATTTTAAAATTGATTAAATCGTTTTTTCCCCTCATCAATCTACACACAATACCTCATAATGACAAAGCAAAAACAGGTTTTTAGAAAATGTAGCAAATGTATAAAAAAAGAATAATAATGAAATATAGCATTTACATAACTATTCAGACCCTTTAATCAGTACTTTTTTGAAGCACCTTTGGCAGTGATTACAGCCTCAAGTCTTCTTGGGTATTACGCTACAAGCTTGACACACCTGTATTTGGGGAGTTTCTCCCATTCTTCTCTCCAGATCCTCTCAAGTTCTGTCAGGTTGGATGGGGAGGGTTGCTGCGCATCTATTTTCAGGTCTCTCAAGAGATGTTCGATCAGGTTCAAGTCCGGCCTCTGGAAGCCACTCCTGCATTGTCCTGGCTGTATGCTTAGGGTCATTATCTTGTTGGAAGGTGAACCTTCGCCCCAGTCTGAGGTACTGAGCGCTCTGGAGCAGGTTTTCATCAAGAATCTCTCTGTACTTTGCTCTGTTCATCTTTCCCTCGAACCTGACTAGTCTCCCAGTCCTTGCCACTAAAAAACATCCCAACAGCATGATGCTGCCACCACCATGCTTCACTGTAGGGATGGTTCAGGTTTCTTCCAGACGTGACGCTTGTCTTTCAGGTCAAAGAGTTCAATCTTGGTTTCATCAGAGCAGAGAATCGACTTTCTCATGGTCTGAGAGTCTTTAGGCACCTTTTGGCAAACTCCAAGCGGGATGTCGCGCCTTTTACTGAGTGGCTTCCGTCTGGCCACTCTACAATAAAGGCCTGATTGGTGGAGTGCTGCAGAAATGGTTGTCCTTCCGGAAGGTTCTCCCATCTCCACAGAGGAACTCTGGAGCTCTGCTCTTGGTCACCGCCCTGACCAAAGTCTTTCTCCCCCGATTGCTCAGTTTGGCCAGGCAACCAGCACCAGGCAGAGTTGGTGGTTCCAAACGTCTTCCATTGAAGAATGATGGAGGCCACTATGTTGTTGGGGACCTTCAATGCTGCAGGCATTTTTTGGTACCCTTCCCAAGATCTGCGCCTCGACACAATCCTGTCTTGGAGCTCTATGGACAATTCCTTCGACCTCATGGCTTGGTTTTTGCTCTGATATGCACTGTCAATTGTGGGACCTTATATAGACATGTGTGTGCCTTTCCAAATCATGTCACATCAATTGAATTTTACCACAGGAGGACTCCAAAGTTGTAGAAACATCGAGGATGATCAATGGAAACTGGATGCACCTGAGCTCAATTTCGAGTCTCATAGCAAAGGGTCTGAATTTTCATGTAAGTAACATTCCTGTTTTTTTATTTTTATATAAATTTGCAAAATTTATAAAACCTGATTTTGTTTTGTCAATATGGGGTATTGTGTGTAGATTGATGAGGATTATTTTTTTTTTAATCCATTTTAGAATAAGGCTGTAACATAGCAAAATGTGGAAAATGTCAAGGGGTCTGAATACTTTCCGAAGGCCCTGATAGGGAGATGACAAATACATGATGTACCTTTCATCACCAAAGCCATATTAGCATTTACTGCACATGTTGCTGAACAATCCAACCATTTTGTTAGTGTCATTGATATAAATGCAATTCACATACAATATCCAGTTCATAAGCATTGGCTGTAATAAGTCTAGGGTCCTGTGGTGGTGTGGTAGCATTCTGCTTTCCAGTGATCTTACTCACTCTCCACCTGAAATGCAACAACAAAAACATGAATAACAATAACGCCAGTCAGTCAGTAACTTGGCTAACTAAACATTCAAATGGCACCTAACCAATACAGTCTAGTATTCTATGCAAGTGAAATTGGGAGGGGCATTTTTCTTGCCAACTTTTTCAGTCACCAATGAATCAATAAACAAGCAGTTGTCACGTTCGCTGGAAGCATACTCGGACCAAGGCGCAGCGGATGTTGAGGTCCACATAATTTATTAGAAAGTGAAACTTAGCTAAACAATAAACTAACAACGAACCGTGACTACAGAGGTGCTACGTGCACTAACTCAAAACAATATCCCATAAAACACAGGCGGAAAAAAATGCTACTTAAATATGATCCCCAATTAGAGACAACGATAGCCAGCTGCCGCTAATTGGGAATCATACCAAACACCAACATAGAAAAACTAAACTAGAACCCCACATAGAAAATAATAACTAGAAAACACCCCAGTCACGCCCTGACCTACTATACCATAGAAAAACAAAGGCTCTCTATGGTCAGGGCGTGACAGCAGTGGAAAGAAGAAGTTTGACAAGTGTTCAAAAGTCAAGAACAAGTCTGAAATATAGCTAGCAAATATATCGTTTTTATTTTATAGAAACCTAGCTAATATTAGCTACACTGCAGGGATGATGGGAGTTAGCTAGCTAGGCAGCAGTTTCAATTTAGATAGATATCTAAGTAATGGCATTTATATCAACAATAAGTTGTTTAACTAGCAAATACTGTATATCTGTTTTCCCCTCACCTCCAAAGATGCCTGATAAAGCTAGCCAGCTGATCACTTCAATAAATGTGTTTACATACAGTTATAACCACTTCATATGTCAATACTGTATTCTAGTCAAGGCCTATTCGTATTCTACAAATATACTACATAGTCTATCCATATACCGTCCATTATGTCTACACATCCCATCATATACATATATTTATACGCTCATCCTAATATTTCTTAATCTATTATTTTAAGATTTGCGTGTATTGTTAGATATTACTGCACTGTTGGAACTAAGAACATAAGCATTTCACTACAGCCGCAATAATATGAGCTAAATATGTGCATGCAATCAATACAATTTGATGATGAATGTCAGATGCCGGCTAGCTAAGGCAATAGCGGCTGTCAATGCAATGGCTGGTGTGGAGTTCGTCTGAAATGTACCATTATATTTTACATGATAAGCAAACTACTGTCACCGTTTCACCCCCCCAAAAAACAAATATTGAGGTACACAGATAAAAGAGACAATTACCTTCAAGTAGATTGTTTGGGTTTTATTTACCTCATCCTCTCTTGCTCATGTGGGTAGCTACTTCCTGAAATTCGATTGATGGAACAATCCAGCCAATGGTCATGGCGGCTCTGGTTTTAGCAGAGGGAACTGATTGGTCAGGAGTAAAAGGTCCTGTCACCAGAGCTGCTCAAATCAAAATTCTACTTGTGATTCTCTACAAACGCACAGAACGTTCTACAAGTTTATGAATCTCTTGATAATGTGACAGTGACAAAATGCAGTGTATTTTTGATTCACAGCAGAATATTCGTACTCGTATATGGATTTGAAAATAAATTGTTCGCAAATCTTATTGCATGTATTCAAATGTTAAGTTACAAATTTGCTACCGTATTAAATATTATCTTGCAAAATTAAATTACACATTTGCTCCTGAAGGGCGCAGCGGTCTAAGGCACTGCATCGCAGTACTAGAGGCATCACTACAGACCCTGGCTCAATTCCAGGCTGTATCACAACCGGCCGTGATTGGGAGTCCCATAGGGCGGCACACAATTGGCCCAGCATCGTCTGGGTTAGGGTTTGGCCGGGATAGGCCATCATTGCCTTGTTAATTAAAGGTTAAATAAAAAAATAAAAAAACATTTTAATTGTAAATTAAAAATGTTCTTAACTGATTTGCCTAGTTAAATAAAGGTGAAAAAAATGTAATAATAATAATTTGCGAATCGTACTTGCAAACACGAATCTCAATGTGCAACCACGAAATTCAAAATACAAACTCACGTAGTTCTGTCATCCTTGTGATCCCATACTGGAGCAGTGTTCTCTGGTGTAATCCATGTCTCCGTCAGGGCCAAAAAGTGTAGGGACTGAAGGGCAATAAGCCTGAGATGAACTCAGACTTATTGACCGCAGATCAGCAGTTCCAAATGCTGCTGAAGACTAGGAATTCCACATGGGTTGTGCGCGCAGGGTAGACTAAATGAGAAGGGTTGCAGCCACAGGGTGGAGAGTATCTGTAAAACCTACAGGAGCAAACTGGGATGGGAAACACACACTTGCCAAAGCTACAAAAGAGCAAAATGAGACCAGAAAATAACTAGGTAAGATACTCAAGTGAGAGAGGTGAGGATTTTGTTTCGGCGACAACACCGCCGCTTGACAATACCACCGCTTACAGCTGCTGCTGAAAAAACAGGGGAGACTGAAGTACTAGTACTAATTTACCTAGCAGAGCTAAAGGACACCTCCCAGGACTGATTGCTGATTGGCTGGCAGAGGTGAAGAAAATACCCCCTACAATACAACAAGTCCACAAATTAGCAAAACTGTTACCCAAAAAGGCCTGAAATGAATCCAAGTCCACAACGACAGGCAAAAATACTGAGCAATCAAACAGTTCAAAAAGCAATGATTAAATAGGCTATTGGTAAAAGACAGAACTTAAATGAAATGTCCCTAGCAAGACAATACCAACAGCTACCTGTTTAATCCAAAAATATACTTGCTGCTCTTGTAGGAGCACTCTCCTTCCAAACTATAAACACCATTTTTCCAACCTCAAGTCTAATTGTCTTAACATCATTACAATGTTTAGTTGTTTTCCATGTGAGGTTTTGCTGTTCCTCACGTGCCGCTTCTGTCCAAGAGAGTCTGGGTCTGTTCAGGCTTCATTAACCTTCACTGAGTTTGCTCGGAGTTTCATTTCTAAAATCAGGTCCACAGATGCTTCTCTAAAACTACCTGAAATATCGGACATTAAATGTGTCTTCTGGGATATGCACGTGCCTTTCTAGTGCTTTTTAATTCCTTTCATTTTTTAATTCCTTTCATGATTCGTGAAGAACATAACTTATTCATGCCTCGTGAGCTTAGTTCAACCATCTTACCCAATCAGAACCCCAAATATAAGCTTGCTTTACTCCATTGTTTTATAAACAAAGTAATATTTATCAAACACTGTGTAGCTTCAAAACTTAGTTAAAACTGTCACCTTGATCTCAAGGATGGTCAGTCCTTGAATCCATAGCTATGTCTATGAATTTGAGAGTGGTTCCATTTTTCCAACCCCATCGCTCAGCTGTTTAACCCCCTAACCCTCGGGGTAACTACTTTGTTGTTGCTACATCACACTTTGCACTTTACACGTTACACATTATGGGAACGTACAGTGCCAAATGTCCCATTCACATCAATACATGATTTAGCCAAAGTAAGAGCGATCACAATTTAAGAAAGGATTTGATCCATGAAACATACAGAATGTTGTTTATTATTTTTTTTACCTTATCAATTGACCGAAATTGAAATGAAATTGACGTCAACCCTGACAACCATTTATAGTACAGTTATAGTTAAAAAGTTCCCCTCTGCCCTCAGAAGGCCAGCAGAAGGCCTTCCTGGTGTGTGTGTGGCATGTGTGTGTGCGTGGGGGGGGGGGGGGGGCGCGATTGCCAGACCCCTAGGCTGTTGAATTCCAGCCGAGCATTCTACAGACATGCCTAGCCCTGAAATGTGGGCAAGCCCAGACCACCTGGGCTACTCCTGCTCTCCACAACTCCTATGTACACACACACACACACACACACACACACACACACACACACACACACACACACACACACACACACACACACACACGGACCCCCTACTCCCCTTTCCTTTTGTTGTTGTTGTTTCCTCTTCTCTCCTTTGCTCACGACAGAATGGCATCCCATCCCATTCTCACCACAAGAACAACAACAGAACCTATCCCCCATCCCCTGCCCCTGTAGAGTGGATCAAAGGATCAAAGGGTCCAGAACATTGGCACACTGAATTAAGATAATTGTGTTTGGATTTTTTTTTTTAAGTCAAAGAATGCGTAGAGAGCAAGAGAGTGGTTCAATCGATGACTCTGCAAACGCATGCACGCAAACACACGCATAGACCCATGCGTGCACGCACAAATGCATCCACATTTGAACACACACATGCACGCACGCACATGTTCTTCTGTCCTTGTTGGGAACTAAAATGTATTTCCATTCAAAATATTATTTTCCCTAAACTAACTAACCCTAAACTTAACCCTAACCCGTAGCACTTGGGAATAAAGTTGCAATAGGCCCATGTAACCCAAGGTTTGATACCAGCATAAACAGAAACCCTCTTAAACCTAACCCGTAACCCTAACCTAACTCTAACTCTAAACTCTAACTCTAAAATAGCCTTTGTCCTCATGGGGACGTGGGAAATGTCCCCACCAGGGAGAATTTTCCTTGTTTTACTCTCCTTGTGGGGACTTTTGGGGATTTTAGCTCCCCACAAGGATAGAAAAACCAACCCAAATAAACACACAGACTCACACCCACACACACACATTTAAAAAACACCCCAAGGGAACAGACCAACAACAACAATCAATATTTGGGCACGTCCACTTCTCACTTACTGGGATAGAAATGGTGCAGCTGATACAATGCTTCTTTCAGCGTCAGGGCCGTGCCCCTCCCTTCCCTGTTGGCTCCTATGATTACTTAGCAATCTGCTATCAAATAGGAGCCTGGTCTAGTTCTTAGCAAGGAATTCGACCTATGACATCAGGCCGTCTGCTGCTGAGGGAGCAAGGTCTGCCCCAGGGCAAGCATCTCTAAAGCTTAGAGCTGAGGGGGTTTTTGAAGCCCGGGTGGCATGCTTTGAAGACTTTTGCAGTTTTGAGTTTCCTATATAACTGACCTTTCACCTCTCTCTTTCACTCATTCACTGACACACACAGGCGAGAGAGAGAGAGAGAGAGAGAGAGAGAGAGAGAGAGAGAGAGAGAGAGAGAGAGAGAGAGAGAGAGAGAGAGAGAGAGAGAGAGAGAGAGAGAGAGAGAGAGAGAGAGAGAGAGAGAGAGAGAGAGAGAGAGAGAGAGAGAGAGAGAGAGAGAGAGAGAGAGAGAGAGAGAGAGAGAGAGAGAGAGAGACTGATTAATCCTCTCTTTGGTGGTGTTCTCTTCTTTGGGTCTTTGATTGAACCACTCCTTTGCTTTCTCTCTCTCTCCATCTCAGAGGTGGTTTGATGTTGTGTTCTTCCCATCAATGGCACCTTTGCATCATTTACCAAACTAACAAACCTTAAAGAGGTATGGGGGGTCCAGGAATGGTGGTCTCAGTGGAGGGGTGTTGGGGAAAGGGGGGGGGGGAGCTCCTCATAGTGCATTCCAAGCTTTTGTTATCCCTGAGAATTTGGTTCTGGTCAGGGTCTTCAGCCAACAGATGATACATTATCAGAGACTGGGCCAGCTTCTCTGCTCTCTACTCTGTGAGAGAGGAAAATATATCAGAGGAAATTGCTTTTAAGTGAGGTGTCCTCTTCGCTGATGAATGTGTGCTGATTTTTATCCAGCGGGGTGATCATTCAAAGACAAGAAGAAGAGACAGTCACTTGGAAATGTCGTAATGTCAAGGGGTGGGTGGTTATGGAACCCAGAAATGATTGGAAAGAGGGGGGAAAACTTCTTACAAAAAGAAAGAAAAACATTACAAGGAGTAACAAAATAAGTTTACAGATTTCTCTGTAAAGTGGATGTTTTGGGGTATTATTTAATAGCTATTTGGTCTAATATACAAGGTGCTCCAACCGGGAGCCTGTTTGGTTTTACAGCCTAGTGTTTCCCTGTGTCTGTGCAGGGAATTGTTCTTATTTATTTAACTAGGCAAGTCAGTTAAGAACAAATTCGTATTTTACAATGACGGCCTTCCCCGGCCAAACCCTAACCCGGACAACGCTGGACCAATTGTGCACCACCCTACGCGACCCCCAATCACGGCCGGTTGTGATACAGCCCAGGATCGAACCAGGGTCTGTAGTGATTTCTCTAGCACTGAGATGCAGTGCCTTACATGCTGACCAAACTGGACGCGCGCCTGCACCTGCGTGCGCTATCGCGTGCATGTTGATTTTGTACCCCCACTCCAGACACGATCAGAACAGGTCGAGAAGCATTAAACATTTATGTCAATTTAACTAGCAAGCTAATTTGTCCTGGGATATAAACATTGGGTTGTTATTTTACCTGAAATGCACAAGGTCCTCTACTCCGACAATTAGTCCAAAGATAAAACGGTAAACCAAATTCCTTTCTCGTCATTTTTCCTCCTTCTTCAGGCTTCTTTTTTTCTTCTTTGGACTTTATATGGCAGTTGGCAACCAACTTTACGGTGCATTACTACAACCGACTGGCGTGTGGACGCCAGTTCATCTTTCAATCACCCATGTGGGCATATGCTCCTAACAACCAATGATGAGATGAGAGAGGCCGGACTTGCAGGGCGTTGAGCAAATAGAACCTATTTCTATTTTAGCTCCTCGCAACGCAGAAGCTCGCTGAGGCGCAATGATTGAATAACATGTATGTACATTTATTTTGCAAAGCTCGCCCACACGACGCAAGCGGTGTGGTTAGCATGTTAGACCACTGTGCCACCCAGGAGCATTAACTGTACTATTTGTGTAAATTGAGTATGTAGGATGCATATTGGTCATAGTATGGATATATTTAGTGTGCCAAAAGTTCCCGGATGTCATTTTAAATTTGTCAAAATACCAAGTATACAAGCAGTGGACACTATTTCCAACCTTTTAGGGCCCATAACGCAATTCTTCAGAAAATGGGCCTGGCTTCACAATGTTTTCAGATTTTTAGAAAATGGTGAAACATATGCAGCAGAAGTCCGACGAGAGCGAATACAAATTCATTGCTTTATTAACTAATTATGACAAATGTTCATGTTGGGCAATGTAATAAAGTAATGACTTTTCAAATAAGTTACGTTACACGTTGGCTGACATTTGTTAGCTACGCTATGCTATCCTTCCGAACCGCATAGCATTACAGTATGTACCGGTATGTTAGCTAGCTACCTAACGTTAGTTGGCTACTAATACATCAAACTCACCAGGCAGTATATTAACTATATGCTATCTATCTACCCAACGTCTATTGATTTGATTAATCACGTCATTCTTAGCTAAGAGGTATAGTTGTCGTGAGTTCAAAATGGACATAGTTCATTCTGGCTATCTACTCCGATATCAGAGCCCTCTCATCTGACTGTGCCTGTGCGCAGAATAACTGATGGATTTACAAATGCTCAACCCCCATTGAATATGGCTGGTGTCCGTAAATGTTGGCAAAAACAAGCATAATTCAATTGTTGCCAGCAGCACAGATACAGTCACCAACGCTCTGGATTACATGAAAACAGCCTACCAGCACTGCTAGGGTGAGTAAAATGGTCAGAGTGAGGTGTTCTGTCATTCGTGTCTGGAAGTAGCCAGCAAGCTAGCCAACATTAGCCAGTTAACTTGGGTGCTTGCTTGCCATTATGAAGTCAGAACGCTCGGATCAACCCTACTCATCGGCCAGAGCATCCAGTGTACGCTCCGAGAGTGAAACGCTCTGAATTTTTTAACAGACAATCTGACAACGATCTGGATTTGCGTACTCTGGCACTCCAGATCTAATTTAAGCACACATCCAAATACGTAAAATGTCTAGCTAGTCATTTGTTATCTTCTTGACACTAGGGGGGCGCCATTTCGACTTTGTAATAATTAGTTCCCAAATTAAACTGCCTCGTACTCAATTCTTGCTCGTACAATATGCATATTATTATTAGTATTGGATAGAAAACACTCTAGTTTCTAAAACCGTTTGAATTATTTCTCTGAGTGAAACAGAACTCATTCTGCAGCACATTTCCTGTCAGGGAGTGAGATTTCAGAAATCGAGGTCCCTGTTCTGAGGTCAGTTTATAAGTCCCCATGTAAGCCATCGGGCTACATGCACTGCATACGTCTTCCTCTAGATGTCAGTAAGCGGGGAGAATTTGAATGGAGTGGATTGCGCAATCTGGGACCTTATATAAGACCGTGGAACGGAAGTACCGTCCTTTTCAACGGTGCGCCTGGCGCAAGAAGACATCACAATGGCGTCCTGCAAACGCTTTCGTTTTAGTAGTTCTATATCTCCGGTCATGTTTTTATTCGTTATAGGTGTTAAAGACATCATAAGGTAGTTAATTTAAACCGACTTATAGTAGTTTATAGCAGTTTATTGCGATTTTCTGGGATTTCTTTGTCATGCGCTTTCACGAGTTGGACACCTCTCCAGTTGGTGGCTAACATTAGCGGCTATTTCGACCGGACAAGAGGACATCTTTCAACCCAAAGACGATTGTTCTGGAGAAAGGACACCTTGCCCAAGATTCTGATGGAAGCTCAGCTAATAGTAAGCAGTCTTTATGCTGTTAATTCGTACTTATGTTGACAAATGTTAAATAATAATTCCGCCATGAATTATGGGGCGGTCTCGCTTTAGCGCACGCTGTATTGCGCAGTAACGTTAATTTTAAAAATCTAACACAGCGATTGCATTAAGAACTAATTTATCTTTCATTTGCTGTCCAACCTGTATTTTTTTGTCAAGTTTATGAATAGTTTTCGATTAGAATAGGTGCCTTTCCCAAGATTTCTCCTGACATTTTCTTTGCAGCTTGGCTACTTTTCTCATTGTATAACCACGATTTGTGCCGCTAAATATGCACATTTTCGAACAAACTCTATATGCATTGTGTAATATGATGTTATAGGACTGTCATCTGAAGAATTCTGAGAAGGTTAGTGAAAAAATTAATATCTTTTGGTGGTTTATACGTAATCGCTATGTTTGGCTTGAATCAATGCTGTTGTGATGTTTGCTATTGTGGTATGCTAATATAACGCTATATTGTGTTTTCGCTGTAAAACACTTAGAAAATCTGAAATATTGTCTGGATTCACAAGATCTGTGTCTTTCAATTGCTGTACACTGTGCATTTTTAAGAAATGTTTTATGATGAGTAATTAGGTAATACACGTTGCTCTCTGTAGTTATTCTAGTCGCTTTGGTGAGAGTTGTGATGGTGGCTGCAATGGTAAACTATGATTTATACCTGAAATATGCACATTTTTCTAACAAAACATATGCTATACAATAAATATGTTATCAGACTGTCATCTGATGAAGTTGTTTCTTGGTTAGTGGCTATTTATATCTTTATTTGGTCGAATTTGTGATAGCTACTGATGGAGTAAAAAACTGGTGGAGTAAAAAAAGTGGTGTCTTTTGCTAACGTGGTTAGCTAATAGATTTACATATTGTGTCTTCCCTGTAAAACATTTTAAAAATCAGAAATGATGGCTGGATTCACAAGATGTGTATCTTTCATCTGGTGTCTTGGACTTGTTAATGATATTTAGATGCTAGTATTTACTTGTGACGCTATGCTAGGCTATGCTAGTAGCTTTTCTACTGATGGGGGTGCTCCCGGATCCGGGTTTGGGAGGCGTTAGAGGTTATGCTAACAAGCTAGCAAGAGCACCAACTTCCGGTAGACAGGCGAAGTGATAGTACGCTCAACTGAAAGGATAACGTTCATTTACAGTATACTAAAATTAACTAATAGTATATAGTATGTAGTATATACTCATTCAGTATGTAGTATACAGTATGTTAGTATGGGTATTCGAACACAGCTCTAGTCTTGTTTCCAGTTCCACTGAAAATGGAAAAACAACATAGAATCAACAAGGCTAGATCATGCTGGTGGAATTGCGCCAATAGTGTTTCATAATATTACTAATCTGCCATCTTTTGTCAAACTAGGAAAGCTGTTCTGACTTTGTGGAAATTGCTAATTTCCTGGTTGCTAAAATTCTACACTGTTCGCTCAATTACAGTTATTTGTGAAAACAAGCATGGAATAGTTTAGGGAATCACTGTACCATCTAAATCGCTGTGAAATCTATTTTCAAGAAAAATCGTTTTTACAGTTGTTTGAAGCTGGTGAACCAAAACAAAAACTACTTTTGGTTTTGGTCCACCAGCTTCAAACAGCGGTTTTGGTCCACCGCTCTGGCGGGAGAATTCACAACACTGGTGGGTAATAATATTGTGAAACACTATCATTCTACTATTAGCACCAGATGTATTATGGACATTTTCTGAAATTACGATGCAAAAATATATATTTTTTGTGTATCACCTATGTATCACCTTTAAAAGGTGATGCACAAAATCTTGTGTATCACCTTTAACATTGGTATCTAATTTCCTCTATAATTCCCTAAATTAATTTCTCATTGATTACTTCTTCTGTTTAGTCCATCTCATTGGTCATAGAGTTATTTTGTTCTTCATAATACCTACTTATATTGGCTTATGGCGTGTTGGTATATGAAACATTTCACCTGGTTTACAGGGTCTCTGTGTTTTTGGTTTTACAAAAGTCTTACTTGTTTCCCTGCAGTCAAACCATTTTTCCTTCAGTAGTTTTTTCTTTCACGTAATTAATTAATAAATTTAGATTTTGCCAGTTTAAAATGTAGGGGTGGTTTATACATTTTTGGTCTGCCAGTGGTTAGTTGATGGATGACCATAAAGGCATAGATTTTATTCTTGCTCCATATCTGTTTTGGCATAGTCGACTACACTGACTCGTAGTGCAGAGCAACAAGTAAACCCAGAGAGTCACCCTTCGTCCTGTCATTAACAATGTACCGACCCAAGCTTTTACAGAGCTGGAGAACTCGTTTCCCATTTTTGTTGACAATACTGTCATAGCTCTGTGTAGTCAGTTGTGGTTCATACACAGATGTAGTACCATGGACATGGGTGTTTCCCTCTAAATCTACGTAGTCTGCTCCTTCACCAGTTCTAGCATTTAGAGCCCACATTAACAGAACTTCGCCTGCTAATTGAAAATTACATCCGAATAGAGAGTCTGAAAACAATCTTTGTTAAAAATAACTCATGTAAATATTTCCTTTCCTCTCTGCTGTGAGATAATTTGAAGGATATTCTTTAATTAAATCAGATTATAATTCTGAATCTCCGCCACATTTTACATGTGGTTGTTTCATTGAGGGTACAGTAAACTCCATGTAATTCTGTGGAGAGGATGTTTGTAATTCTCATCGACTACATGTCTGAACTATACAGTGCATTGTAAATAAGAATTTGTTCTTAACTGTCTTGCCTAGTTAAATCAATAAAAATAAAAATCAGAGTATTCAGATCCCTTCCCTTTTTTCACATTTTGCTTTGTTACAGCCATATTCTAAAATAGTTTTTTTCCTCATCAATCTACACACCATACCCTATAATGACAAAGCAAAAACAGCTTTAGACATTTTAGCAAAAGTATTACAAATAAAAAACTGAAATATCACATTTACATGAGTATTCAGACCCTTTACTAAGTACTTTGTTGAAACACTTTTGGCAGCGATTACAGCCTCGAGTCAAGGAGATTCAGAGACTTGTCCCGAAGCTCCTCTTGCATTGTCTTGGCTGTGTGCTTAGGGTCGTTGTCCTGTTGGGAGGTGAACTTTCACCCCAGTCTGAGGTCCTGAGCGCCCTGGCCCAGGTTTCCATCAAGGATTTCTCTGTACTTTCAGCTGTTATTCTTTCCCCTAATCCTGACTAGTTTTCCAGGGGGGCCACTGGAAAAGCAGGCCCACTAAAAAACTTTCCCACAGCATGAGGCTGCCACCACCATGCTTCACCGTAGGGATGGTGCCAAGTTTCCTCCAGACGTGACGCTTGGCATTCAGGCCAAAGAGTTCAATCTTGGTTTCATCAGACCAGAGAATCTTGTTTTTCCTGGTCTTAGAGTCCTTTAGGTGCCTTTTGACAAACTCCAAGCAGGCTGTCGTGCCTTTTACTGAGGAGTTGCTTCCGTCTGGCCACTCTAGCATAAAGGCCTGATTGGTGGAGTGCTGCAGAGATGGTTGTCCTTCTGGAAGGTTCTCTCATCTCCACAGAGGAACTCTTTAACTCAGAGTGACCATTAGGTTCTTAGTCACCTCCTTGACCAAGGCCCTTCTCCCCAGAATGTTTTAAAATGTTTTTATTTAACCTTTATTTAACTAGGAAAGTCAGTTAAGAACAAATTCTTATTTACAATGACGGCCTACCAAAAGGCAAAAGGCCTCCTGCGGGGAGGCCTTTGAAAAGTGAAAGACTAAAGTTACATACATGGGATGCTTTAGTGAATTTCAGAATGTCTGGAATAGAAAAGGCAGAAATAAAACAATTCAATAAGCATTCGCAGCCAGTCATCCAAAACATAGTCCTATGCAGTCGTTAAATTCCTATAGAAGGCTGAGGATGTGTGTTCAACAGGCAGACAAGTTCTGGGATTAAAAATAAAAACAATATAAATAAAGGACAAAACACACATCACGACAAGAGAGACAACACAGCACTACATAAAGAGAGACCTAAGACAACAACATAGCAAGGCAGCAACACTTAACACAGCATGGTTGCAACACATGACAATAACATGGTAGCAGCACTTAACATGGTACAAACATTACTGGGCACAGACAACAGCATAAAGGGCAAGAAGGTAGAGACAACGGTACATCACGCAAAGCATCCACATCTGTCAGTAAGAGTGTCCACGATTGAGTCTTTGAATGAAGAGATAAAACTGTCCAGTTTGAGTGTTTGTTGCAGCTCGTTCCAGTTGCTATCTGCAGCGAACTGAAAAGAGGAGCGACCCAGGGATGTGTGTGCTTTGGGGACCTTTAACAGAATGTGACTGGCAGAACGGGTGTTGTATGTGGAGGATGAGGGCTGCAGTAGATATCTCAGATAGGGGGGAGTGAGGCCTAAGAGGGTTTTATAAATAAGCATCAACCAGTGGGTTTTGCGACGGGTATACAGAGATGACCAGTTTACAGAGGAGTAGAGACTGCAGTGATGTGTCCTATAAGGAGCATTGGTGGCAAATTTGATGGCCGAATGGTAAAGAACATCTAGCCGCTCGAGAGCACCCTTACCTGCCAATCTATAAATTATGTCTACGTAATGGGTAGGGTGGTCATCTGAATCAGGGTTAGTTTGGCAGCAGGGGTGAAAGAGGAGCGATTACGATAGAAGAAACCAAGTCTAGATTTAACTTTAGCCTGCAGCTTTGATATGTGCTGAGAGAAGGACAGTGTACCGTCTGTCAGCAATTAGGTGAATGGGTAAGGCGGAGTCAGGCACAGGACACAGGTATGAGTAATCAGAGAATTTACAAAAAATTTAAGCAATGTTCCAACAAGGAAAAACACAAATATCCAGAGCACAAAATAACGAAACCACATGACAACGACAATCACGCACAAAACAGAAAGGGAAGCCAGAGGGTTAAATAAGGAACATTCATTATGGAATGGAAACCAGGTGTGTATAATGAAGACAAAACAAAACGAAAATGAAACATAGATCGGTGGTGACTAGAAAGCCGGTGATGTCGCCCACAGAACGCCGCCCGAACAAGGAGAGGGACCAACTTCGGCGGAAGTCGTGACAGTACCCCCCCCCCTTGACGCGCAGCTCCAGCAGCGCGCCGACACCGGCCTCGGGGACGACCCGGAGGACGAGACGCAGGGCGATCCGGATGGAGACGGTGAAATTCCTGCAGTAATGACGGATCCAGGATGTCATCCACCGGCACCCAGCATCTCTCCTCCGGACCGTACCCCTCCCACTCCACGAGGTACTGAAGGCCTCTCGCCCAACGCCTTGAGTCCATGATGGCTCGCACAGTATACGCCAGGGCCCCCTCGATGTCCAGAGGGGGCGGAGGAACCTCCCGCACCTCAGACTGCTGGAGCGGACCAGCCACCACCGGCCTGAGGAGAGACACATGGAACGAGGGGTTAATGTGATAATCAGGGGGGAGTTCAGTCTCCTCAGGACTTTAACCTTTATAGGACACACGTTCCGCTAGCGGAACCCCCCCCCCCCACAACATTCCGCTGAAAAGGCAGCGCGGGAAATTTAAAAATATATTTTTTGAAATATTTAACTTTCACACATTAACTTCTTAGCGCTAGGGGTCAGATTTTCTTTTTTTCAAATAACGTGCCCAACGTAAACGGACATTTTCTCTGGCCCAGATCGTAGAATATGCATATAATTTACAGATTAGGATAGAAAACACTCCAACGTTTCCAAAACTGTCAAAATATTGTTTGTGAGAATAAGAATACTTATTCTGCAAGCGAAATGCTGAGAAAAAGTAACCCGGAAGTGATTTTCTTTATTTTTTATCTTTGTTTCCTGGCACGTCTAACCTCCATTTAAAGGGGTATCAACCAGATTCGTTTCCAATGGCTTCCTCAGGCTGTGACCAGGCTTTAGACATAGTTTCAGGCTTTTATTTTGAAAAATGAGCGAGATGTTTCAAAAGAGGTCAGGTGTCCTCTGAATATTTCCAGCGTGCGCGGGAGGAGCTCACCCTTTTCCTTTTCTCTCTTAATGAATAGGTTATGCTCCGGTTGAAATATTATCGATTATGTTTGTTAAAGACAACCTGAGGTTTGATTAGATTATAAAAAACATTTGAAATGTTTCTACGACCGTTTCGGATACTTTTTGGGATTTGTCGAACGGAACACGGCTTTTGTTTTCTCAAAATAATGCGCAACCCAAATGGCGTTGTTTTGTGATAAAAGTAATATTTATCGAACAAAAAGAAGATTTGTTGTGTAACTGGGAGTCTCGTGAGTGGAAACACCCGAAGATTATCAAAGGTAAGCGATTCATTTTATTGCTTTTCACACTTTCGTGACCATGCTAATTTGGGGCTAGCTGATGTAGCATTGAAAGCTACACTCACAAAAGCTTGGATTTATTTCGCTGTAAAATATATTATCAAAATCTGACACCATAAGTGGATTAACAACAAGCTAAGCTGTGTTTTGGTATATTTCACTTGTGATTGCATGATTATAAATATTTTTAGGAATATTGTTGAATTTGGCACCCTGCAATTCAGCGGTTGTTTAGGAAAGTGAACCCGTATTCGGTATCCGTAGCGCAGAAAAGTTAACAAGTCCAATACAGCAAATGAAAGATAAACATCTTGTTAATCTACCCATCGTGTCCGATTTAAAACATGTTTTACAGCAAAAACACAACATATACAGTGGGGCAAAAAAGTATTTAGTCAGCCACCAATTGTGCAAGTTCTCCCACTTAAAAAGATGAGAGAGGCCTGTAATTTTCATCATAGGTACACTTCAACTATGACAGACAAAATGAGAAAAAAAATCCAGAAAATCACATTGTAGGATTTTTTATGAATTTATTTGCAAATTATGGTGGAAAATAAGTATTTGGTCACCTACAAACAAGCAAGATTTCTGGCTCTCACAGACCTGTAACTTCTTCTTTAAGAGCCTCCTCTGTCCTCCACTCGTTACCTGTATTAATGGCACCTGTTTGAACTTGTTATCAGTATAAACAGACACCTGTCCACAACCTCAAACAGTCACACTCCAAACTCCACTATGGCCAAGACCAAAGAGCTGTCAAAGGACACCAGAAACAAAATTGTAGACCTGCACCAGGCTGGGAAGACTGAATCTGCAATAGGTAAGCAGCTTGGTTTGAAGAAATCAACTGTGGGAGCAATTATTAGGAAATGGAAGACATACAAGACCACTGATAATCTCCCACGATCTGGGGCTCCACGCAAGAGCTCACCCCGTGGGGTCAAAATGATCACAAGAACGGTGAGCAAAAATCCCAGAACCACACGGGGGGACCTAGTGAATGACCTGCAGAGAGCTGGGACCAAAGTAACAAAGCCTACCATCAGTAACACACTACGCTGCCAGGGACTCAAATCCTGCAGTGCCAGACGTGTCCCCCTGCTTAAGCCAGTACATGTCCAGGCCCGTCTGAAGTTTGCTAGAGAGCATTTGGATGATCCAGAAGAAGATTGGGAGAATGTCATATGGTCAGATGAAACCAAAATATAACTTTTTGGTAAAAACTCAACTCGTCGTGTTTGGAGGACAAAGAATGCTGAGTTGCGTCCAAAGAACACCATACCTACTGTGAAGCATGGGGGTGGAAACATCATGCTTTGGGGCTGTTTTTCTGCAAAGGGACCAGGACGACTGATCCGTGTAAAGGAAAGAATGAATGGGGACATGTATCGTGAGATTTTGAGTGAAAACCTCCTTCCATCAGCAAGGGCATTGAAGATGAAACGTGGCTGGGTCTTTCAGCATGACAATGATCCCAAACACACCGCCCGGGCAACGAAGGAGTGGCTTCGTAAGAAGCATTTCAAGGTCCTGGAGTGGCCTAGCCAGTCTCCAGATCTCAACCCCATAGAAAATCTTTGGAGGGATTTGAAAGTCCGTGTTGCCCAGCAACAGCCCCAAAACATCACTGCTCTAGAGGAGATCTGCATGGAGGAATGGGCCAAAATACCAGCAACAGTGTGTGAAAACCTTGTGAAGACTTACAGAATACGTTTGACCTCTGTCATTGCCAACAAAGGGTATATAACAAAGAATTGAGATAAACTTTTGTTATTGACCAAATACTTATTTTCCACCATAATTTGCAAATAAATTCATTCAAAATCCTACAATGTGATTTTCTGGAACTTGCACAATTGGTGGCTGACTAAACCTACTGTATTTGTTAGATCACCGCCAAGTCCAAAAAACACACAGCCATTTTTCCCAGCCAAAGATAGCGTCACAAAAAGAAGAAATAGAGATAAAATGAATCACTAACCTTTGATGATCTTCATCAGATGACACTCATAGGACATCATGTTACACAATACATGTATGTTTTGTTGATAATGTGCATATTTATATCCAAAAATCTCAGTTTACATTGGCGCCATGTTCAGAAATGCCTCCAAAATATCCGGAGAAATTGCAGATAGCCACATCAAATAACGGGAAATACTCATCATAAACTTTGATGAAAGATACATGTTTTACTTAGAATTATAGATACATTTGTTCTTAATGCAACCGCTGTGTCAGATTTTAAAAAAACTTTACGGAAAAAGCACACCATGCAATAATCTGAGACGGAGCTCAGAAATACACAACATTTCTCCGCCATGTTGGAGTCAACAGAAATACGAAATTACATCATAAATATTCCCTTACCTTTGATGATCTTCATCAGAATGCACTCCCAGGAATCCTATTTCCACAATAAATTGTTGTTTTGTTCGATAATGTCAAATATTTATGTCCAAGTAGCTACTAGTTGCTAGCACGTTTAGTTCACATGTCCAAACGCTGGCGCCGGTCCTGGCGAACTCGGACGAAAACTTAAAAAAGTTATATTCCAGGTCGAATAAACTGGTCAAACTAAGTAGAGAATCAATCTTCAGGATGTTGTTATCATATCTATCCAATAACGTTCCAACCGGAGGATTCCTTTTTGTCTACAGAAGTAATGGAACGGTTTGCGTTCTGGCTGAACGGAGTAGGAACCCCTGGCACCTGGAGTAGGAACCCCTGGCACCCGGCAGCCGTTCTGTCATATGCTCCCGGGAGCGAGAGCCGAATTCCACTGGATCCTGATGAAGGAGGGGTGGACGATCCTGATGAAGGAGGGGTGGACATCAGTGTAGGTTGTTGTGGGAGCTGGGGTGATGATGATGGGTTAACCGGAAAACCCCCTCTCTCCCATCGGTCCATGGTTTGCAGCACGCGATCCATGGCTGTACCGAGACTGTAACATAGTCGCGTGCTGCTGAACGCGCTCCTCCACTGGGAGAAGGTTGCACCTGCTGACTCCATTCTACGGTGCGTGATTCTGTCAGCGATTAGGTGAATGGATAAGGTGGTGTTAGGCGCAGGACACAGGTATGAGTAATAATCAGAGAATTTACTCAAAATTTAAGCAATGTTCCAACAAGGAAAAACACAAATATCCAGAGCACAAAATAACGAAACCACATGACAACGACAATCACTGTAACGAATGTCGTCGGGAGAAGGAGAGGAGGACCAAGGTGCAGCGTGGTAAGTGTTCATTATTTTAATAAAACAACAGAACAAAACAACAAAAACGACAAACGAACAGTCCTGTAAGGTGACGAAAAACACTAAACAGAAAATAACCACCCACCAACACAGGTGGGAACAGGCTACCTAAGTATGATTCTCAATCAGAGACAATGATAGACAGCTGCCTCTGATTGAGAACCATACCAGGCCAAACACACAGAAATACAAAACAAGGACAACATAGAACACCAGACATAGAATTCCCACCCAAACTCACGCCCTGACCAACCAAAATAGAGACAAAAAAGGATCTCTACGGTCAGGGCGTGACAATTACGCACAAAACAGAAAGGGAAGCCAGAGGGTTAAATAAGGAACATTGATTATGGAATGGAAACCAGGTGTGTATAATGAAGACAAAACAAAATGAAAATGAAACATGGATCGGTGGTGACTAGAAAGCCGGTGACGTCGACCGCCGAACGCCGCCCGAACAAGGAGAGGGACCAACTTCGGCGGAAGTCGTGATAGTCTATCCATACTCCCAAGTACTTGTATGAGGTGACTACCTCAAGCTCTAACCCCTCAGGAGGTAGTAATCCCACCTGTGGGGAGAGGGGCATTCTTCTTTCCAAACCAAATGACTTTTGTTTTGGATGTGTTCAGAACAAGGTTAAGGGCAGAGAAAGCTTGCTGGACACTAAGAAAGCTTTGTTGTACAGCGTTTACCACAAAATCTGGGGAGGGGCCAGCTGAGTAGAAGACTATTATCTGCATATAAATGGATGAGAGAGCTTCCTACTGCCTCAGCTATGTTGTTGATGTAAATTGGGAAGAGCGTGGGACCTAGGATCGAGCCTTGGGGTACTCCCTTTGTGACAGGCAGTGTCTGAAACAGCAGATTTTCTGACTTTATACGCTGCACTCTTTTTGAGAGAGGTATTTAGCAAACCAGCCCAAAGACCCCTCAGAGACACCAATACTCCTTAGCCGGCCCACAAGAATGGAATGGAAAATAGCAGCACAACATTGCTTAGAATCAAGGGCAATTGTGACATCATTGAGGACCTGTAAAGTTGCAGTGACACATCCATAACCTGAGCGGAAACCAGATTGCATACCAGAGAGAAGATTATAGACATAAAAAAAGTTGATTATTTGATTATTGACAAGTTTTTCCAACACTTTTGATAAACAGGGCAAAATAGAAATAGGCTTATAACAGGATCAGCTTGATCTCCCCCTTTAAATAAAGGATGAACTGTGGTGGCCTTCCAAGCAATGGGAACCTCCCAGGAAAGGTGAGACCGGTTAAAAAGTTCAGAAATAGGCTTGGCGATGATAGGGGCAGCAACCTTAAAGAAGAAAGGGTCTAACCCATCTGACCCATATGGTTTTTTGGGGTCAAGTTTCAGGAGCTCCTTTAGCACCACGGACTCAGTGACTGCCTGCAGGGAGAAACTTTGTAGCGGGGCAGGGGAAAAAGGGAAAAGCATCGGGGATAGTCGCATTAGATGGGGTGGGAGATGAGGAAATGTTGGACAGGCAAGGAGGCATGGCTGAGTCAAATAGGAATCCTGACTTAACCTGTTAGGCGGGCTGTCCCGACATCGGTACACTTATGACAACATCCAGCTCTATTGCAGGGCGCGAAATTCAAAATCTATTTTTTTTAAATATTTAACTTTCACACATTAACAAGTCCAATACAGCATTTGAAAGATAAACATCTTGTTAATCCAGCCAACGTGTCCGATTTTTAAAATGTTTTACAGCAAAAACACCACGTATATTTATGTTAGTTCACCACCAAATACAAAAGAGGACAGACATTTTTCACAGCACAGGTAGCATGCACAAAGCCAACCTAACTAACCAAGATCCAACCAAACAAACCTAGAAACAACTTCCTCAGATGACAGTCCTATAACATGTTACACAATAAATCTATATTTTGTTCGAAAAATGTGCATATTTGAGCTATAAATCAGTTTTACATTGATGCTACCATCATAGCTACAGTCAGAAATAGCACGGGAGTAGCCAGAGTAAATACAGACACCAACGTCAACTACCTAATTACTCATCATAAAACATTTCAGAAAAATATATGGTGTATAGCAAAATGAAAGACAAAGATCTTGTGAATAGAGCCAATATTTCCGATTTTTTAAGTGTTTTACAGCGAAAACACAATATATCGTTATATTAGCTTTCTGCAATGGCTAACACACAACAGCATTGATTCCAAGTAATCGGTAGCGATAGCACAGCTCGACAGATATATTAAATAGCATCCCAAATTGGGTCCTTATCTTTGTTGATCTTCCATCAGAATGTTGTAAAGGGGTCCATTGTCCAGTACCGTCTTTGTTTGAATCCAGAACGAACTATTTCCCTCTTGAATTAGCAAGCACACTGGCCGTGCGGCGCTAACCTCTCCTTCTTGAAAAAATACTTCCAACGCATCACGTCTAATGTCCCGAATAAATTTCAATAATATAATTAAACTATATTGAAAACTATATTATATTGAAGCCGGGGAATATATTCACCTATAACGACAGTTTTCCAGGAGGCAATACAAGGTCCAACTTCGCGCCTTGGAGAAAAAAAATTATGGCGGTCCTCTCACTCCAAGAGGCTGTATTCAATCCCTGAACGAGATATTCAAGTCCTTTCTGCTCTCACTTCCGCATGACACCCAGGGGAAGGCGTATGACGTGTTTCTATGGTCCCAAGTGACATGCCCTTTTATAGACAAGCTCTTGAAAAGAGACCTCGCATTTGGAAATCTCACTTCCGGATAGGAAATGGGCTGCAGAAAGAGTTCTGGTTCACTTAGAGAAATAATTCAAACGGTTTAAGAAACTAGAGAGTGTTTTCTATCCAATAGAAATGATAATATGCATATTGTACGAGCAAGAATTGAGTAGGAGGCCGTTTGAAATGGCCACCTATTTTCAGGTTACTCAGTGCTGCCCCTTGCAGCCATAAGAAGTTAATGAAGTGGTGATTAAAGAGCTAACACATGTGCATCTTGTCAGTAACAACCACACCATCAACTTTAAGGGACATGGGCAGCTGTGAGGAGGAGGGTTTATTCTTCAGGTCTTTAACCAGTTTCCAGAACTTCTTGGGGTTAGACCCACTGAGAGAGAACTGCTCCTTAAATTAACTAACTTTGGCCTTCCGGATAGCCTGAGTGCACTTATTTCTCATTTGCCTGAACGAGAGCCAATTAGCCTGAGTATGCGTGTGCCGAGCCTTTCGCCAAATGCAATTCTTGAGGTGGAGTAACTCTGCAAGATCACGGTCAAACCAGGGGCTGAACCTGTTTTTAATTCTCAATTTCTTTATGGGGGCTTGTTTGTTAACAATACCACTGAAAATATAAAAAAAGAAGGTCCAAGCATCTTTGACAGAGGGGATCAAGCTGATTCTATATTATTTTACAGAGGCCAGTTCATGAAGGAAGTTTTTTTTAGCAAGCGTCTATGACAAATCAGGACAGGTCGTTTCACTGAGCAGCCATTACGAACACAGGCTGTAAAACAGTGATCACTAAGGTCATTACAGAAAACACCAGACTGATACCTACCAGGATTATTTGTGAGGATAACATCAAGAAGAGTAGCCTTTTCTGGGTGTTTGGAGTCATACCTTGTGGGATTGGTAATAATCTGAGAAAGATTTACGGAGTCCCATTGCTTTAGGACTTGATCAGGTGGTTTAAGCATGTCCCAGTTTAGGTCACCTAGCAGGACTGTCACGATCGTCGTAACAATGAAGAGAGGAGGACCAAGGCGCAGCGTGATAACAGTACATCTTCTTTTATTACCGAAGACGAACACGAAACGAACACTGACAAACTATACAAAAAACAACAAACGACCGTGAAGCTATAAAACGAAAGTGCAGACACAAGCAACTAACGTAAAGACATAGACAATCACCCACAAACTACCTAATGACTATGGCTGCCTAAATATGGCTCCCAATCAGAGACAACGATAGACAGCTGTCTCTAATTGAGAACCAATCTAGGCAACCATAGACATACAAACACCTAGACTGAACACTGCCCCATTATCATACAAAAAACCCTAGACAATACAAAAACACATACATCCCCCATGTCACACCCTGACCTAACTAAAATAATAAAGAAAACAAAGATAACTAAGGCCAGGGTGTGACAAGGACAAATTCAGATTTAGTGTAAGGGGCCAGGAGAGAGTTTAGGGCAGGTAGGGTACAGGTTGTTGTTGATGGAGGATGATAGCAAAGAGCTATTTGAAAGTGTAATACTTAAAACCAGCAAATCAAATTGTTTGGGGACAGACATGGTGGCGACAACCAAGCACTGAAGGTGATCCTTGGTAAAGATTGCCACTCCCCCACCTTTGGAAGATCTGTCTTGCCGAAAAATGTTTATGACCAGAAAGGTTATTCAAAACACTCTTCCTTAACCACGTCTCAGTAATGACCAACACATCTGGATTGGAGCTGTGAACTCACACTTTCATTTGATCCATTTTAGGTAATAAACTTCTAGTGTTAACGTGCAGAAAACCCAGGCTTTTACGAGAGCAGATATCAGTGAAGCAGATATCAGAGCACAAGTCAGAATTGGTGCAGAATGCTCCAGGAAGAGTCTTGGTGGTTCCAAACGTCTTCCATTTAAGAATGATGGAGGCCACTGTGTTCTTGAGGACCTTCAATGCTGCAGAAATATTTTGGTACCCATCCCCAGATCTGTGCCTCGACACAATCCCAGCACGGCGCTCAACGGACAATTCCTTTGACCTCGTGGCTTGGTTTTTGCTCTGACGTGCACTGTCAACTGTGGGACCGTATATAGACAGGTGTGTGCCTTTCCAAATCATGTCCAATCAATTGGTGGACTCCAATCAAGTTGCAGAAACATCTCAAAGATGATCAATGGAAACAGGATGCACTTGTTCTCAATTTCGAGTCTCATAGCAAAGGTTCTAAACACTTACGTAAATGAGTTATTTCTGTTTTTTACTTGTAATAAATTAGCAAAAATTAGCAATATTTGCTTTATTGGGTATTGTGTGTGTATAAAGATGAGGAAAATGTTTTATTTTAATGAGGTTGGTAACTAAGGCCAGGGTGTGACAAGTGAAAATCGTGAAAATGTGAAAATCGTTGTGGAAATCTATTGAAGCTCAAGTCGACTACAAAACCCACAGTGCAATGCTTTCTCTATTTTAGAATATGGCTGTAATGTAACAGAATGTGAAAAACAGGGAAGGGATCTGAATACTTTCCCGAATGCACTGTATGTACAGTATCTATAAAGTCTGAGTCTATGATTTTCACAGGAAAGTTTGAAGAACACAAACCCTGAACGTTATAGCTGCTTATACATAATAATTATGTTTCAAAATGTGGAATGCTTGAGCTGTGAACACATATGTTAGCATTGTGGCTTTTGTCATGTGTTATAACAGGCGGTGGGGTTTAAATAAATACACACAATTTAAACATTCTTTAATGGTAATAGTTAGGTTTAAAGAATCAAGTGAAATGTTATTTCTCTCTTATTATCTAGGCTACATAGCCTAGACACATTACCCTGGATGCCATCTGTAATGTATGTGTGTTTTTAGTTCAATATTCCTATTTTAGAGCAGATTAGAGCCAACAGGTCTCTTTTCTGGCTCTGGTTGTCCTGTGCTGAGGACCATGTTGCAGTCAATGCTGAGTAACTGTTATTCTGTACTGCCTGTTGTGGTTGGCTGGATGCTCTGCCAGGGATGACTCATGAGGGGGCATGAGGACCAGGAGCAGCATGGTGACTGGTACTGAGGCCAGTGGGGACTTGAGCTCTCTGTAGCTTGGGGCTCTTTGGATATTGAGGGGCCCTGGGACTCTTGTTGTTCTGGGCTTGGTGTGGGTATTGGAGAGGGTCCGGTCCAGGGCAGTGTCTTTCAGGGCTTTTGCAAAGAGCCTGACTCTGTTCTTCCTGATGTGGACATTGCCTATAACCTATGCTCTGTTCAGTTTGAGAAGGAGAGCGCTAAGATGAGGAGGAGGACCGGAGGTCAACTTTGATAGCTGGCTACTACTATATATAATAGATTTTATGAAAAAACAATATGTTTCTTGCCAATGATGTATTTATCAGAGTTATTGAACTCACAATAAGCCAGATTTGAGTAATTTACATTGTGGTGCTGAAACTTGAAGCAGCAGCTGCAGCACAATCAATCGGAAATGGACAGCTCATGGTGCTGAAAGTAGGCAAATTCGAGTAGGCATAATTCATTTCAACCGTCTTCATTTTAATTAGACTGACAACAAGATTGTTTTGTGTTGGAGCCTAATTCTTCCTATTTAAGAAATAAGAGGTAGTCCTACCTGTTTGACAGATTAAATTAGGCTTTAGGCTGCTATATCCATAGATTTTATGGTCAATTCCTCCATCCACTCTTTAAATACCAGTCCTTCACTGACTAGAAGGTAGGCTAAGTTAAAACCAAGACTCAAATTGAGGGGTATGAGAGTACGCCACCTTTTATTAAAGAAAATGGCAAAAAGCACAGGCCTATTCCTTGTTAGCTTAAGATTTTAAAGAAAATAAAACGGATCCAATTATATAAAGTGATCGACAACTTAATATAATCAGGGCGGCAGATAGAGCGTTGGGCCAGTAACCGAAAGGTTGCTGAATCGAATCCCCGAGCTGACAAGGCAGTCGTTCTGCCCCTGAATAAGGCAGTTATCCCACTGTTCCCCGGTAGACTGTTAGTTTAGAACAAATAAGAATTTGTTCTTAACTGACTTGCCTAGTTAAATAAATATATACATAGAAGTAAATAGAACAGCGCTTTGTTCCGCAATATATTATGCCAGAAACGAGCTGTAAAATCCTCGGGAAAGACGTGAAAGCGATGCGTATGGAAATATCATTGTTTCATTTATTGTGCATTCAGAGGCTGACTTTCCGTGTGAAGTCATCTAATTCTGTCGCTATCAATTGATGAAGCTATTCACTTCCTGTACAATGGAAGATGTTAAAACCCAGGATGCTTTTACAGAAACACGTGTGACCTTCTCTCCTTGGGTTAAGCCATAGAAGAAGAGTAGCCAGCAGTTAAAGCTTACATGTTTCTAAGTCGGTAGGCCTACTCTGTCTGGGGTGGAACGGTAGACCTAGCTTTTGAAAGAATCCTTCTCAAATTCCTCATGACATGTCAGATTGAATTAATTGCTAACAGTGACAGTTTGGTTGCAAAACAAGACACACTGATTTGGCACTGGCGAAATATGATACGATTAACACATAGGCGTATCTCTCTGTCTATTCTCAGCTTGTAATTTGGGGAATTTGTGTGGTATTCCAAAAAGATTCCGCTAATATGTCAAATTACATAGAATTGCATGCCGTTCTTACGAAAGGCAATTTTTTTCTTGGACCTGCAAATACGATGATAGATGCATGCAATGCTTTTACTATAAAAGAGATTTTCCACCTCTACTCTTGTCCACAGTGGTCTGCGTACCCACAACCTTCTGGCCCGCAGCCCTGTGCGCTATCAACATTTCTTGCCATGTAATGCTTACAGGAGGAAGAACAGTTTCTAAAACTGAATATCTAAGCCTCTGGTCTGTCCAAGAAGTGAGTGAAAACGGTAGACATGTTCTCTGCTATCCACTTTGTTTTAACCTTTCACGAGTATCAATCCCGGATCCGGGATCACCCCCCACCCCCCCCACACTGATTAGCATAGCTAGCATAGCGTCACAATTAAATAGTAGCATCTAAATATCATTAAATCACAAGTCCAAGACACCAGATGAAAGATACAGATCTTGTGAATAACCCCATCATTTCTGTTTTTTAAAATGTTATACAGGGAAGACACAATATGTAAATCTATTAGCTAACCACGTTAGCAAAATACACCATTTTTCCTTTGTCCACCATTTTCTCTCTCCACCAGTAGCTATCACCAATTCGGCTAAACTAAGATATTGATAGCCACTAACCAAGAAAAAACCTCCTCAGATGACAGTCTGATAACATATTTATGGTATAGGATAGGTTTTGTTAGAAAAATGTGCATATTTCAGGTAGAAATCACAGTTTACAATTGCACCCACAGTCACAACTGGACTAGAATTACTAGAGAGAGCAACGTGTATGACCAATTTACTCATCATAAAACATTTCATAAAAATAGACAAAGCATAGCAATGGAAAGACACAGATCTTGTGATTTCAGACAATATTTCAGATTTTCTAAGCGTTTTACAGCGAAAACACAATAAATCGATAAGTTAGCATACCACATATGCAAACAATACCAGAGCATCAATTCAAGCCAAAGAGCGATAACGTAATCATCGCCAAAAGATATTAATTTTTTCACTAACCTTCTCAGAATTCTTCCGTTGACACTCCTGTAACATCATATTACAACATACATATATTGTTTGTTCGAAAATGTGCATATTTAGCCATAAAAAACCGTGGTTATACAATGAAGATGGTAGCAAAACCAGCATGGAAAAGTCGGTCGCCATCTTTCAGAGTGATCTAGTTTAATCAATAGCTAATCATATACTTGACTAAAAAATACAGGGTTGACAGGAATCGAAAGACAAATTAGTTCTTAATGCAATCGCTGATTTACATTTCTAAAATTATCCTTACTGTGCAATACAGGGTTCGCCAAGCGAAGGGATAGAAAACAAAATGGCGAAATATGCGTTTAAAATATTTCGACAGAACAACGATTTATCATATTAAATATTACTTACTATGAGGTGATTTTCCATCAGATTCTTGGGCAATGTATTCTTTCTTGGGTCTAATCTTCTTTTGGTCGAAAGATGTCCTTTGTCCGTCTAAATGCCCGCTAACGTTCGACCGGGACCCCGAAATGTGCCCGGTGCTTCACATAGAAATGCATCAAAATCGCACTAAACGGATATAAATTGCTATAAAACGGTTTAAATTAACTACCTTATGATGTTTCTAAGTCCTATATCGAATTAAATTACAGACGGATACATTTCACGTTGATAACCGAGCCTTTGAAAATGGCATCCGGAGGTCCCTTCCTGCGTAAGGGCGAGCGTCGAAAGGGGGGCTACTCTCACTCCTTGGTGTTTTATAACCTCTGAGAGCTACCTAGAAGGCCCATTCCACTTCTCATTGGTTACTGACATCCAGGGGAAGGCGGGTGCAGTTCGTGTCGTTCCATAGGATAGACAGAGACCTTAAAAACTGATCTGAAACCAGAGCTTCGCTCTCAGACCTTTCACTGTCTGTCATGGATTTCGCTGTAGAAAGAGTTCTGGGTCACCCACAGACATAATTCCAACGTTGTATGAAACTAGAAAGTGTTTTCTATCCAATAGAATTAATAATATGCATATTGTACGAGCAAGAATTGAGTACTAGGCAGTTTAATTTGGAGACGACAAAATGCTAATTCGGAACAGCACCCCCTGTAGTCGCAAGAAGTTTAATTATTATTTTGGGTATAGGGGTGGGTCACTTGTCTTTTTTTTTCAAGCATTCAGCAAGGGTTTAGGTAAAATATATTTTGCTGAAGTGAGGGCCATCCATTTTCATTTCAGAGAGGTCCGACTTTCTCCATGTAACCCTTTTTTATAAATAACGTTCAATCCCTAAGTGGTAAAAGTGATTTTAGAAATTCGACATGCTGGCTCTACTCATCACAGATCAGGCATGAACACGGTTATAGATAGAACACAAAAACTGCGTAATCTGTTGCTATGGACGCACAGTTCGAACATTTAAACCTGTCCTCCTCCATTTGTTAGCTTCTAGCATAGATTAGCTTGCTAAATGTATGAATATATAATTTCCTTCAAGTCCTTACTGTTCTGTACTGTAAAGATGGTCAGTTTGGTCTCTGGTTTGTTTTTGTTGTCAACTCAATATTATAAAAAAGTTTTTAAAAATGTGATACTTTTATCAGGAGCTCTGCTGTTGTTCTTGCTGCTTCAGAATTTCAGAACCGTTCTCTCTCTCTCTCTCTCTCTCTCTCTCTCTCTCTCTCTCTCTCTCTCTGTCTCTCTGTCTCTCTCTCTCTGTCTCTCTCTCTCTGTCTCTCTTTCTCTGTCTCTCTTTCTCTGTCTCTCTCTGTCTCTCTCTGTCTCTCTCTCTGTCTCTCTCTGTCTCTCTCTGTCTCTCTCTCTGTCTCTCTGTCTTTCTGTCTTTCTCTCTGTCTCTCTCTCTCTCTCTCTGTCTCTCTCTCTCTCTCTGTCTCTCTATCTCTCTCTGTCTCTCTCTCTGTCTCTCTCTCTCTCTCTCTCTCTCTCTCACTCTCTTTTTGACTATCTCTCTCTCTCTACATGTCTTATAAGTTCTCTCATCACCTCTCTCTCTCTCTCTCACTCTCTTTCTCTCTCTCACTCTCTTTTTGACTATTTCTCTCTCTCTCTACATGTCTTATAAGTTCCCTCATCACCTCTCTCTTTCTCTCTCTTACACCCCCCCCCCCCCCTCTCTCTCACACACACACACACACACTGTCTGTATGTCTCTCTCTCTCTTAGGGAAGGAAATGACTCCTAGTTGAAGGTATTTCTGCAGAGTAAACAGCATTGTTGGTGTCTGACTGAGAGGCTGCCTAGAGGGCATGGTCCTATGTAGGGCTTATCAGAGCCTGGCCCCGTCTACTCATAACTCTCCTCACTCTTCGGTGTTTGGACACCGTGACAAACAGGTCACTCCAATCACATCCTCCTCATTCCTACGCCTCCGCCTCGCCACCCAGTCTTCCCACACCTCCATGTTGTAAAAAGTAAAGGCCGTGTTTTACTTCTTTATTGGGACGGCAAACAATCGTCCAGAGTTGGCATTTAAGGAAACCATACACGTAGATCAATGAGCCGGCAGAGGCCCAGCGTTCAATGCTCGGATGGAATGGGCTGGGCTTTAAAGTAAAGGTTCACTCATTTTGAATGTTATATTGTTTTTGTGCATCTCTGAGTGATGTTCTATCGATTCCCTGGGTCAATTCATGTTTTCATGTGTTTTCCGAGATATTGTCATTCAAGCAGGCAGAAATTCGGCCGGTATAACGTAGCATTGAGATAAAGCCGCTCTTTAGGAATAATAGGAATACGACTTTTAGATGGCGACAACCTTATCATACATGTTACATTTCAATACTGGCCGATGTCATAACGCGGTAGGTTATCTTCTCTCAAATGAGCAATTGATCATATTTTTGCGATAATTCTACCTCGAGATATGTGTAATTTAACAGAGGATCTAACACATTTCTCCTATGTGTCTGCCTCGTCAGTCCAGGGTACATTGCATGGTGCCATTGCAAATGTTAAACTCCTCTCTGTGAGGCACATCGACCTGCAGGTTGAACATTATAATGACAAAAGGAAACATTTGTTAAGAAAAAATATTGTTCTCACATATTAGTGTTATATAACAATTTTAATTATAGGAATGAGTACCAAATAGCAGAGGCCTTTGGGCCCTGGTCAAAGGTAGTGCAATGTATACTGAGTGTCCAAAACATGAGAACCACCTTCCTGATATTGAGTTGCACCCCCTTTTGCCCTCATCGGGGCATGGACTCTACAAGGTCCTGAAAGCATTCCACAGGGGCGCTGGATGTCCTTTGTGTGGTGGGCCATTCTTCATACACACAGGAAACTGTTGAGCGTGAAAAACCGAGCAGTGTTGAAGTTCTTGACACACTCAAACCAGTGTGCCTGGCACCTACTACCATACACGGTTCAAAGGCACATCTTTTGTCTTGCTATTTCACCCCCTGAATGGCACACAAAAACAATCCATGTCTCAATCGTCTCAAGGCTTAAAAATCCTTCTTTAACCTGTCTCCCTCCCCTTTATTTCCACTGATCGAAGTGGATTTAGTAAGGGATCATAGCTTTCACCTGGATTCACCCGGTCAGTCTATGTCATGGAAAGGGCAATGTTTTGTACACTCAATGTATATGGAATAGGATGACTTTTGGGAAGGAGTCTTGCTATGCATCTCTTACAAATGCTCTCTCTAACTTCAGTATAATTTCATAGGCCTATCTCTGTCTGGGCTTCAACGCCCACGCCTGCGACGAGCCCGTCGTTTTGAAAGTGGTGCTCACGTGCCAAAACGGGTCCCCGTTTTTTTGTGTACGCCATCCAATTGTGCACCACGTCATCCATTTTGTGTGATATGTTATGAATTTTGCATTTTGTATCATATCATACAAATTTTGCAATTTGTCTCATATGTTACAGATCCAATTTGTTAGACAATTGTTTTGCTTCAAATCCCGAAGTGCAACTTTTAAAGCATAAGCAATGGAACAATGAGGGCGTGAAGTGGGGGGGGCACGTACATTGCAGGGTTTGGAAAAATATTTAACGCCCACGCCTGCGATGAGTGGAATGCAGGGGGTTGTAATAGTATCTCTGACAAATTCCATTTTTTTCTTTCTCTTCATTTCTTCTTGCTCTTTCTTTCTCTTTGGGGTTTTATTGTTAGGAGAGGGGAGGTTTCACTGGGTTTAAGTAAGTGAGGATGTCTCGCAGAACCTTAACTTCTCCCTCAGACAACACACAGCTTGTTTTCAATGCTGAGCCGTGTAGTACAACGTGTGTGATCTCCCTTCCGTCCCTCTCCCATCCGTCTCAGGGGGGAAGACAGGAGGTTAGGGGCTTAGTAGAGGGTTAGGGGGGGGGCAGGGACGGATCTCTCAGGGGGAACTCTCGGGATCATGGTTCATTTGGGGTTACCTCCAACCTTCGGGTTAGGGCGGGGACAATCTGAGTGGAGCTGAAGAGGGACCCTGTTGATGTGTTGATGAGACACACACACAAACCTCCTGTCTGTAACACTGCTGTTGTAATGCCCGAGGTGTAGTGGATGAACAGGAGTCAAACGCAGGAGACAGAAAGTTCAGAGTAGCGTTCAAAATTTAATTACCCACACGGGTGCAAACACGACGCTACTCAAGAAACAAATGCTTCACCCCAAACCGAGTGAGAACCACGGAAAATACCAACCAACACGATACCCAGACACAACAAGAATGTACAGAGTGTACACACAACAATCCCGCACACCCAGCAGGCCGGGCTGCTGGGAAATAAAGCCCCACAAATCACCCTAACCACAAACAGGTGCACCTACTCAACAAAAAGGGAGGGGGAGGAAAAGTCAGTAGCAGCTAGTAGGCCGGTGACGACGACCGCCGAGCGCCACCCGAACAGGAAGGGGAGCCACCTTCGGTGGGAGTCGTTACAGTACCCCCCCCTGACGCGCGGCTCCCGCAGCGCGCCGACACCGGCCTCGAGGACGACCCGGAGGGCGAGGCGCAGGGCGATCCGGATGGAGGTGATGGAAATCCCTCAACATCGATGGATCCAGAATGTCCCCCACCGGTACCCAGCACCTCTCCTCCGGACCGTACCCCTCCCAGTCCACGAGGTACTGCAGGCCCCTCACCCGGCGTCTTGAGTCCAGAATGGCTCTTATCCTGTACGCCGGGGACCCCTCGATGTCGAGAGGGGGAGGAGGGACCTCCGGTACCTCACCGTCCTGCAGGGGACCAGCTACCACCGGCCTGAGGAGAGACACATGAAACGAGGGGTTAATACGATAATAGGAAGGGAGTTGTAATCGATAACACACCTCGTTTATTCTCCTCAGGACTTTGAAGGGCCCTACACACTGCGGACCCAGCTTCCGGCAGGGCAAGCGGAGGGGCAGGTTTCGGGTCGAGAGCCAGACCCTGTCCCCCGGTACAAACACGGGGGCCTCACTGCGGTGGCGGTCAGCACTCCTCTTCTGCCGTCCACTAGCTTGTTGAAGTGATTCCTGGACGGCCCTCCATGTCTCCTTGGAGCGCTGCACCCATTCCTCCACCGCAGGAGCCTCGGTCTGGCTCGGATGCCATGGTGCCAGGACCGGCTGGTACTGGGGATTCCCTGGCTGGCTAGTCACAATCCTACTATTTCGTGGAAACAGGGGGTTCTCCAGGGGTGGTCAGAGGAGTGTTCTGGAAGGTGTTTGGGAGTTTCCATCGGTGCCACGTCGGTGGGAGTCGTTACAGCTGTTAGTTTTTTTCTATTGCTTTGGTACTATTTTCACAAGTATGTGGTAAAATTTCACAACTCTTAGAACAAAACTCAAAACAGATAATCAAAAAGGCTGTTTTTTCAAAACATTAACAACATTTTCAATTGACTAAGTACAACACACAAAGTCACACAGTAACTTTTTCACCAAACCTAATCAGTTTCGTCTAGAATACATTTCATGTGACGTAATTGATCACAATACTTTTCAAATGATTCTCTTCTCATTTGTTGAAATACATTTGACCATCATTTAATCCAACTGTGCTGGTTAAAACCTTTCTGGGATAGGGTCTAGTTTCCTGAAATTCCGCTTGACTGATGTGCCCAAAGTAAACTGCCTGTTACTCAGGGCCAGAAGCCAGGATATGCATATAATTGGTTGCATTGGATAGAAAACTCTTTGAAGATTCTAAAACTGTTCAAATAATGTCTGAGACAATAACAGAATGGATATGGCAGGCGAAAAACAAACCAGAAGTTTTTTGTTTTGAGGGTCCCAGGCTCTTATAATTGTTCCTATGTAAATCCGTCTCCCAGATTGCAATTCCTATGGCTTCCACTAGATGTCAACAGTATTTATCCAAGGTTTCAGGCTTGTTTTTTGAAAAACAAGCAAGATTTTTGAGTTTTGGTGAAAAGAGCACCGGAACAATATCAGTCTTTGGCGCGCGATGGAGAGGGCCCGCACTTACTTATTTTCCTTTCCTATTGAACATACTAGTTTCCGTATGAAATATTAGAGTTTATTTACATTTTATAGTACCTGAGGATTAAATGAAACGTTGTTTGACTTGTTTGGATGAAGTTTAGCGTTAGCTTTTTGGACTCCTTTTTCTGCATGTTGAATGAGTGGATTACTGAAACTAACTTTTTGGGATATAAAGAAGGATTTTATCGAACAAAAAGACCATTCATGTTGTAGCTGGGACCCTTGCGATTGCAAACAGAGGAAGGTCTTCAAAAGCCTGTGCTGGTTGAAAAATATGTTGATATGGGGCGCCGTCCTCAGACAATCGCATGGTATGCTTTCGCCATAAAGCCCATTGTAAATCGGACAACACAGTTAGATTAACCTCTCTATGATCGTTCGGGACGTGAGCGTCCCACCTCGCCAACAGCCAGTGAAATTGCAGGGCGCCAAATTCAAACAACAGAAATCTCATAATTAAAATTCCTCAAACATACAAGTATTATACACCATTTTAAAGATAAACTTCTTGTTAATCCAGCCACAGTGTCCGATTTCAAAAAGGCTTTATGGCGAAAGCACACCATGCGATTATGATAGGTCAGCGCCTAGCCACAGAAAACCATACAGCCATTTTCCAAAGGAGAGGTGTCACAAAAGTCAGAAATAGCTTTAAAATGAATCACTAATCTTTGATGATCTTCACCGGATGGCACTCCCAGGACTACATGTTAGACAATAAATGTGTGTTTTGTTCGTTAAAGTTCGTCTTTATGTCCAAAAGCCTAATTTGAAATTGGCGCGTTAAGTTCAGAAATGCGTTGTCTCAAACAAACATCCGGTGAAATTGCAGAGAGCCACATCAAATCACAGAAATACTCATCATAAACATTGATGAAAGATACAAGTGTTATACATGGGATTAAAGATAAACTTCTTGTTAATCCAGCCGCTGTGTCCGATTTCAAAAAGGCTTAAACTTCTCTATGGTAGGGGGCAGCATTTTCACGTTTAGATGAAAAACATACCCAAATTGAACTGCCAGTTACTCATCGCCAGGAGATAAGATATGCATATTATTAGTAGATTTGGATAGAAAACACTCTGAAGTTTCTAAAACTGTTTGAATCATGTCTGTGGGTATAACAGAATCTATTTAGCAGGTGAAATCCCGAGGACAAACCATTCAGATTTTTTTTTTTTTGAGGTCACTGTCTTTTCAATGAGGTTTCATTGGGACACCAGATTTCTAAGCAACTTGCTTGCAGTTCCTACGGCTTCCACTGGATGTCAACAGTCGTGAGAAATAGGTTGAGGTTATTCCTTTGTGTAATGAAGAAATACGGCCATCTTGAAGTCGAGGCACTCCTGGTGTCCTAGACATGCGTTTCAGTCAAACAGAAGGCATGCTACATATTGTTTTAATCCTGTATTGAACACATATCATCCCGTCTTCAATTTTATCGATTATTAACGTTAAAAAATACCTAAAGTTGTATTACATAAGTAGTTTGACATTTTTTGGCAAAGTTTAAAGGTAACCTTTGATATATTTTGTCGTCATGTTTGAGCAAGTTGGAACCAGTGTTTTTCTGGATCAAACGCGCCAAATAAATGGACATTTTGGACATACAGTGGGGCAAAAAAGTATTTAGTCAGCCACCAATTGTGCAAGTTCTCCCACTTAAAAAGATGAGAGAGGCCTGTAATTTTCATCATAGGTACACTTCAACTATGACAGACAAAATGAGAAAAAAAATCCATAAAATCACATTGTAGGATTTTTTATGAATTTATTTGCAAATTATGGTGGAAAATAAGTATTTGGTCAATAACAAAAGTTTATCTCAATACTTTGTTATATACCCTTTGTTGGTAATGACAGAGATCAAACGTTTTCTGTAAGTTTTCTGTAAGTCTTCACAAGGTTTTCACACACTGTTGCTGGTATTTTGGCCCATTCCTCCATGCAGATCTCCTCTAGAGCAGTGATGTTTTGGGGCTGTTGCTGGGCAACACGGACTTTCAACTCCCTCCAAAGATTTTCTATGGGGTTGAGATCTGGAGACTGGCTAGGCCACTCCAGGACCTTGAAATGCTTCTTACGAAGCCACTCCTTCGTTGCCCGGGCGGTGTGTTTGGGATCATTGTCATGCTGAAAGACCCAGCCACGTTTCATATTCAATGCCCTTGCTGATGGTAGGAGGTTTTCACTCAAAATCTCACGATACATGGCCCCATTCATTCTTTCCTTTACACGGATCAGTCGTCCTGGTCCCTTTGCAGAAAAACAGCCCCAAAGCATGATGTTTCCACACCCATGCTTCACAGTAGGTATGGTGTTCTTTGGACGCAACTCAGCATTCTTTGTCCTCCAAACACGACGAGTTGAGTTTTTACCAAAAAGTTCTATTTTGGTTTCATCTGACCATATGACATTCTCCCAATCTTCTTCTGGATCATCCAAATGCTCTCTAGCAAACTTCAGACGGGCCTGGACATGTACTGGCTTAAGCAGGGGGACACGTCTGGCACTGCAGGATTTGAGTCCCTGGCGGCGTAGTGTGTTACTGATGGTAAGCTTTGTTACTTTGGTCCCAGCTCTCTGCAGGTCATTCACTAGGTCCCCCCGTGTGGTTCTGGGATTTTTGCTCACCGTTCTTGTGATCATTTTGACCCCACGGGGTGAGCTCTTGCGTGGAGCCCCAGATCGTGGGAGATTATCAGTGGTCTTGTATGTCTTCCATTTCCTAATAATTGCTCCCACAGTTGATTTCTTCAAACCAAGCTGCTTACCTATTGCAGATTCAGTCTTCCCAGCCTGGTGCAGGTCTACAATTTTGTTTCTGGTGTCCTTTGACAGCTCTTTGGTCTTGGCCATAGTGGAGTTTGGAGTGTTTGAGGTTGTGGACAGGTGTCTTTTATACTGATAACAAGTTCAAACAGGTGCCATTAATACAGGTAACGAGTGGAGGACAGAGGAGCCTCTTAAAGAAGACGCTAACGTCCCACCTACCCTAGAGAGGTTAACGGCGAAAGCACACCATGCGATTATCTTAGGTCAGCGCCTAGCCACAGAAAATCATACAGCCATTTTCCAACCAAGGAGAGGTGTCAAATGAATCACTTACCTTTGATGATCTTCATCTGATGGCACTCCCAGGTCTCCATGTTAGACAATACATTTTCGTTTTGTTCGATAAAGTTCATCTGTATGTCTGTCAGGACCCGGTTACGAACTCGGGTCACCGGTGAGAGAAACAGTCACTTAGCAAACTGAGCCACTAATAGTCGGCAGAACCCAGAAGATGAGGCAGACACAGCAGTACTTGATACGGTGTTTTAATAAAGTAAAAGGAAAGTACTTCAGGCAAAAATATAAATCCACAACGTCAAAAGTAATTCCAAGAGAAAAAAGGTATATCCTCCAAGTCACAAGGTAAATCCACAAAGTGGTAAGTACATTAGGGAAAAAACCTCAAAAGAAAAATCAAAAATAAATAAATAAACGAGAACCAAAACAGAGTACCTCAAGAGAATCCAACTGGAGTAACAAAAGTTCACAGCATGGCTGGGGCTGGGTGCTAACATTCAAACACAGAGCAAAGAACTGAGGAAAACTAAGGGTTTAAATACATACAAGGGAAACAAGGCACAGATGCAAATAATAACTGGAAATAAGGGAAAACAAAAGGGTCAAAAAAGCCCAATGGGGGCATCTAGTGACCAAAACCGGAACAATCCTGGCCAAATCCTGACAATGTCCAAATACCTCCTTTTTGTTCGCGCATTTAGTCCAGTAGTCCAAATGCACAAAGCGCGGGCACAAAGTCCATACAAAAAGTAAAAAAAGAATCATGTCAAACGATGTATATAATCAATCTTTAGGATGTTTTTATCATAAATCTTCAATAATATTCCAACCGGACAATTCCGTTGTCATTAGAGGAAAGGAAAGAGAACGAGCGTCACGCTCATGCGCGAGACTTAACTTATGTCTTTCAGCTTGACCACTTGTTGAAACAGCTCTTATTCGATCCCCTTTCACAATACAAGCCTGAAACAACTTCTAAAGACTGCTGACATCTACTAGAAGCCGTAGGAAGTGCAATCTGACCCCATAGCCACAGGGTATTGGATAGGCAATCACTAAAAAAACTACAAACCTCAGATTTCCCACTTCCTGGTTGGATTTGTCTCAGGTTTGTGCCTGCCATATGAGTCCTGCTATACTCACATACGTTATTTTAACAGTTCTGGAAACTAACAGGCAATTTACTCTGGGCATGCTTTTCATCCAAACTTCCCAATGCTACCCCCTACCCCAATGAAGTTGACAAGAATTTAAGCTTTTAAATGATATAAGATACTTGTATGTTAATGAATATTTAATATACGATTATTTATTTGAATTGCGCGCCCTCCAATTTCACTGGATATTGTCGGCTGGTGTCCAGCTAGCGGGACACCTATCCCTAAGAAGTTTTTAATCACTTAACCGTTTGGTAAACCTATAGATTTTGTTTGTCTACTGTACAGTTGAAGTCGGAAGTTTACATACACTTAAGTTGGAGTCATTAAAACTCGTTTTTCAACCACTCCACAAATTTCTTTACAAACTGTAAATGTATTGGTAAAGCATAGTGCATATCCTGCAGATTTACCGGTTTTCTTGGCGAAATGTTCTCAAGACAGTTGATCTTTTGAGATTAGGGTTAACTAATCTGGCAGACTGGTCAACAACGATGGCCCGGACTTCATTAGACAGTTCCCTGCCGTCTGCCTCCTTCTCTCTGATGTCCACCTCTTTGACCGGGCCCTTGTCCACCTCTTTGACCAGGCCCATGCCCACCTCCCTGAACTCTTTTTGGGGCCCATACCCACCTCTCTGACCTCTTTTTGGGGCCCATGCCCACCTCTTTGACCTCTGATGGGGCCCATGCCCACCTCTTTGACCTCTTTGATAGGGCCCATGCCCACCTCTCTGACTGGCCCCTTGTCCACGAGCTCTTTGATTTCTTCCTCTCCCTTGCTGTCTATCCTGCTCCATGTTGCAGGTAATTGTAAGTGTTCACAAGCCCCTTTAATATGCCGACCAATTGTGGTTACCAGTATGGGAATTCAATTAACAATAATGAGTAGTCATTATGTATGGTTATCATGTATCATACATGTCATTTAGTTGTGCATACTTTACAAACACACATTTTATTTCTGTAGATCTCAAAATCTATATACAGTTGAAGTCGGAGGTTTACATACACCTTAGCCAAATACATTTAAACTCAGTTTTTCACAATTCCTGACATTTAATCCTAGTAAAAAGTCCCTGTTTTATGTAATTTAGTATCACCACTTTATTTTAAGAATGTGAAATGTCAGAATAACAGTAGAGAGAATGATTTATTTCAGCTTTTATTTATTTCATCACATTCCCAGTGGGTCAGAAGTTTACATACACTCAATTAGTATTTGGTAGCATTGCCTTTAAATTGTTTAACTTGGGTCAAACGTTTCGGGAAGCATTTCACAAGCTTCCCACAATAAGTTGGGTGAATTGTGGACCATTCAGTGGCTTCTTCTTTGCTGAGCGGCCTTTCAGGTTATGTCGATATAGGACTCGTTTTACTGTGAATATAGATACTTTTATACCTGTTTCCTCCAGCATCTTCACAAGGTCCTTTGCTGTTGTTCTGGGATTGATTTGCACTTTTTGCACCAAAGTACGTTCAACTCTAGGGGAGAGAACGCGTCTCCTTCCTGAGCGGTATGACAGCTGCGTGGTCCCATGGTGTTTATACTTGCGTACTATTGTTTGTACAGATGAACGTGGTACCTTCAGGCATTTGGAAATTGCTTCCAAGGATGAACCAGACTTGTGGAGGTCTACAATTTTTTTCTGAGGTCTTGGCTGATTTCTTTAGATTTTTCCATGATGTCAAGCAAAGAAGCACTGAGTTTGAAGGTGGGCCAATACATCCACAGGTACACCTCCAATTGACTGAAATGGTGTCAATTAGCCTATCAGAATATTCCAAAGCCATGACATCATTTTCTGGAATTTTCCAAGCTGTTTAAAGGCACAGTCAACTTAGTGTATGTAAACTTCTGACCCACTGGAATTGTGATACAATGAATTATAAGTGAAATAATCTGTCTGTAAACAATTGTTGGAAAAATTACTTGTGTCATGCACAAAGTAGATGTCCTAACCGACTTGCCAAAACTATAGTTTGTTAACAAGAAATGTGTGGAGTGGTTGAAAAACGAGTTTTAATGACTCCAACCTAAGTGTATGTCAACTTCCGACTTCAACTGTATTTGACCTATTATGACCACTCTATGGGAAGGGAGACTCTCCCAAACACAATGGTGTTCTCCGTTGTGCTCTACAACCCCCGCAAGCATCACGGGACTTGTCTGAAGGGAACCAGTACCGGTTTTAAAAAACTAATCGAAGTATGAAGGTAGTTTTGAGCCTACCCAAAAAAAGGTGTTAAATATGTGTAAAACATATACATACAGTACCAGTCAAAAACTTGGACACACCTACTCATTCCAGGGTTTTTCTTTATTTTTACTATTTTCTACGTTGTAGAATAATAGTGAAGACATCAACACTATGAAATAACAGATGTGGAATCATGTAGTAACCAAAAAAGTGTCAGGAAGCATTGCTTTCTATTGGATTGACTGGTAGTTAAAACTACTAAATTGAAAATATATCATTATGTTGTGTTTTGGTGATTAAACCAATTTTCTCATTACATTTCACAACACACGTGTATTTTGTATCAATGGTTGTGTGGTGAGAGATATTTACAGTCCAAATGAATGCACAATGACAGGTCTTGAATGAAAGACTGGCTGCGTTACAAGTGGGACCAGTTTGGAGTTTTGTATTAAGAGTTGTGAAAATGTACCACATACTCGTGAAAATAGTACCAAAGTCATAAAAAAACTGTGTGGCCCCTTATTGAGTGCAGATGTTGCGGCGTAATGAATGTCGGGCCTGGCGTCGCCTCTACAGCGATGAACAGAGAGCTGCACTGTGCCCAGAGAGAGATGGATAGAGAGAGAGATAGGGAGAGAGACAGGGAGCTGCATAGTGTGAGAGATATAGAGAGTTGGATGGAGAGAAAAAGAGAGGCGAAAGAGAGAGCGAATAAGAGAGAGAGAGCTAGAGAGGGGAGGGAGAAGGGAAAAGAGAAAGAAAGACAGGGAGATGGATAGATGACCTGAATGTTAGCTGATGCAGGTGCAGTTAGAGAGTCACCTGTGGGGTCTCAATGGGTCACTGTGCTGTAGATTTGAACTTGAACTGGGTGGGAGGGACAGGTGAGGGACAGGGGTTGGGAGGGGTGTACTGTGCGTGTGAGTGTGTGATGAGTGTGTGCCTTTGCGTTTGTGTGTAGTGCGATGCGTGTTTGTGTCTGCAACAGTTATTTCGTGGAAAATGACTAACGCAGTACACTTTTCAATGCTCCAATGTCAATGGACACATTAACAGATTGAGCAAACATTAGTGGCCACATGTTGGACCCCCATTGGTATTTCTCAACCTTCCAGACCAGACGGAATCCAGTCATAGGGTTCAAAGTTCACTGATCATGATCTGACAAATACACGTCAGTCCATTCTCTGCCATCATCAGTCGATGTAACCTGATGTAATCGCTATAGATTCTATAGCAAAAACAATTAAATGCAGCTAGTATGCTATGTTCTTGTGATTCTTTCTATAAGGTATTGTCTAGAAATATTGCAATGCAGTTCTAGCATATTGGAATCCCCACAAGAGCATATTAATTATTGTCTGCACAGTTTGCACTTTTCTGAAGTAAATAGAATACCAAAAACCCTGAAATTGGCTTCATTCACGTCTTACTTTAACCTTAGTGCCAGCAGGATCAAAAACGGCATCATTTCTAAACACGTTTTTTTATCCTTCAGACATTTCTGGACTGTTTCAAGCAACAAGTTTTTTTTATTTTTAAACCATGATTCTGTGTTGAATGAATGAATGAATGAATGAATAAAATGTTATTTTTGTGTCAAATTGACAGATAAACAAACATTACAAAAATGATAATTCTTCTTCCGGTGTACTCTGCATTGCGCATCGCATAAAGAGTGAAAAAATGCAAGGTAAAAATCGATACATAATATTAAATAAGGTTATCCAAACAACAATAATATCCCTAGAGCCTTAAAAGAATACACATACAGTACCAGTCCAAAGTTTGGACACACCTACTCATTCAAGGGTTTTTCTTTATTTTTACTATTTTCTACATGGTAGAATAATAGTGAAGACATCAAAACTATGAAATAACACATATGGAACCATGTAGTAACCGATGGCATTGAGGAGTACACCACATCAGTCACTGGCTTTATCAAAAAGTGCATCGAGGACGTCGTCCCCACAGTGACTGTACGTACATACCCCAACCAGAAGCCATGGATTACAGACAAAATTCGCACTGAGCTAAAGGGTAGAGCTGCCGCTTTCAAGGTGCGGGACTCTAACCCGGAAGCTTACAAGAAATCCTGCTATGCCCTGCGACGAACCATCAAACAGGCAAAGCAACAATACAGGGCTAAGATTGAATCATACTACACCGGCTCCGACGCTCTTCTTATGCGGCAGGGCTTGCAAACTATTACATACTACAAAGGGAAGCACAGCCGCGAGCTGCCCAGTGACACGAGCCTACCAGATGAGCTAAATCACTTCTATGCTCACTTCGAGGCAAGCAACATTGAGGCATGCATGAGAGCATCAGCTGTTCCGGATGACTGTGTGATCATGCTCTCCGTAGCCGATGTGAGTAAGACCGTTAAACAGGTCAACATACACAAGGCTGCGGGGCCAGACGGATTACCAGGACATGTGCTCCGGGCATGTGCTGACCAACTGGCAGCTATCTTCACTGACATTTTCAACATGTCCCTGATTGAGTCTGTAATACCAACATGTTTCAAGCAGACCACCATAGTCCCTGAGCCCAAGAACACAAAGGCAACCTGCCTAAATGACTACAGACCCGTAGCACTCACGTCCGTAGCCATGAAGTGCTTTGAAAGGTTGGTAATGGCTCACATCAACACCATTATCCCAGAAACCCTAGATCCACTCCAATTTGCATACCGCCTAAACAGATCCACAAATGATGCAATCTCTATTGCACTCCACACTGCCCTTTCTCACCTAGACAAAAGGAACAGTTATGTGAGAATGGTATTAATTGACTACAGCTCAGCGTTCAACACCATAGTACCCTCAAAGCTCATCACTAAGCTAAGGATCCTGGGACTAAACACCTCCCTCTGCAACTGGATCCTGGACTTCCTGACAGGCCGCCCCCAGGTGGTGAGGGTAGATAACAACACATCTGCCACCCTGATCCTCAACACAGGAGCTCCCCAGGGGTGCGTGCTCAGTCCCCTCCTGTACTCCCTGTTCACCCACGACTGTATGGCCAGGCACGACTCCAACACCATCATTAAGTTTGCAGATGACACAACAGTGGTAGGCCTGATCACCGACAACGACGAGACAGCCTATAAGGAGGAGGTCAGAAACCTGGTCGGGTGGTGCCAGAATAACAACCTATCCCTCAACGTAACCAAGGCTAAGGAGATGATTGTGGACTACAGGAAAAGGAGGACCGAGCACGCCCCCATTCTCATCGACGGGGTTGTAGTGAAGCAGGTTGAGAGTTCCTTGGTGTCCACATCAACAACAAACTAGAATGGTCCAAACACACCAAGACAGTCGTGAAGAGGGCACGACAAAGCCTATTCCCCCTCAGGAAACTTAAATGATTTGGCATGGGTCCTGAGATCCTCAAAAGTTTCTACAGCTGCAACATCGAGAGCATCCTGACTGGTTGCGTCACTGCCTGGTACGGCAATTGCTCAGCCTTTGACCGCAAGGCACTACAGAGGGTAGTACGTACGGCCCAGTACATCACTGGGTCTAAGCTGCCTGCCATCCAGGACCTCTACACCAGGCAGTGTCAGAGGAAGGCCCTAAAAATGGTGAAAGACCCAGCCACCCCAGTCATAGACTGTTCTCTCTACTACCACATGGCAAGCGGTGCCGGAGTGCCAAGTCTAGGACAAAAAGGCTTCTCAGCAGTTTTTACCCCCAAGCCATAACACTCCTGAACAGGTAATTAAATGGCTACCCAAACTATTTGCATGGTGTGCCCCCCCAACCCCTCTTTTTACGCTGCTGCTACTCTCTGTTTTATCATATATGCATAATCACTTTAACTATACATTCTTGCTATACACATTGGTTAACCGGGCTATCTGCATTGTGTCCCACCACCCACCACCCCCTCTTTTATGTTACTGCTACTCTCTGTTCATCATATATGCATAGTCACTTTAACCATATCTTTAACCAACCATATCTATGTACATACTACCTCAATCAGCCTGACTAACCGGTGTCTGTATGTAGCTTCTCTACTGTATATAGCCTGTCTTTTTACTGTTGTTTTATTTCTTTACTTACCTATTGTTCACCTAACACATTTTTTGCACTATTGGTTAGAGCCTGTAAGTAAGCATTTCACTGTAAGGTCTACACCTGTTGTATTTGGCGCACGTGACAAACTTTGATTTGATTTGAAAAAGTGTTAAACAAATCGAAATATATTTGAGATTCTTCAAAGTAGCCACCCTTTGCCTTGATGACAGTTTTGCACACTCTTGTCATTCCCTCAATCAGCTTCATCTGGAATGCCTTTCCAACAGTCTTAAAGGAGTTCCCACATATGCTGCTTTTCCTTCAGTCTGCGGGCCAACTCATCCCAAATCTTCTCAATTTGGTTGAGGTTGTGGGATTGTGGAGGCCAGGTCATCTGATGCACCACTCCATCACTCTCCTTCTTGGTTACGACATGATTCCATATGTGTTATATCATAGTTTTGATATCCACTATTTTTCTACAATGTAGAAAAAAATTCAATAAAAATCCTTCTGTTTCTTTTCTTATTCAAAAAGAAACAGAAGGCATTTGAACCCAGTCTGGCACAAAGTGAAGATTCATATGGGAGATTCATATGCCATTTCCCATTTGGAAGCACAATATTTTTACAATTTAATTATTGGTAGCCCTTTTTCTTTTATTCCAGGTTATAATTAAATATTCCGCAAATGGAAATACACAATGGACAAAAAACATTTCCGTTTCTCCTCATCGCTCAGCCACATAATGCCAGGGTATATCTGGTGTGCTTTCTGGAATAAGAGCAAGCGTATATCGTGGTAGAAAGGGCAATAGAGGATAAAATTAGTTTAATTCTCTATTTCTTTGAGGTCACAATATTTACATAGTCTTTCCTCTTCCATTTCACCACAATACCGACCTGTTTCAAGACGCAGATGCAATATCCCTGATCTTACCTGTTTCAATACACAGAGGCAATATCCCTGATCTTCCCTGTTTCAATACGCAGAGGCAATATCCCTGATCTGACCTGTTTCAATACGCAGAGGCAATATCCCTGATCTGACCTGTTTCAATATGCAGAGGCAATATCCCTGATCTAACCTGTTTCAATACGCAGAGGCAATATCCCTGATCTGACCTGTTTCAATACGCAGAGGCAATATCCCTGATCTTACCTGTTTCAATACACAGAGGCAATATCCCTGATCTTCCCTGTTTCAATACGCAGAGGCAATATCCCTGATCTGACCTGTTTCAATACGCAGAGGCAATATCCCTGATCTGACCTGTTTCAATACGCAGAGGCAATATCCCTGATCTTACCTGTTTCAATATACAGAGACAATATCCCTGATCTTACCTGTTTCAATATGCAGAGACAATATCCATGATCTTACCTGTTTTAATACACAGAGGCAGTATCCCTGATCTGACCTGTTTCAATATGCAAAGACAATATCCCTGATCTTACCTGTTTCAATATGCAGAGGAAATATCCCTGATCTGACCTGTTTCAATACACAGAGGCAATATCCCTGATCTGACCTGTTTCAATACGCAGAGGAAATATCCCTGATCTGACCTGTTTCAATATGCAGAGGCAATATCCCTGATCTTACCTGTTTCAATATGCAGAGACAATATCCCTGATCTTCTGTTTTAATACACAGAGGCAGTATACCTGATCTTACCTGTTTCAATACACAGAGGCAATATCCCTGATCTTACCTGTTTCAATACACAGAGGCAATATCCCTGATCTTACCTGTTTCAATACGCAGAGGCAATATCCCTGATCTGACCTGTTTCAATACGCAGAGGCAATATCCCTGATCTTACCTGTTTCAATATGCAGAGACAATATCCCTGATCTTACCTGTTTCAATATGCAGAGACAATATCCCTGATCTTACCTGTTTTAATATGCAGAGACAATATCCCTGATCTTACCTGTTTCAATATGCAGAGACAATATCCCTGATCTTACCTGTTTCAATATGCAGAGGAAATATCCCTGATCTGACCTGTTTCAATATACAGAGGCAATATCCCTGATCTGACCTGTTTCAATACGCAGAGGAAATATCCCTGATCTGACCTGTTTCAATATGCAGAGGCAATATCCCTGATCTTACCTGTTTCAATATGCAGAGACAATATCCCTGAGCTTACCTGTTTTAATACACAGAGGCAGTATACCTGTTCTTACCTGTTTCAATACACAGAGGCAATATCCCTGATCTTACCTGTTTCAATACGCAGAGGCAATATCCCTGATCTTACCTGTTTCAATACACAGCGGAAATATCCCTGATCTTACCTGTTTCAATACGCAAAGACAATATCCCTGATCTTACCTGTTTCAAGAAGCAGAGGCAATATCCCTGATCTTACCTGTGCTCATAGTGTTCATATTTAGGATTACAAAATAATCTCTCTTTTGTATATTGAGCTGAAAATGTTGACTCAATAGTGCACTTTGTGATAAAAACACAATTTGACAACTCTGTATTTATTTTGGACAGTTAAGCTAAATCTTTTCATTTGGCTCTATTCTCCAGCATTTTGGATTTGAGATCAAATGTTTTGTATGAGGCAGTATAGAATATCACCTTTAATTTTAGGGTATTTTCAAAGATCTGTTATACCATTTAGAAATGAAAACACTTTATGTATCTAGTCACCCCATTTGAAGGTGTCATAAGTATTTGGACAAATTCACTTATAGTGTAGTAATGTAGTCAAAACAGTGGCGACCCAGCTGTTAGCTAAAAAAAAGCAGGCAGCTCACGAATGCAGGTATTTCATTCTAGCTCATTGCTTTCTGTGGTGGTCGGGCAGCCAATGGAAAAAACAGAGCATAGGGGTTGGTAATGTTATCTAGTTGTGCCGTGATTTGCTCAGTGTTCTGTCACTCATGGGGACACTACATCACCGCAGAATCTACGGGGAAAGCTCGAAAATTCAAGTCCCTTGGGTGCTGTCATAGAATTACATTAGAAGTGCCAATCCAAGAAGGCTCAAGGTCATTGGCCACAGATATATTGACATCAAATCATGTTATATCTACCGTGGCTTTGATCATGTCAACATCATACCTTCAAAATCTTAGCTAGCAAGCTAAACAAGTAGTCATCATTATTAATCACGTTGACAATCTTCTTGAAAATCCTTTTCAATCCTTCGTTTGATTCATATGAAGAGAAATTATAGGTAGAACGTATCGGTGCTCATCGGCCATTGGACATAAACATTACACACGATGTTGGAAATCGCAAATTCAACAATGAGTGGTTTGGATGGAATCAGCGGGTAATTGCAAGCGTTGCAAAGCAACCACTAGCCTGCTATTGTCACGGCCTTCATTGAAGGAAGACCAAGGTGCAGCATGGTGAGCGTACATAATCCTTTTTATTAGAAAAATGACGCCAACAAAACAATATACAAAATAAACAACCGTGAAGCTTAAGGGCAATGTGCCACAAACAAAGTTAACCTTCCACAAAGACAGGTGGGAAAAAGGGCTACCTAAGTATGGTTCTCAATCAGAGACAACGATAGACAGCTGTCCCTGATTGAGAACCCTACCCGGCCAAAACATAGAAATACAAATAATAGAACTAAAGAACATAGAATACCCACCCCAAATCACAGCTATTCAGCTATTCAGTAGAGTGGGTGTGTGGTCTAAGTCTTGGCTTAAATGTCTCTTTTCCAAGGTTTAAAGGATAAAAATTCAACACCATGGGCCAGAAAAGGTTGAATACATTGGCCATGCTGTCAATCCAGCATGACTTCTGCTGGGTTCAAGACTACTGGAAACTCGGAAAGAAAATAGTTCTGACTGAGAAAATATGAACGGTCATCCATGTCGGAATTCCAATTCAGGAACTCGGGCCTCTTTCTAGAGCTCCGACCTGAAGATCACGGACATCATTATTCTACCTTGTTTTTTTCAGAGTTCCCAGTTGTCTGGAAAGCACCATAAATCCGATCAGGTATGGGAGCTGTGGTGACGCGATGTTTGAGATCCCGGAACTCCCGATCAGCAGCTGGGGACCACGTGAACGGAACCTTGGGAGAGGTGAGTGCAGACAGGGGGGAAGCCAGGGTGCTGTAGCCCCAGATAAAGCAGCAATAAAAGTTGGCGAAACCCAGGAAACGCTGTAGCTGTACTCTGGATGTAGGCTGGGACCAATCCACCACCGCTCTTACCTTCCTGGGATCCATCTGTACGCTCCCTGCAGCGGTGACGTAACCCAGAAGGGGATGGTGGAGCGATGGAACTCGCACTTCTCTGTTTTTATAAAAAGCTGGTTCTCCAGGAGGCGTTGGAGCACCTGTCGGATGTGGAGCACGTGTTCTTGGGTGGAGCGGGAGAAGATGAGGAAGTCATCGAGGTAGACAAAGACGAACCGGTTCAACATGTCACAGAGAACATCATTAACAGAACCTGGAACACAGCAAGGGCGTTAGTAAGGCCAAATGGCATGACCAGGTTCTCGTAGTGGCCGCTGGCTGTGTTGAAGGCAGTCTTCCACTCTTCCCCTTCCTCTACCCGCACCAGGCGGTAGGCATTCCGTAGGTCCAGCTCGGAGAACATGGTGGCCCCCTGGAGCTGCTCGAAGGCCGAGGAGATGATAGGTAGTTGGTAGCGGTTCTTCACCGTGATGTCATTGAGACCTCGGTAGTCGATGCACAGGCGCAGGGTTTTGTCCTTCTTCTCCACAAAGAAGAACCCTGTGCTGGTGGGGGAGGCAGAAGGACGGATGAACCCAGCATCTAGGGAGTCCTCAATGTAGGTCTCCATAGCCTTGGTCTCCGGACCCGACAGAGAGTACAGTCGTCCCCGGAGTGGAGTGGTGTCTGGGAGAAGATCAATCCTGCAGTCATAAGGTTGGTGCAGCAGAAGCAAAGTGGCCCGGGCCTTACTGAACACCTCCAGGATGTCTTGGTACTCCGCGGGCATGGCGGAGAGGTCCGGGGCAACTTCCGAGGCCCCAGGAAGACGTCCCGGGACAGGCTGCGCTGACTTCAGGCAATGGGCGTGGCAGAACGGGCTCCAGCCCATGATGGCACCGGTAGACCAGTCAATGAGGGGATTGTATCCCTGGAGCCAGGAGAATCCCAATACCACGGGAACCTGAGGAGACTTAACTTCTCTAGGATATGTGGGATGCTAACGTCCCACTTGGCCAAAAGCCAGTAAAAATGCAGAGCGCCAAATTCAAATATATTACTATAAAAATCAAACTTTCATGAAATCACACATGAAAGACACCAAATTAAAGATTACCAAATTAAATCCTTCAAAAAGGATTTACGGCGAAAGCACACCAAACGATTATGTTAGGTCAGTACATAGCCACAGAAAAACACAGCCATTTTTCCAGCCAAAGAGAGGAGTAACAAAAAGCAGAAATAGAGATAAAATTAATCACTAACCTTTGATGATCTTCATCAGATGACACTCATAGGACTTCATGTTACACAATACATTTATGTTTTGTTCGGTAAAGTTCATATTTATATCAAAAAATCTGAGTTTAGGCGGGACGCTACTGTCTCACTTGGCAAAAAGCCAGAGAAAATGCAGAGCTCCAAATTTTAAAAAATCTAACTTTCATTAAATCACAGATGAAAGTTACCAAATTAAAGCTACACTGGTTGTGAATCCAGCCAACATGTCAGAATTCAAATAGGCTTTTCGGCGAAAGCAAACAATGCTATTATCTGAGGATAGCACAATAGTAAACAAGGACAGAGAAGCATATTTCAACCCTGCAGGCGCGACACAAAACGCAGAAATAAAAATATAATTCATGCCTTACCTTTGACCAGCTTCTGTTGTTGGCACTCTAATATGTCCCATAAACATCACAAATGGTCCTTTTGTTCGATTAATTCCGTCGATATATATCCAAAATGTCAATTTATTTGGCGCGTTTGATCCATAAAAACACCGCTTCCAAATTGCTCAAACGTGACTACAAAATATCTCAAAGGTTACCTGTAAACTTTGCCAAAAAATGTCAAACTACTTTTGTAATACAACTTTAGGAATTTTTTAACGTTAATAATCGATCAAATTGAAGACGGGATTATCTGTGTTCAATACAGGATTAAAACCAACTATAGCCAGCGATCTGCTCACGCGCTTCTATCTAACAGGACACTTAATGTGACTCTCAATCAAGATGGCTGTACTTCTTCATTACACAAAGGAATAACCTCAACCAATTTCTAAAGACTGTTGACATCCAGTGGAAGCGGTAGGAACTGCAAGAAGGTCCCTTAGAATTCTGGATTACCAATGAAACCTCATTGAAAAGAGAGTGACCTAAAAAAAAAAAAATCTGAATGGTTTGTCCTCGGGGTTTCGCCTGCTAAGTAAGTTCTGTTATACTCACAGACATGATTCGAACAGTTTTAGAAACTTCAGAGTGTTTTCTATCCAAATCTAACAATATGCATATCTTATCTTCTGGGGATGAGTAGCTGGCAGTTGAATTTGGGTATGCTTTTCATCCAAAAATGCTTCCCCCTGTCCTAGAGAAGTTAATGAGCAGGAACTGGATCGTCTCGCTGTGGATCCCTGACACACGTAGGTTGATGGGGGTGGTGTTGTGGGTGACCCAGCCTATAGAGCGCCCGTCCAGTGTTCTAACGTCCATGGGAATAGAGAGGGGCTGAGTGGGGATATCTAGCTCAGAAGCCAGGGTAGCGTCCATAAATCTCTCATCGGCCCCAGAGTTGATGAGGACCCGGAGAGACTTTGGCTGGTTCCCCCACAGCAACATGGCATGAAAAGGGATGCGAGTAAAGGGAGAGGAAAAGTTCTCCATATGGCTCAGCAGAGTACTGCTCCTACCAGTGAGGCTGGTCTTTTAGTGGACAGGTGGAGATGAAATGACCAGTAGTCCTGCAATACAGCCAGCTCTTAGTATGAAGCCTGTATAGCCGTTTAGCTGGAAGACAGTCTAGCTCTGCCTGGTTGCATGGGCTAGGGAAGAGGTGAATCGGCAGCCGGAGACTCTCGGGGGAGCTCGGTTAGCCTCGGGTGCTCTCGGCAATGGAGCTGTCGGGGACTTCCGGGATACCTCGGAGGCAAGGAGGGATCCTTGGACGGGCGAGTGAAATCTCCTCTCCTCTCTTTTCTTCATCCCCATAGTCACCCATTGGTCCGAATGGTCAAGGCGATGAGCGAGTCGAGATCCGTCGGTAGTTACCGGGCAGCAAGCTCGTCCTTTACTTCCTCCAAAACTCTGTGCAGGATCATGTCGAACAGTGCTTCCTGGTTCCAGGCACTCTCAGCTGCCAACATACGGAAATCTACTGCGGGAGCCTTGCCGAAGCTGGAGTAACTTCCGGGCAGCCTCTCTCCAGGACAATGGAGCATCCAAAACCTTCTTTACCTCTGCCAACAAACTCCTTCAGACTGGAGCATACGGCTGACTGTTGTTCCCATACGGCCGTAGCCCAGGCGAGAGCCCTCCCTGACATCAGCATGATGAGGTACACTATCTTAGACCGGTTCGAGGGGAAGGAGGAGGGCTGCAGCTCGATGATGAGTGAAAACTGAGCGAGAAACGCCCGACAGGTGCTCGACTCTCCATCGAAGTGCTCCGGGGGAGATAAGCAGGGTTCCCGGGAAAGCAGGGTGGCCGCGCTGCTAACAGCAACAGTTACTGAGGTTCTGGGAGATTACCGTCATGGTAGGCTGCATAGTAGACAACCCACAGACTTGTTCCAGCAATGTGTACAATGCTTGGTCGTGACATTTGGCTAAGGTCTGGAACCCTTCCATAAGACCACGAAGCAACTCCTCTTCCTTCCAATGGTGGCTCCTTGGGAGGAGAGGGCGTTGCAGAGCTGGTCCGAGTCTGCTGGGTCAGTAATGGCCAGTTTGTATTATCATGTTTTAGGTATGACCCGGACCCGGATGCAGACAGTGTAGAAGAAACAAATGTATTTGTATTTCTACAACAGGGGCATGCAAACGACAGGTCAAAGGCAGGCATGGGTCAATAATCCAGAGAGGGTGCAAAGGGTCCATAATGGCAGGCAGGCTCAGGGTCAGGGCAGGCAGAGGTCAATAATCCAGTAAGGTGGGGTAAGGTACAGAGATGCAGGCAGGCTCAGGGTCAAGGTAGGCAGAATGATCAAACCCGGGAAGGACTAGAAAACAGGAGCAAGAAACAGACAGGAGCAGGGGGAACAAACGCTGGTAGGTTTCACAAACAACACGAACTGGCAACAGACAAACAGAGAACACAGGTATAAATACACAGGGGATAATAGGGAAGATGGGCGACACCTGGAGGGTGGTGGTGACAAGCACAAAGACAGGTGAAAGAGATCAGGGTGTGACACTCTTATCCTTCCTCTACCCTCAACCTCACCCATATATTTATGATGTCCATCCGGTTTTATTTCTATTTGCCATATCTTTCAAACTGTGCTCTTTCAAATAAGTTCTTAACCCATATACGTTTTACGGGCACAGTATGTTTTACATTAGTTAACTTGTTGTTATTAGTCCTAACCTTCAGCTCCATTCTACCCCTCCCATCTATCTCTTAACACCATCCATACTGGATTTCTATTTGCCATATATTTTTCAACTGTGCTGTGATGTTTCACAAAAGTACTGAACCTTTCTATTCTCATTGTTTCTACAGATTGTAAAAGTATTTTTTGCTAAAATAATAATTATATTATTGATCGATTGACTATGACTTTTCAGATCGCCCAGTAGTGGTATCTTCAGGGTTAGTTCCAGGTAAATATTGCAATTCTTTAGCCATTCCTGGATCTGTGACCAAAAACAAGATACATATGGACAGTGCCAAAACAAGTGATGTAATGATTCTGCCTCTTCGCAGCGAAATCTGCAGAGCTGGGAAGGTTGTATCCCCCATATAAATAACATTCTATTGGTTGCAAGAATTCTGTATAATAATTTCAATTGAAAATGTCTAAGTTTTGAATCTGGCGTCGTTTTGTGTATCGTAAACCATGTGCCATGTAATTGGTACGTCAAAAATCTCTTCCCAAATATGTTGCAATCTATATGGTACATTCTGTCTTTTCTGGTGAATTAAATAGAAATTGCAACCAACTTTCTATGGCTTGTTGTAAAATAGCGATATTTGGGAGATGATTTCCTTTTCAAATAACTGAAAGTGAGAGGTTGTAATCTGAATAAAGGGAAAAAAGGCCTTTCTTGAACATAGGGTGAGACATTGTTAGTAAATCACTGGAGAACCACTTTGGATTAAAGTATTCATTTTGTATGACTGAAGCTTTTAGTGAGAGCTCTAATGCTTTCATATTTAATAATTTCTGCCCTCCGAATTCATATTCATTATATAAATAGACCCGTTTAATTTTGGCTGGCTTGCCGTTCCAAATAAAATGTAATAGATACAGTATGCCAATAGTGGACAACCTTTTAATGCTCTTGACAGTTTACAACTTTCAACTTACACCTACCGTTACTATACATGATTTTAACCCATTTTATAAGAGATTCTCCAAAATTGAAATGTTACGGGCATGTATATATAAACTCCAGTCGTACTTTATCAAAAGCCTTTTCAAAGTCAGCTATGAATAGCAGGCCCGGGTTTCCCAGTTTTTTCATAGTGTTCTATTGTTTCCAGTACTTGACTTATATTATCTCCAATGTATCGTCCATGTAAAAAACCTGTCTGATTAGAATTAATAATGTCCGACAATACCTTTTTTAATTCTATGCGCTATATATTTTGCTAGAATTTTTGCATCACAACACTGAAGTGTAAGGGGCCTCCAATTTTTCAAATGGACTGGATCTTTATATTTCCCACTTGTATCCTGTTTCAGTAATAATTAAATCAGAGCTTCTTGTTGAGTGTCTGATAATCTACTATTTACATAGGAGTGGTTAAAACATGCTAATAATTGTCCTCTGAGTATATCATAAAAAGGTTTGGTATACCTCAACTGGTACGCCATCCAACCCTGGAGTTTTCCCGGACTTACAGTCTTTAATTGCATCAAGAAGTTCCTCTTCTGTAATTTCACCTTCACATGGGTCTTTCTGTATGGCTGTTAATTTGATATTATTAATAGAAAGAAAATCCATACAATTAGCTTTGGTTAGAGGACATGGAGGAGACTGAAATGAAAACATACAGTGGGGCAAAAAAGTATTTAGTCAGCCACCAATTGTGCAAGTTCTCCCACTTAAAAAGATGAGAGGCCTGCTCAAACTTTGTGGAGATAGAGAGTCGTTGAAAACGCACATGGAGTGGTTCATGTGAGTACCTTGGATTTATAACATTATATATGAATTCTGTGAAAATATGGGAAAAAAAATCGAAATTGTATGTGTGTATAATCAATTACTGGAGATTTGATGAAGTAATAATATAATATGCAACTACAAAACCCGTACGTAAACGTACATAAGAGGTGTAAAAAAGTATTCTGAAATGTTCAGAGTGGTCCCTTTATGGATAATTTCATAAAGATAAGGTTAAGCATTATATGACTGTCTACAGGGTCTGGGAAATAGTCTCAGAAAATGGTTGGCGTATGTCCAATTTTGGTAAAAATATAGGACATTGACTTACCTCTAACCAATAAAACTATAAACGCTTATGGGGTTTTCTCCATCTGGGCAATACATTAAAAAAAACTTCCCATAAGGCCTGTAAATGTGTTTTTCTAGCATGTAAGAGAGGAGTTGCTATATTTATCAAATAAATCATTTTCCCATAAAGTTAGGGCAAATTAACATGGAATGTAGACATAACTTGTAGCAACATTAAAAAAATTGGTTTTCCATCAAAATAATAATCATGGCGGAGCAAATATGATGTTATAAAGGAATTTCATTATGTCGCACAAGAAAAGGTAATCCGCTTTTATTAAACTCGCCAGATCTGTTTCCAAATCAAAGAATGTCGATTCAACTCGTTGACTGCTAAGAAACGCTTGGACGAACTTTAAGGCTATTTTCTGGTAATGGCGTCGTTATTATGTGCCAGATGTTAAGACTACAAACCATTATAATTGGGTTATTTGCAGGATTTCCTTGTCATTTCAAGAGCATTGGGTCTATGTTACTGACTAAAATCTGGGTTTCTGATTGTAATTCAACTATTGCGATGGTTTGCTTTGCTAGATTCAGCAGCCAGTGTTTGTTTTAAGATGTAAACTGAATGATTTAGCAGCTTGCTTAGTTCAAATTGAAAGGCTAATTTATTCAACGTGAATAGCGAGGCGGTTTCGAGGTAATACGTTTTTGTGATGCCCAATAGCCTGCTGGAATAGACTACTGAGAACGGTGTCGTCATTTCAATCACTGAATTAAATATGAATAATATGGACTGAATATATGCTTCTCAACAACAGCCAGCGTTTGTTTTATTACATGTAGCCTAATCATATGGACCGTTACCTAAATCTAATCCATTCCTAATAACAGCTGATTGGCAATTGCGATTGAGCTGTGATGATGATCCTGATAAAACAAGGACACAACTGCAACGGATTGAAGTTGTGGGCAGAAAGAGGCTCTAGTATTATGAACTATTTTAGCTCCCATCGAAATGTATCTTTTCCCTTAGGAATTGGCTGATGTATTTTGTGGATTTGGCACACTGCATGTTCATCTTAAAATAATACACATTTAGTAAGTGTGAAGCCGAAAGAGAATAGCCGATAGAGGTTGGTATTGAATATATAGAGTAATATTGTTTGGGTAGACTCAAATGAAAACAATGCCTTGTAATAATTTGAATGGAAATATGTTATTAGTGGTTTTTAGATAGGCTCTACAAAATGCCATGTTTTAGTCCATGGGTGAAAGCGAGTCGTGCTTGCTGGGCTATATCAGGCTGTAAGGGATGCATGTGGGACATTAGGAGCATAAGTATGAATAGCTGAATGGGAGATGTTCTTTGACAATTTCTAATTATTATTACAACATTTTATAGTTTGGGTTACACCAGTGAATTTAACCTCTCTAGGGAGTGTGGGACGCTACCGTCCCACTTGGCCAACATCCAGTGAAATTGCAGAGCGCCAAATTCAAAAACAGAAATACTCATTATACAAATTCATAAAACTTACAAGTGTTATACATCAGTTTAAAGATTAACTTCTTGTTAATCCAACCACGGTGTCAGATTTCAAAAAAGCTTTACGGCGAAAGCATACCATGCGATTATCTGAGAACAGCGCCCAGCAGACGAATCATTACAAACAGTTACCAGCCAAGTAGAGGAGTTACACAAGTCAGAAATACTGATACAATTAATCACTTACCTTTGATGATCTTCGTATGGTTATACTCACAAGACTCCCATTTACTCAATAAATGTTTGTTTTGTTCGATAAAGTCCCTCTTTACATCCAAAAACCTCAGTTTTGTTCACGCGTTTTGTTCAGTAATCCACAGGCTCAAAGGCAGTCACAACAGACAGACGAAAAATCCGAAAAGTATCAGTAAAGTTCGTAGAAACATGTCAAACGATGTTTATAATCAATCCTCAGGTTGTTTTTAGTCATGATAATCAATAACATTTCAAACGGACAAAAGCTTCGTCAATATAAAAGGAAAACAAGAATGTCGTGCTCTCGGTCGCGCACATTAAAAACCTCAGGGACACTGAATGGTCCACTCATTCAAAGTGGTCTTACTCCCTCATTTTTCAGAATACAAGCCTGAAACAATTTCTAAAGACTGTTGACATCTAGTGGAAGCCATAGGAAGTGCAATTTGAGTCCTAAGTCAATGGATACTGTAATGGCATTCAATAGAAAACTACAAAATAAAAAAATCCCACTTCCTGGATCGATTATTCTCAGGTTTTCGCCTAACTTATCAGTTCTGTTATACTCACAGACATTATTTTAACCGTTTTGGAAACTTTAGAGTTTTCTATCCAAATCTACCAATTATATGCATATCCTAGCTTCTGGGCCTGAGTAGCAGTCAGTTTACTTTAAAGTAAACTTTGGGCATGCTTTTCATCCGGAGGTAAAATACTGCCCCCTACCCTAGTGAAGTTAACCTCTAACACCTCCCAAACCCGGATCCGGGAGCACCCCCATCAGTAGAAAAGCTACTAGCATAGCCTAGCATAGCGTCACAAGTAAATACTAGCATCTAAATATCATTAAATCACAAGTCCAAGACACCAGATGAAAGATACACATCTTGTGAATCCAGCCATCATTTCTGATTTTTAAAATGTTTTACAGGGAAGACACAATATGTAAATCTATTAGCTAACCACGTTAGCAAAAGACCACTTTTTTTACTCCACCAGTTTTTTACTCCATCAGTAGCTATCACAAATTCGACAAATTCGACCAAATAAAGATATAAATAGCCACTAACCAAGAAACAAATTCATCAGATGACAGTCTGATAACATATTTATTGTATAGCATATGTTTTGTTAGAAAAATGTGCATATTTCAGGTATAAATCATAGTTTACCATTGCAGCCACCATCACAACTCGACTAGAATAACTACAGAGAGCAACGTGTATTACCTAATTACTCATCATAAAACATTTCTTAAAAATACACAGCGTACAGCAATTGAAAGACACAGATCTTGTGAATCCAGACAATATTTCAGATTTTCTAAGTGTTTTACAGCGAAAACACAATATAGCGTTATATTAGCATAACACAATAGCAAACATCACAACCGCATTGATTCAAGCCAAACATAGCGATTACGTATAAACCACCAAAAGATATTAATTTTTTCACTAACCTTCTCAGAATTCTTCAGATGACAGTCCTATAACATCATATTACACAATGCATATAGAGTTTGTTCGAAAATGTGCATATTTAGTGGCACAAATCGTGGTTATACAATGAGAAAAGTAGCAAAGCTGCCCAGAAAATGGCGGGATAAATCTTTGAAGAGGCACCTATTCTAATCAGTAACTATTCCAAAACTTGACTAAAAAATACAGGTTGGACAGCAATTGAAAGACAAATTAGTTCTTAATGCAATCGCTGGGTTACATTTTTAAAATTAACGTTACTTCAAGCATACAGCGTGCGCTAAAGCGAGACCGCACCATAATTCATGGCGGAATTATTATCTGACATTTGTCAACATAAGTACGAATTAACAGCATAAAGACTGCTTACTATTAGCTGAGCTTCCATCAGAATCTTGGGCAAGGTGTCCTTTCTCCAGAACAATCGTCTTTGGGTTGAAAGATGTCCTCTTGTCCGGTCGAAATAGCCGCTAATGTTAGCCGCCAACTGGAGTGGTGTCCAACTCGTGAAAGCGCATGGCAAAGAAATCCCAGAAAATCGCAATAAACTGCTATAAACTGCTAAGTCGGTTTAAATTAACTACCTTATGATGTCTTTAACACCTATAACGAATAAAAACATGACCGGAGATATAGAACTACTAAAACGAAAGCGTTTGCAGGACGCCATTGTGATGTCTTCATGCGTCAAGCGCACCGTTGAAAAGGACGGTACTTCCGTTCCACGGTCTATATATAGGGCCCAGATTGCGCAATCCACTCCATTCAAATTCTCCCCGCTTACTGACATCTAGAGGAAGACGTATGCAGTGCATGTAGCCCGATGGCTTACATGGGGACTTATAAACTAGCCTCAGAACAGGGACCTCGATTTCTGAAATCTCACTCCCTGACAGGAAATGTGCTGCAGAATGAGTTCTGTTTCACTCAGAGAAATAATTCAAACGGTTTTAGAAACTAGAGAGTGTTTTCTATCCAATAGTAATAATAATATGCATATTGTACGAGCAAGAATTGAGTACGAGGCAGTTTAATTTGGGAACTCATTTTAACAAAGTCGAAATGGCGCCCCCATAGGCTCAAGAAGTTAACCTCTACCGACCACCAAACCCGGATCCGGGATCACCCCCCACTCCCCCCCCACTGAGTAGCATAGCTAGCATAGCGTCACAAGTAAATTGTAGCATCTAAATATCATTAAATCACAAGTCCAAGACACCAGATGAAAGATACAGATCTTGTGAATAAAGCCACCATTTCAGATTTTTAAAATGTTTTACAGGGAAGACACAATATGTAAATCTATTAGCTAACCACGTTAGCATAAGACACAATTTTTTTACTCCAACAGTTTTTTCCTGCGTCAGTAGCTATCACTAATTCGACTAAATAAAAATATATATAGCCACTAACCAAGAAACAACTTCATAAGATGACAGTCTGATAACATATTTATGGTATAGCATAGTTTTTTTTTGAAAAATGTGCATTTTTCAGGTATAAATCACAGTTCTACATTGCAGCTGCAATCTGAAATAGTGCCGACGCAGCCAGAACAATTACAGAGACCAACGTCATATAACTAATTACTTATCTTAAAACATTTCAGAAAAATACACAGCGTACAGATATTGAAAGCCCAACATCTGGTGAATCCAAACAATATTTCAGATTTATTAAATGTTTTATAGCGAAAACAAAATGTAGCGCTAAATTAGCATAGCCACGCCAGCCAGAACCAGCTGGGCGCCCCCGACCAGTTCACATGCACGACAGATATATGAAATAACATCGTAAATTGGGTCTTACTATTGCTGATCTTTCATCAGAATGTTGATCAAGGTGTCCTTAGTCCTGATGAGTCGTTCAATCCATTCATAATGGCAACTTTCCCTCTTCATTTAGCATATGTACTGGTCGACTGGCCAAAGTAAAAAAAGTCACAGAACGGAACACGGCAAAACTCCCGAAAAAATTCAAATAATCTGATTAAACTATATTGAAAAAACATACATTAAGATGATATGGTCACATGTATCAAACAAACTTCGAGACGGAGATAGTTTTCATCCGTAACGGCAGCAAAACAGTAGACAATCGCACCTCCAAATAGCGCGAATCAGAGAACCGGAAGTTGTCGGTCACGCCAAAGAAATAGGTCTTATTTCACGTCAGTACAAGGTAAACAAAAAATTTCTCCTCTGACGTCCTCTTGACACCCAGAGGAAGACGAATGAAGTGTGTTTCGGGTCATAGGTGGCGTGACCATATATAGGCAGAGCGTTGAAGCGAGCATACACATCTTGCATTCTTCTTCTTGGTCAGGGAAAGTGCTGTCAAATGACTTCTGTTTCACTCAGAGACAAAATTGAAACGGTTTTAGAAACTAGAGATTGTTTTCTATCCAATAGTATTAATTATATGCATATAGTAAGAGCAATAATTGAATAAGAGGCAGTTTAATCTGTAGAGCAAATTATGCTAATGCGAAAACAGCACCCCCTGTATTCTCAAGAGGTTTTAATCAGTAAACGGTCAATGGAATGAAGTAGTTTGACAAGTGTTAAAGTCAGTAACAAGTCTTTATAGCTAGCAAATATATTGTTTTTTTTCTAGAAAGCTAGCTAACTTTAGCTGCACTGCAGTGATGGTGGGAGTTAGCTAGCTTGCTTTCCTCCAGCAGATTCAATTTAGCTAGCTATCAATCAGATGGTTAACTAGCAAATCTATCTGTTTTCCCCTCACATTTTAAAGCTGCCTGATAAAGCTAGCCAGGTGATAGTAAAGCTAGGATGAATTTCAAAGGCCAGCTAACTAACGCAATAGTGGCTGTTTGTGCAATGGCTGGTCTGGAGTGTCTGAAATTTACCATTATATTTCACATGATAAGCTAACTACTGTCATGCCTTTTCACCCCCCAAAAAATTGATGTACACAGTTACCTTCAATTACCTTCAAGTAGATCATTTTGGTTTTATTTACCTCATCCTCTCTTTCTCATGTGTGTAGCTACTTCCTGAGATGTGATTGATGGAACAATCCAGACAATGGTTAGATGGGAGGAAAAGGTCATGCCCCCTGAGCTGCTCAAATAGAATGCTCAATTGAAAATCTCTCTATAACAAATCTCTTGGTAACGTGACAACTGTGACAGAACTCATGACAGAATATTCATACTCATAAATTTACTTGTAATAATTCTGAATATATATTATGCATGCAAATATTATTGAATGATTTAAAATTTCAATACTCACTCAGCCCTTAGCCAGATGGTCATGCGCCGACGCATTGTTCTCTCTCTCTCTGCCCTATCTTCTCTTCCTTCTGCTAAATCCTTCTCCCTCCTTTCTCCTGACTCTTCCTCTTTGACCCTACTCTTCTCCCTATCCACATCCTTTGACTCTACCTGTCTGCCGGCCGGACCTTTCTCTCCTGCTCCATGGCTGAGCGATACACTGCACAAAACAGGGCTGCTTGGAAATGGAGGAAAACTAAACTTCCGTAGGACTTCTCCTTCCACTCCCTCCTCTCTACCTTCTCTTCCTATGTATCCGCTGCCGAAGACACTTTCCATCACTCAACAACAAGCTTCTGCCTCCGACCTGGGAAACTCTTCTCCACTTTTCCTCCCTTCTTAAAGCTCCATCTCATCACTCCTCCCTTTGCGGACGACTTTGTCAACCACTTTGAAAAAAAGGTTGATGACATCCTCGATTCATTCAAGCAGTCTACTGAGTCCACTGGTCTCACTCACAAATCAAATCAAATTGTATTGGTCACATACACATGGTTAGCAGATGTTAATGCGAGTGTACTGAAATGCTTGTGCTTCTAGTTCCAACTATGTAGTAAAATCTAACAAGTAATCAAAAAAATTCACAACTACCTCATACACACATACACACACACATGTAAAGGGATGAATAAGAATATGTTCTGTACATATAAATATATGAATGAACGATGGCGTGCAGCATAGGCAAGATGCAGTAGATGGTGTAGAATACAGTATAGACATATGAGATGAGTAATGTAGAATATGTAAACACTATTAAAGTGGCGTTATTTAAAGTGACTAGTGATACATTTATTAAGTCTGCTTATTTAAGTGGCCAGAGATTTGAGTCTGTATGTTGGCAGCAGCCTCTCTATGTTAGTGATGGCTGTTTAACAGTCTGATGGACTTGAGATAGAAGCTGTTTTTCAGCCTCTCGGTCCCAGCTTTGATGCACAAGTACTGACCTCGCCTTCTGGATGACAGCAGGGTGAATAGGCAGTGGCTCGGGTGGTTGTTGTCCTTGATGATCTTTTTGGCATTCCTGTGACATCGGGTGCTGTAGGTGTCCTGGAGGGCAGGTAGTTTGCTCCCAGTGATGCGTTGTGCAGACCTCACTACCCTCTGGAGAGTCTTACGGTTGAGGGCGGTGCAATTGCCGTACCAGGCGGTGATACAGCATGACAGGATGCTTTTACAGATTGTGCATCTGTAAAAGTTTGTGAGTGTTTTAGATGACAAGACATTTCTTCAGCCTCCTGAGGTTGAAGAGGCGCTTTCTTCACCACGCTGTCTGTGTCGGTGGACCATTTCAGTTTGTCCGTGATGTGTACGCCGAGGAACTTAAAACGTTCCACCTTCTCTACTGCTGTCCTATCGATGTGGATGGGGGGTTGCTCCCTCTGCTGTTTCCTGAAGTCCACGATCATCTCCTTTGTTTTGTTGACATTGATTGAGAGGTTATTTTCCTGACACCAAACTCCGAGGGCCCTCACCTCCTCCCTGTAGGCTGTCTCATCGTTGTTGGTAACCAGGTCTACCACTGTAGTGTCATCTACAAACTTGATGATTGAGTTGGGAGCGTGCATGGCCACGCAGTCATGGGTGAACAGGGAGTACAGGAGAGGGCTGAGAACGCACCCTTGTGGGGACCCAGTGTTGAGGATCAGCGGGGTGGAGATGTTGTTTCCTACCTTCACCACCTGGGGGCGGTCCGTCAGAAAGTCCAGGACCCAGTTGCACAGGGCGGGGTCGAGAGCCAGGGTCTCGAGCTTAGTGACGTGTTTGGAGGGTACTATGGTGTTAAATGCTGAGCTGTAGTCAATGAACAGCATTCTTACATAGATATTCATCTTGTCCAGATGGGATAGGCGGTGTGCAGTGTGATGGCGATTGCATCGTCAGTGGACCTATTGGAGCGGTAAGCAAATTGGAGAGGGTCTAGGGTATCAGATAAGGTGGAGGTGATATGGTCCTTGACTAGTCTCTCAAAGCACTTCATGGCAACAGAAGTGAGTGCAATGGGGCGATATCATTTAGTTCAGTTACGTTAGGTTTCTTGGGAAGAAGAACAATGGTGGCCATCTTGAAGCATGTCATAGGGATTGGTTGAATATGTCCGTAAACACACCAGCCAGCTGATCTGCGCATGCTCTGAGGACGTGGCTAGGGATGCCGTCTGGCTAGGGATGCCGTCAGCCTTGCGAGGGTTAACACGTTTAAATGTTTTACTCACATTGGCCACGGAGAAGGAGAGCCCACAGGATTTGGTAGCGGGCTGTGTCAGTGGCACTGTATTGTCCTCAAAGCGAGCAAAGAAGTTGTTTAATTTGTCTGGGAGCAAGGCGCCGGTGTCCGCAACGGGGCTGGTTTTCTTTTTGTAATCCGTGATTGACTGTAGACCCTGCCACATACGTCTTGTGTTTGAGCCGTTGAATTGCGACTCTACTTTGTTTCTATACTGACTTTGCTTGTTTGATTGCCTTGCGGAGGGAATAGCTACACTGTTTATATTCGGTTGTGTTTCCGGTCGCCTTGCCCTGATAAAAGCGGTGGTTTGCGCTTTCAGTTTTGCGCGAATGCTGCCATTAATCCATGGTTTCTGGTTAGGGAAGGTTTTAATGGTCATAGAGGGTACGACCTCTCCGATGCACTTGCTAATATACTCGCTCACCAAGTCAGCGTATACATCAATGTTATTGTCCAAGGCTATCCGGAACATATCCGGATAACTACCCTATGCCTTGACCTCTTTCTCCCCTTTCTCTCCAGATTAACAAACTGCCCACTTGACCCCATCCCCTCCTCCCTTCTTCAGACCATCTCTGGAGACCTCCCATTCTTCAATTCCCTCATCAACACTTTCCTGACCACTGGCTGTGTCCCTTCTGACTTCAAGATGGCCTGAGTCGCTCCCCTCCTTAAGAAACCAACACTCGACCCCTCTGATGTCAAACTACAGACCAGTATCCCTTCTTTCTTTTCTTTCCAAAACACTTGAGCGTGCTGTCTCTGACAAACTCTCTCGTTATCTCTCTCAGAACTATCTTCTTGACCCTAACCAGTCAGGCTTCAAGTCGGCTTACTCAACTGAGACTGCTCTCCTTTGTGTTACAGAGGCTATCCGCTCTGCCGAAGCTGACTCTCTCTCCTTTGTTCTCATCCTAATAGATCTGTCTGCTGCCTTCAACACTGTGAACCATCAGATCCTCCTCTCCAGCCTCTCAGGGTTGGGAGTCTCAAGCTCTGCACACTCCTGGATTGCATCCTACCTGGCAGGTCGCTCCTACCAGGTGCCGTGGAGAGGATCTGTGTCTGCAATACTGGTGTCCCCCAGGGCTCGGTACTAGGCCCTCTCCTCTTTTCTCTTTACACAAAGTCACTCGGCTCTGTCATATCCTCATATGGTCTCTCTTATCATTGCAATGGGGATGAAACTAAACTACTCTTCTCATTCCCCCGTTCTGCCACCCAAGTGGTGACGTGCATCTCTGCGTGCCTGGCAGACATCTCCGCTTGGATGTCGGCCCACCACCTCAAGCTCAACCTTGACCAAATGGAGCTACACTTCCTCCTGGGCAAGGCCTACCCACTCAGACCTCTCCAACAACTCCACGGTCTCCCCCTCCCAGAGTGCAAAGAAATTTGGCATGATCCTGGACAACACCCCGTCATTCTCAGCAAACATCAAAGCAGTGACTCGCTCCTGCAAGTTCATGCTCTACAATGTCTGTAGAGTACGACCTTTCCTCACACAGCAAGCGGCGCAGGTCCTAATCCAGACACTTGTCTTCTCCCGTCTAGACTACTGCAACTCTCTGTTGGTTAGGCTACCCGCTTGTGCCATCAAAACCCTGCAACTTATCCAGAATGCCGCAGCCCGCCAAGTTCAACCTTCCAAAGTTCTCCCATGTCCCCATGCTCCTCCGCTCACTCCACTGGCTTCCAGTTGAAGCTCGCATCATATTCAAGACCCTGGTGCTTGCCTACAAAGCAACAAGGGGAACGGCCCCTCCTTACCTTCAGGCTATGCTCAAACCCTATATCCCAACCCGAGCACACAATACCGCCACCTCTGGTCTCTTGGCCCTCCCACTCCTACAGGAGGGCATCTCCCGGCAGCCCAGTCAAAGCTCTTCTCTGCCCTGGCACTCCAATGGTGGAACAAGCTTCCACCTAAAGTCAGGACAGCGGAGTTCCTGCTCATCATTTGAAAATTGTCTGAAACTCTACCTCTTTGAAGAGCATCTTAAATAACTCTCACGGTGCATGGAGAGGTCTGGGGGTAATGCATTGAGTACTTTGCAGCACATTATTTGAAATGTATGGGTTAAAACCTCTCTTGGGTACGTGAGACGTTAGCGTCCCACCTCTTCAACAGCCAGTGAAACTGCTGGGCACCAAATTCAAATACAGAAATACTCATTATAAAAATTCAGAAAACAAAACATATTTTACATAGGTTTAAAGAGTAACTTCTTGTGAATCCAACCACGGTGTCAGATTTTTAAAATGCTTTTATGCGATTATTTGAGAACATAGCCCAGCAGACAAATCATTACAAACAGTAACCAGCCAAGTAGAAGAGTTACACAAGTCAGAAATAGAGATAAAATTAATCCCTTACCTTTGATGATCTTCATATGGTTGCACTCAGCAGACATTCATTTACTCAATAAATGTTCCTTTTGTTCGATAAAGTCTCTTTATATCCAAAAACCTCTGTTTTGTTCGCTCGTTTTCTTCAGTAATCCACAGGCTCAAACGCAGTCAAAACAGGCAGACAAAAAATCCAAATTGTATCCGTAAAGTTCATAGAAACATGTCAAACGATGTTTATATTCAATCCTCAGGTTGTTTTTTGCCTAAATAATCGATAATATTTCAACCGAACAATAACGTCGTCAATATAAAAGGTAAACAAGAAAGGCACTCTCTCGGCAGCGCGCATGAAAAAGCTCTGTGACACTCATTCAGACTGTTCTTACTTCCTCATTTTTCAGAATACAAGCCTGAAACAATTTCTAAAGACTGTTGACATCTAGTGGAAGGCATAGGAACTGCAATTTGAGTCCTAAGTCAATGAATACTGTAATGGCATTGAATAGAAAACTACAAAACCCCCCAAAAAAACTACTTCCCGAATGGATTTTTCTCAGGTTTTCGCCTGCCAAATTAGTTATGTTATACTCACAGACACTATTTTAACAGTTTTGGAAACTTTAAAGTGTTTTCTATCCAAATGTACCAGTTATATGCATATCATATCTTCTGGGCCCGAGAAGCAGCCAGTTTAATTTGGGCATGCTTTTCATCCAAATATCCGAAAGCTGCCCCATACCCTAGAGAAGTTAAATAAGTAGCAAGGCCAGCCAAAAGTGTCACTACCATTAGCTTGGGTTACTTATGTATGTATTAATATTCCTGTGGAGAAGGTCCAAGTCAGGACACCCTCAATTATAAATTAGTTTTTATACATTGTTTTGCTAAATGTTTTCCATATACAGTAGATTATTCAGAAACATATGGCGCATATGGAAGATATATTTGAGGAGGGAGTGACCTCAGTGACCCCATAGAAAACAATTACAATAGGAGAAGGGGAGAACGTGAGAAAGGATAATATTAAAGGAGTGAGATGATTTATGGACAGAGAGAGATGTATTTGTACAGCATGTTTTAACCCACATGACGAACCACGGTAAAAAAAATAGGCTATACTTTAATTCTGATTCAAATATAGCCCAAACCATTGTGTAAAACCTAAGGAATCACTTGTGATGTGAACCATGGTATTATATACAGTAGTTACCAGAACTATTAGATATTGTTCAATGCTAATTGAATAAATATCGCAAACCCCCCCAAAAAATGACAGTTTACCCCAGACTGTAATGTAAAGACTAAATAATTACTTGGGATGTGAGAGAGTAATTAAAAGGCTATAGTTGTTATAGAAATATCGTTTATTTATTTAACAAATATCATGAAGGGTAAAAACAAATAGTACAGTCCCCTCTCATATGGCCACAGAGAGTGCACATTCAGTACATGGTTTACAGACTATAGGCCGACCTGATCTTTACTGTGCCGTGCTTTCATTCACATTGGAAAGCACGGATCGCTAAAAGCTTGTGTTGGAATAGAAAATGCTAATATACTAAAGAAGACAGAACACAACAAAGGCCAGGAATCAATCATATCAGCGTTAACCCGCTGTAACTGACAATCGCATAGCTTATTATTTTGTTTAGGCAGTGTCGGAGGTGGAACTGTGTTGGAGCTGTAAGCGGCTGCAATTGTGGTCATTGTCACGAAACCACACGCGTCCCCCCTGTGTTAGAAGTTCTTAATTTTAACCAGAAAGTGTAGGTTATGTAGAAAAATTACACTCAAATTGAAAATCATTAAACAAAATAATAAGGGGTTAGAGCCCCGTCTAAGCCACATTCTGTCTATTCCCCTACTATGTGAATCCTTCTCTGTACACAGTACTGCCCCAAAAAATAAACATTTGAAAGGGGATCAGATCTCCATTTTAGAAAATGGTGAGAATCCATACTTTACAAACCCCACTGCAGTTTCCACAGAATGTAGGCTCTGGTGCTGGAAACACAGATGCATTACTTATTTCCTAGCAAATGCACTCACACACATTATCATCTACTTGTTTGTGACAGAGAGGGAGCGGGAAGCATATCTGTGAGATAGCTCACTCCTCCATGTTTTCCTCTATAGTGTTATGCTTGGCACCTGTTATGCTGAACACACACACACTTGCAGGCACACACAAGCACACACACATGGACACACACATACATACTCCCTCTCTTCCCCCTCTCCCTCACTTTCTCTCAGAGAATAAACTTAGATGCTCCGCATTCTTCTTTTAATAACCCTGTTTTTTTGTTTTTTTCACCCCTTCCCTCTCTCCCTCTCCCCCTTTGCTTTCCATCTTTACCGACACTGGCCCCATAGTCACCGATGATGCATCTAAGCCGGCCTGTACAATGTGAAAACCACCCCCATTATGATGACTTTGGAATGCGTGAGGACACAGGTGGTGGAGGGGATGAGTAAACTTCAAGTGTCATATGTCCCCACGGCAGCGTCAGTTTCCTATACGTGGTTCTATAAGTCAATATGCTGGCAGGAAATAAGCGGCTTTCTGGATCCTACTATGTGTTTGGTTTGGCAGCCATGTCTGTTTTTTATTGATAAAGCTACCAGTGTTCCATGCGGCTGTTATGCTCCTCGTTCTTTGTTTTGTTTTCACGTCTATGGTTGGATAACTCCATTTTCCCCCACATTTTCACAAAACACATTTTTCCAATGATGGAGATAGCTGTATTTTGCTCAATAAAAAGGCCTTCAGGACAAAACACCACATGTGCCAATTACAACGTTAAAGACAAAGATTCAAGGTGAAGCGTCACTGCATGTTTTCATGTTTTATTTGGGTTGTAAAAGCTCAAATCTTTTAAGATTTTTTTGATTTTTTTTTGGATTTTTTTTTTTTTTTTTTATCCCATTTTCTCCCCAATTTTCGTGGTATCCAATCGCTAGTAATTACTATCTTGTCTCATCGCTACAACTCCCGTACGGGCTCGGGAGAGACGAAGGTCGAAAGCCATGCGTCCTCCGAAGCACAACCCAACCAAGCCGCACTGCTTCTTAACACAGCGCGCCTCCAACCCGGAAGCCAGCCGCACCAATGTGTCGGAGGAAACACCGTGTACCTGGCCCCCTTGGTTAGCGCGCACTGCGCCCGGCCCGCCACAGGAGTCGCTGGAGCGCGATGAGACAAGGATATCCCTACCGGCCAAACCCTCCCTAACCCGGACGATGCTATGCCAATTGTGCGTCGCCCCACGGACCTCCCGGTCGCGGCCGGCTGCGACAGAGCCTGGGCGCGAACCCAGAGACTCTGGTGGCGCAGTTAGCACTGCGATGCAGTGCCCTAGACCACTGCGCCACCCGGGAGGCTCAAATCTTTTAAGATTTTGCTACTTCCACACTTTGACCACAACACTGGTGTCTTTTGAGATTTTCGATTCGAGATCTGATAGGAGTGACCTACAAACAGAGTGCTCTCTGAAACCAATGGTCCGTATTACCACAGCACTGTGACGTCAAAGGCTCAAACTTCCCGTGAGTTTTAAATATCGTGAAAAGCTGAAATTAGGCTAAGCACATTCCCGATCTGAGCTTATAAAATTAAGTGTACTGAACACTGTGCACCTACCGTATGTCAGGTCAAATCTCCTGTATTGTGTAGAGGATTGGAGCACAGCTAGTCATGCCACATCACTCTGACTCTGTATCTCTCTCACACACACACATACATACGCAAATGTGCACACATGCCTGCGCACACACACACACCTGAGATCTCACCTTGTCTCTTACACACTTAGACTAGTGGACAGGTGTTACAGTAGTCCCAGGTGTTGGAGCCTAGTGGACAGGTGTTACAGTAGTCCCAGGTGTTGGAGACTAGTGGGCAGACGTTACAGTAGTCCCAGGTGTTGGAGCCTAGTGGACAGGTGTTACAGTAGTCCCAGGTGTTGGAGCCTAGTGGACAGGTGTTACAGTCGTCCCAGGTGTTGGAGCAGCGCAGTCTGTAATTGAGTGAGAGGAGACAAAGGTACAGTCCGCGCCGATCGTGCCAGAGAGACAGACAGAAAATCAACGTACTTCAGGCTGTGTTGTGCACTGCATTGAGTATTGTCTGTGGTGATTGCGAGGCATGGGCAGGTCAGGATCGTAGATGAGCGACGCACAAAATACAAACCTTTCCGATAAATATGTTATATTGCAACACGCTGCGCTCCTGCAAGTCCAATTAATGAAAGTTTACCAATACCTTGCAGTGAGGTGAGCAAAACATTTCAGAAATTTAGCTACAAACAACTTTGAGCTTACCCAAACTGGAGACGGTGGATCCATCACATGACAGCCTGTAGGATTTGAAATATTTCATTGACCAACAATGAAATCAAAGTAAACGATGTTGTCCATAACAGAGCCCTTAAAGAGAGTGCTGGATATACAGACACACAGCATGCGGCGTCATCAAATATTCTCTGGCATAGAAGAGGTCGAATCTGGAAATCTTGAGGCATCTCTGCATGAGTTCATATCTACTGAATTGAACATTTCACTAGACCAGGTACAAAGAATTACATTTTTGCGAGTACATAGAAATGGGAGGTACATTCCACCATGGTCCACGCCCCATAAAAGCTTGTTTTTGAGCACTTCCAGCTGAAAACCCTTGTTCAAAAAAAAAGAAGAGAACTAAAAGGCACAAACTATGGAATGAACGACAAGTTCCTCAAACAAATCTGAGTCCGATATATTGCAGATATGTATATTGCAAGGAACACATCTAACTGATGTTGAACATGAAAAATTACAAATGAAGTGGAATGTATTATTCTTCCTTTAATTCCAAGAGCAGAGGGGTCAGGGTAGTGTCTACTAAGCTAACATATGGAATTGTTTTAAGACGGTCATACCATGGTTTATTCAGCTATTCATATTTTGAATTTTTGGACCCCTTTAGGTATCCAAAAATATATTTACAAATTTGATAAAATATTGAATTTGGCCTTTACTACTATAGCCCATAGAAACGCATAGAATGGATTAACACATTCATAAATTACAAACACAGTTAGAAAATAAATAATATGGAATAAGGTTTTGAAGTGTCTATCCTATATCTGGGAGACAAAAGAAAGTTCATATATATATATATATATATTCGCGACAGATATTTAAACCCTTATTTTTGTTAGCACAAAAACTATCTCCATACTTCCATTCATTTGTATGTGTAACCTTCATATTAGTTCAGGCGCGACAGACGTTTTTTGTGACAAGACCGATTTTCTCACGGTCTAACAAACGCTGCTCTAGCTTGGCCACCTTCCACCGCAGATGAGTAAAGCCGACATAGGCGGATGCAGTGGATTGAGACGCAGCCCATGCAAAATAGCTTTAGCTTAAACGGTCGGATTTTGATGGGAATTGTTTTATGTTCATTAGATTGACATATGGGTGCGTCAATAGACTCTTAACTCTGTTCTTGATCCACTAGTTGACAGGTCCCATGGCAGTGGGCACATGCATTCAACAGGCACTCCGGGAACCATTAAAGGCAACATGGTACAACAAGGTATGGTGGATATTTTGCGCCTCTTTATTTCAGATGAGAGAGACTATACCTATTTCTTACCTCATCATAAAACGTATTCCCGTATAGACCTTTTCATTGGTAATGCATCTTTGCTATCCCAAATTTCCAACCGCAAGATTCATTCAATCAGCACCTCAGATCACGCATTGATCAGCCTTAAGACAAATGTCAAGGAGCTTGATACCCTCTTGGCATCCACTCAAACCGATGATATTCATAAGCAACTATTACAGGCCAGACTCAAACTTAATGAACTTATTTAGGCAGTTATGAGAACACGACAAAATAACCATGAACTCTGGGATGAGTCCGGCAAGTTCTTGGCTAAAATGCTTAAACATAACAAGGAAAAGGCGGTAATGTAACGAGTGCGCTCAGAGTCAGGAAGCAAGTAAAGGGAGTGAGTGTTTTAATAAATAAACCCCAAAAAACTATAAACACGAAACACAAACAACGCACTAACATGAAACAGAGTCAATAACACCTGAGGAAAGAACCAAGGGGAGTGACAGATATAGGGAAGGTAATCAAGGAGGTGATGGAGTCCAGGTGAGTGTCATGAGGCGCTGGTGTGCTTGGCGATGGTGACAGGTGTGCGGGATAATCAGCAGCCTGATGACCTAAAGGCCGGAGAGGGAGTATACGTGACAGGTAATCTACTCTATTAAAAACATTGAAGGTAATCTAGCGACCGATCAAAAAAAATGGAATTCTTAAAAGTATTTTATTTCAAATTATATACGCCAGAAAGCGACATGGATCACCTCGAAATGAAATGTTTCTTTTATAATCTCCAACTTCTAGCAATTTCCTCCCCAGTCCATAACTCCTTAGAGACTCCGTTAACTCCCAACGATTTTCACTCCATCATTTTGACAGGTTAAAGCACCTGTGAACATTTTTGGTCCCTCCTTTTTGGTTACGCACGTGTATTGCTCAAATAATCTCCCGCATTCTATGAGCACCAGCTTAATCAGTCTCCTACTCAAGACAGAAAAAGAACAAAGACTGTGGTAACGATAGTCCGATTTCTTAGCGATAGCCAAGCGATAGCCAAGAGATTAGAAACGGTTCTTCCAGAAATAATACATTCTGATCAAACAGGTTGTAGGAAATGCCGGCACTCTTCAGACAACACCAGGCGCCTCTTTGACATCACGCATCTCGCATCACAAACCAATATTCCTAGTGTAGTGGTGACGTTGGATGCAGAGAAGGCATTTGACAGAGTCTATCTGACCTTCATGAACTTGGCACTCAGGAAATTCAGTTTTAATGTATATACTGTACCAGTCCCAAAAAATTGGAAACTCCTACTCATTCAAGTGTTTTTTATTTTATTTTTATTTTATTTGACCAAGAAGGACATGGAGGACAAGGACATGGACCAAGAAGGACATGGAATGCTGCATCAGATGACCTGGCCTCCACAATCATCCAACCTCAACCCAGTTGAGATGGTTTGGGATGGGTGACGGAAAAGCAAGCCAACAAGTGCTTAGCATACGTGGGAACTCGTTCAAGACCGTTGGAAAAGCACTCCAGGTGAAGCTGGTTGAGAGAATAGCAAAGTTGTCATCAAGGCAAAGGGTGGCTACTTTGAATAATCTCAAATATGAATATATTTTGATTTGTTTAAAATTATTTTTTGGTTACTACTTGATTCCATATGTGTTATTTCATAATTTTGATGTATTCGCTATTATTCTACAATGTAGAAAATAGTCAAAATAAAGAAAAGGTGTGAGTAGGTGTGTCTAAACTTATGACTGGTACTGTATACTGAACAAAAATATAAACGCAACCTTGTAAAGTGTTGGTCCCATATTTCATGAGCTGAATTTTTTTTTAAATTACATCCCTGTTAGTGCGTATTTATCCATTGCCAAGATAATCCATCCACCTGACAGGTGTGGCAAATCAAGAATCTGATTAAGCAGCATGATCATTACACAGGTGCACTTTGTGCTGGGGACAATACAAGGCCACTCTAAAATTTGCAGATTTGTCAAACAACACAATGCCCCATTCAGTATGTCTCAAGTTTTGAGGGAGAGTGCAGTTGGCATGCTGACTGCAGGAATGTCCACCAGAGCTGTTGACAGATAATTTAATCTTCATTTGTCCACCATAAACCGCCCCCAATGTCATTTGGCAGTACTAACAACCAGCCTCACAACTGCAGATCACGTGTAATCACATCAGCCCAGGACCTCCACATCCGGCTTCCTCACCTGCGAGGTTGACTGAGACGAGCCACCCGGAGAGCTGATGAAACTGTGGATATGCACAACCAAAGAATTTCTGCACAAACTGTCAGAAACCGTCTCAGGGAAGCTCATCTGCGAACTCATTGTCCTCACCAGGGTCTTCACCTGAATGCAGTTCGGCGTCGTAACCGGCTTCAGTGGTCAAAAACTCACCTTCAATGGCCACTGGCACACTGAATAAGTGTGTTCTTCACAGATGAATCCCGCTTTCAACTGTACTGGCAGACAGCGTGTATTGCTTCGTGTGGGCGAGCGGTTTGCTGATGTCAACATGTGAACAGAGTGCCCCATGGTGGAGGTGGGGTTATGGTATGGGCAGGCATAAGCTTCGGATAACGAACACAATTGCATTTTATCTATGGCAATTTGAATGCACAAAATGCATGGCCCCATGTCGGTACCGGAGCGCAAAGTCTAGGTCCAAAAGGCTTCTTAACAGCTTCTACCCCCAAGCCATAAGACTGCTGAACAGCTAGTGAAATGGCTACCCAGACTATTTGCATTGACCTCCACCCCCTTTTTTTTAATGCTGCTGATACTCGCTATTTATTATCTATTATCTATGCATAGTCAATTTACCCCTACTTACATGTACATATTACCTCGACTAACCTGCACCCCCACCCTATTGACTCTGTACCGGTACCCCCTGTATATAGCCTCGTTATTGATATTTAATTTTTTACTTTAGTTTATTTAGTAAATACTTTTTTAAAGTCTTATTTTTCTTAAAACTGCAATGTTTGTTAAGGGCTTGTAAGTACGAATTTCACAGTAAGGTCTACTACACCTGTTGTATTTTGGCGCATGTGACAAATAACATTTGATTTGATGTCACAATGATCTGTGCACAATTCGTGGAAGCTGAAAATGTTCCAGTTCTTTCATGGCCTGCATACTCATCAGATATCTTACCCATTTTGCATGTTTGGGATGCTCTGGATCAACGTGTACGACAGCATGTTCGACTTCCTGCCAATATCCAGCAACTTTGCACAGCCAGTGAAGAGGAGTGGGACAACATTCCACAGGCCGCAATCAAACGCCTGATCAACTGTATGCAAAGGAGATGTGTCGAGCTGCATGAGGCATATGGTGGTCACACCAGATACTGACTGGTTTTCTGATCCACGCCTATACCTTTTTTTAATGTATCTGTAATTTGGGCTCCCGAGTGGCACAGTGGTCTAAGGCACTGCATCTCAGTGCTAGAGTTATCACTACAGACCCAGATTCGATTCCAGGCTGTATCACAACCAGCCATGATTGGGAGCCCCATAGGGCGGAGCACAATTGGCCCAGCGTCATTAGGGTTTGGCCGGGGTAGGCCGTCATTGTAAATAAGAATTTGTTCTTAACTGACTTGCCGAGTTAAATAAAGGTTAGTTAAAATAAAATCTGTGACCAACAGATGCATATCTGTATTCCCAGTCACGTGAAATCCATAGATTAGGGCGTAATTTATTCATTTAAATTGACTGATTTCCTTATATGAACTGTAACTCAGTAAAATCTTTGAAATTGTTGCATGTTGCATTTTATATTTGTTCAGTGTATATGCAAATTATTTAAACTTCTCTATAGCTCACCATAAACCTCCGTAATTACCAATAATATAATCTCAAATCCATTCAAATTACTAAAAAGGACCAGACAAGGCTGTTCAATGTCTCCACGTCTGTTTAACATTTTTTTTTAAAGCCTTGGCCGCAGCTGTTCGCCAAAATAGCTCAATCATAGGCATCTGATCCCCAAACATAAATCACAAAATAAGTCTCTACTTTGATGATATTCTGATGTTCATTAGAACACTTATTCTTGACAATCAACACATGTGGTAGTATATCAGGATATAAGATTAACTGGGGCAAATCAGAGATCCTCCCCATAAATCAATTTAATTGAGACTATTTAACCCCCCCAAAAATCCCTTCAGATTATCATTTCAAGGTATTAAATATCTCAGAGTACAAGTACCACACAGGCTAGATAAATGTTTTAACATCATTTCCTGCAACTATTGAAATTGGTCAAAGAAGACCTAAAAAATATATCTTCCTCTGTCCCTTACCGGTCATATCAATACAATTCAAATGAATATTTTGCAGAAAATAAACTATGTTTTCTCAATGATTCCAGTGTCCCCCACAGAATGGTTAAGGATATCAACCATTTATATCTCAAGATTTTATTGGAGACAGAAAAAGGCCAGAATGATACTTACTACATTACAATATGATAATCCCAAATGTGGACTAGTAGCACCAGACAAAAAAAGCTATTGTCAGTGGAACTGAGGGGAATGGGTGGCGGCAGCAGCTTGAAGAGGGCCTATCGTTGAAACGTTCTAGGAATGTTATAGAACACACGCAAATCTGATGAGACTTTCTACAAGGGAAATTGTGAGGCAAAAGTCTTATTCATAATCCTTTGTCAGAAGGTTGTTTGTTCTCAAATGTATTCCCTCCTGCAGTTATGAAAACATTGCTGGACTGGTTTCTGGTAGGGAACACTTTCCAAAAATGGGATAAACAGACGTTAGAGAAACGTTACCCGCGCAACAAACCAGAAACCTTCAAGAAACCAAGCAGAGTGTGCTGGGAGAGCTGACGTAAACAGACGGCTTTAGGTGTATTAGTGTGTCTGGGGAGCCTCTCCCTGTTTCAGCCAACCCTGAGACAACAAGCTAACTTTCTCTAACACTAATAACATGGCTGAACATAGTAAAGCTTCTCTCCACAACCACAATTGCCAGCCTGGCGCACGGCGTACGCACACTGTCTGGGGACCAAGCCACGGGCGGGAGCAGATAATGCCTGTTTACCTGTTAGAAGCAGGTCTCACAAACACACAGACAAGTGTGCACATACGCATGAGCCCCCACGCACATACACACATTATATCCACTTCTTTACCCTCCCTACAGTGCAATCAGGTTACAGATACTCCACTGAGGGTTTTGGTTCACCAAAACAGGAAGTAAAATAGTGGTCATCTTTAGTGTCATGCAGTTCAGTGAACTCATTGGCTAGTTTAATTCTCTAATGTGTGCAAAGTTCCAAAATTCGTGGCCTACTGTTATTCGTCATATGACCAGTGGTTATCCATGACAACCTATGCTAAGTAAAACGCAATTTGCTGAGGATACAAGCTGATGGGCTATGCCCCAATTATATCTCCTTCATCTCAAAGTGTGCACGTGTTCACTTCCTTTCGCTGATTTGAAAGAAAATATGAGAAATATGGTGTGAACTCCGAGCCCATTCCATCACCAATCCCATATATGGGTAGTAGTGAACAAGTGCTCACATAGAAAAAAGACATAATATTGGGACGCACACATGTTCTGTCACGTTCACAACAATGAGGCTGCAATTCAAAAGCAGACAGTTTTCAGATCACCCCTTTTTACAGGACAACCCTTAACCCCTGTAACGTTATACGGACATACGTTATTTTTAACCAGAGCTATACTTATTTGCATGTTTGCTCTATTTGTTTTAGCTCAAAGAAAATCCTGACTTCTCTGCAAGGTGGTTTTTGTACCTTTTGGATGGTGCGCTGTAAATATTTACTCATTGGCTAGGTAGGGTGCCATTTGGGACATAGCCATGGTTCATTCCCATGTGGTCAATTATACCTGCGTTCATTACTCCCAACTGGGCACAGGGGCACACTGGTCAAGGAAGGTCCAGGAGAGAGTGAGTGAGTGAGTGAGTGAGTGTGTTTGTGTGATGCATTTTTTTTAACCTAATTTGGTTCTACCAACACAAAACAATTATTTCTCTCGAAAATACATACTAAATGGGTAGTAAATAGATGCAGTACACTTGACATCTTTACCAATTAAGCTCTTGCATGGTGTAGCCACCTCTTGAAGCCTGTAGATCATTTCTGGATGGGAATGGTCCACTTCTATCCCCCAACATGGTATACAGGGATGGAATTAGAAGGAATGCATGGGAACGCCCTTAAAATTATAATTTTTTGAAATCACGTGAAGCAATACGTGGTTTTCGTACACATTAATGAACATACACTACCGTTCAAAAGTTTGGGGTCACTTAGAAATGTCCTTGTTTTTGAAAGAAAAGTAGAATTTTTTATCCATTAAAATAACATGAAATTGATCAGAAATACAGTGTAGACATTGTTAATGTTGTAAATGACTCTTTGTAGCTGGAAACAGATGATTTTTTATGGAATATCTACATAGGCGTACAGAGGCCCATTATCAGCAACCATCACTCCTGTGTTCCAATGGCACGTTGTGTTAGCTAATCCAAGTGTATCATTTTAAAAGGCTAATTGATCATTAGAAAACCTTTTTGCAATTAAGTTAGCACAGCTGAAAACTGTTATGCTGATTAAAGAAGAAATAAAACTGGCCTTCAGATTAGTTGAGTATCTGGAGCATCAGCATGTGTGGGTTCGTTTACAGGCTCAAAATGGCCAGAAACAAAGCACTTTCTTCTGAAACTCGTCAGTCTATTCTTATTCTGAGACATGAAGGCTATTCCATGCGAGAAATTGCCAAGAAACTGAAGATCTTGTACAACGCTGTGTACTACTCCCTTCACAGAACAGCGCAAACGGTCTCTAACCAGAATAGAAAGAGGAGTGGGAGGCCCCGGTGCACAACTGAGCAAGAGGGCAAGTACATTAGAGTGTCTAGTTTGAGAAACAGACACCTCACAAGTCCTCAACTGGCAGCTTCATTAAATAGTACCCGCAAAACACCAGTCTCAAGGTCAACAGTGAAGAGGCGACTCTGGGATGCTGGCCTTCTTTGAGTTGAGTTGTAGTGACAGGAAGTAGAATTGAATGCAGTGCAATTCAAATAAATTCCACTTAGTCATAGAACATGAGAGCTTCATTGAATCTGACAGGTCACACTTCCAGATACCAAAGAACATATCACTTTTCTCTGGAAACAATGTTCATATACTGTTTTAAACTTAGTGCTTAGAATAGCCAATTATATTCCCAAAGACCATTTCATTTGTTTGGCTTCTTTTTGAAGACTTTGGTGTCAACTTGAAGGTTCAACTAATGAATTCTGGGAAATGTAGTATTTTCCGCATACAAATTAATACAAAAATATAATAACTTTGAATATTCGCATACAAGTTTGTTTTCCTTGATCATTAAATATAAGTTTGTCCTGAAAATCAATTGTTTCATTAATATTGTATATTCATGATGTACATTAAGTGTACAAAAGATGACTAACACCTGCTCTTTCCATGACATAGACTGACCATGTGAATCCAGGTAAAACCTATGATCCCTTATTGATGGCACTTGTTAAATCCACTTCAGTCAGAGTAGTTGAAGGGGGGGAGACAGGTTAAATAAGGATTTTTTTAAGCCTTGAGACAACTGAGACATGGATTGTGTATGTTTGCCATTCAGAGGGTGAATGGGCAAGACAAAATATTTAAGTTCCTTGGAACAGGGTATGGTAGTAGATGCCAGGTGCACCAGTTTGAGTGCGTCAAGAACTGCAACGCTGCAGGTTTTTCACGCTCAACAGTTTCCCACAGGACATCAGGCTAACTTGACACAACTGTGGGAAGCATTGGAGTCAACATGCCCTGGAGTCCATGCCCTGACAAATTGAGGCTGTTTTGAGGACATAAGGGGGTGCAACTCAATATTTGGAAGGTGTTCCTAATGTTTTGTATACTCAGTGTATATTTGTATAGACTACACCTAACAGAGTTAATTCAAATTCGATTTGCAATTCTGTATCCTGCTTACTAGTTCATTTTTTTTTTTATTAAAGAATTGAATTGGAATTTCAAATCAAATCAAAGTATATTTGTCACGTGCGCCAAATACAACAGTTGTAGACCTTACAGTGAAATAATTACTTACAGGCTCTAACCAAAAGTAGTGAGGCTACATACAGACACCGGTTACACGGAACTCAAACCGTGATGGCGCGTGCGCAAAAATGTATTTTGTCCCCCTACACCAAACGCGATCACGACACGCAAGTTAAAATATCAAAACAAACTCTGAACCAATGACATTAATTTGGGGACAGGTCGAAAAGCTAATTTGTCCTATTTAGCTAGCTTGCTGTTGCTAGCTAATTTGTCCTATTTCGCTAGCTTGCTGTTGCTAGCTAATTTGTCCTATTTCGCTAGCTTGCTGTTGCTAGCTAATTTGTCCTGGGATATAAACATTGAGTTGTTATTTTACCTGAAATGCACAAGGATCTCTACTCCGACAATTAATCCACACATAAAACGACCAACCGAATCGTTTCTAGTCATCTTTCCTCCTTCCAGGCTTTTTCATCTTTACACTTATATGGTGATCGGCATCTAAACTTTCATAGTATTACCACGACGACCGACAAAACAGTTCGTCTTTCAATCCCCCACGTGGGTATAACCAATGAGGAGATGGCACGTGGGTACCTGCTTCTATAAACCAATGAGGAGATGGGAGAGGCAGGACTTTCAGCGCGATCTGCGTCAGAAATAGAAAGGAGTTCTATTTTAGCCCTTGGCATCGCAGACGCTCGTTTTGGCGCGCGCGAGCAGTGTGGGTGCAATAATTGAATAACATGGATTTCTAAATTTATTTTGAGACGCTCGCGCACGCGACGTGTCCGGTCTGGTCAGCATGTTAGTCAGGCTGATTGAGGTAGTATGTACATGTAGATATGGTTAAAGTGACTATGCATATATGATGAACAGAGAGTAGCAGTAGCGTAAAGGGGGGTTGGTGGGTGGTGGGTGGTGGGACACAATAGAGATAGCCCGGTTAGACAATGTGCGGGAGCACTGGTTGGTCGGGCCAATTGAGGTAGTATGTACAGTTAAAGTGACTGTGCATATATGATAAACAGAGAGTAGCAGCAGCGATAAACAGAGAGTAGCAGCAGCAATTTATGAGGCATTCTCAGTTCAATTCAGAATTGAGCACAACCCTGATGGTGTACAGGGTTCGATCAGTATAATGAAGCATATCGATGTATAGTGGAACCTCATGTCCCATTTCCCAGCTGTGTTTGTGGGTGCTTATAAGTTTGGACCAAGCAGATACAGTAGATACTGAAAGATCCTCTAGACCAGAAACTATGTACTTCGCAATCACTTCGGTAGCGAAACAGAATCCCAGGTCATCTACTTAGTAAAATGTAGAAAGGTCAGATGCTTTGCCATGAGGTGTCAATGGCTACAATCCATGGGATGCAAATGTTCAAATAAGAGACAATGTTTTAATATTGTTTTAATAATTCAAGTGCAGTCTATCTTTGCTTCAATAACAGTCTCAATATTGAAACTTTGTTCAAAGTATCTCTGAGTTTCTCACGGCTTTCTTGAGAGAGAGGTAGTGAATGCAACATGGCGAATGCTGGGTTCTTTGATGTTTTCACAGATCTGTAGGCTCTCCAACAAAATGTTCCCGAAAAGGTTATCATATAATTTACATTGTATTTATTTTAAAAATTATAGCTGGATAAAGTTGAAAGAAAAAAGGTGTACGGGAGGAACTCGACCAGAAATTATAAATAGATAAAACAATGTTTTTGATGGAGTACACTTTTTTTACTTTCCGTACAAAGATCATTTTTGTTAAAGGAAAAGACAATAGATTAATTAAGTAATAAATAAGCCTCATGGATATCCCTCCTCAGTTTTGATTTCTCAGCCTCCTCCCATTCAACATCTGCTGGACTTTAGACATGTCTGTACACTGCACGGTTATCGCTGCCAAAAGCACTGAGCAAATGTTGATGATGTCAATTGGCCCACAAAAATATGGTACTTTATCATTTGATAATAAAGAAGAGAAATATAGGTCACGGCCAAGCAATACTTTCCGCTGGTTCTATTGAATGGGTTCTTGCATCACTGTTTGCCAGTGTGTATGTTCTCTGCAGTAGCACAGTTTACTCTCATACTTAAGGCAGACGATTAATTGCTTGGCGCCTCTCTTAAAAAAAAAAAGCTAACAAAGAAACAGTTTTGTTAATAGCCTCTGTTGCAGTTGGCTGGGGATTTGGGGATTCTAGTAATGCCCATTTTTTGGTGGAACACACTCGCACACACAACATGCTGCCACCGATCATTAGTAAGCCTGTGTGTGTGCTTCTCTGGAACTGAAAAGACTTCATCAGCAGTGTGCCAGACTCCTGGCGCTTCTTCTAACTCTGTATTGACTGAGGCACACACGCACACTAGCACACACACACAAACACACACATACAGTCCTGCTGGCCATGCCTCTATGTTGAAACATTTCTGGTTGCTCTCCTGTCCACATTACTGAAGCATGAGAATGAAATTGACAGTCTTGGGCTGAAGGAAGGCACAGTAGAAACCAGCGAACACACACTGTCTGCCAGCTTCTTCAGGCTGGTCCCAACGGACAATGGTTTTGACTAGCCAAATGGCAAAGTTGCATACACAGTTGCAATGTCCTTCTCGAAGCAATTTCACCACAAATATGTGCGCTGTTGGGTTTGGGGTGTGTGTGTGTGTGCTCTTACAACAAAAAAACATGTGAACCTTTTCAGTTTCACATGTGAAAATCAAATTTTCACATTTGAAATTCCATTTTTACATTTGCAATCACATTTTCACATGTGAAATAGCTGTTTTCACACGTGAAACCATATTTTCACATTACATTTAGAGTTCACATGTTAACACCACCTTTTCGCATGAGGAGAATAGTACGTTTTCACCTCACAATGTGAAAAATATTCACATGTGAAAATCACATTTGCCGTTTCACATGTTAAACATGTGACAATCATTCAAGTGAAAAAAATATGATTTTCAGGTTCCTATGTAAAAACTCCAAATGTAAAATTCACATTTGCAGTTTGATATATGAAAAATAGATTCACATGTGAAATTGCAATTCCACATGTGAAAGTTAGATTTTAACATGTTTAAGTGTTTCACATATAAAACTGCAAATCAGATTTTTACATGTGATTGTCTTTCACATGTGAACTTGAAATTCGACATGTGAAAATCAGATTTGCAGTTTCTTGTGTAAGAAACTCCACATTTACACCATTGTTTATAAGCAAAGTAAATATAAACAAACACTGTATAGCCTAAATAAATGGTTAAAACTATAATTTTTATATAATGTATGGTCAGTCCTTGCATTCATCGCATAGTCATGGATTTGAAAGTGGTTGCATTTCTCCAGCCCCATCCCTCGGCTTTTTACCGAAACTGTGGAGGGGACAACACTTTAATGTTTAAATTAAGTATTGCTGCTTTAAACTCCTCTAATAGCGTAATAGTGTTATTATATAGTGTAATCCTCTAGTGAGTGAGTTACTTTTTTGTAAGGGTGTGTGTGTGTCAAACAAAATCAAATTCTATTAGTCACATGCATCGAATACAACAACCTTACAGTGAAATGCTTACTTACGAGCCCCTAACCAACAACGCAGTTTAAAAAAGAGAAATAAAAGTAACAAGTAATTAAAGAGTAGCAGTAAAATAACAACAGCGAGACTATATACAGGGGGCTACCGGTACAGAGTCAATGTGCGGGGGCACCGGTTAGTCGAGGTAATTGAGGTAATATGTACATGTAGGTAAATGTATTAAAGTGACTATGCATAGATGATAACAACAGAGAGTAGCAGCGGTGTAATTTTTGCTTGTAAGCAGGAATCAGGAGGATAGAATTATGGTCAGATTTTCCAAATGGAGGGCGAGAGAGAGATCTTTGTATTCGTCTCTGTGTGTGGACTAAAGGTGGTCCAGATTTTTTTTCCCTCTGGTTGCACATTTAACCTTGGGACGGTTGAGCTAATGTGCGCTAATGTGATTAGCATGACGTTATAAGTAACAAGAACATTTCCCAGGACATAGACATATCTGATATGGACAGAAAGCTTAAATTCTTGTTAATCTAACTGCACTGTCCAATTTACAGTAGCTATTACAGTGAAAGAATACCATGCTATTGTTTGAGGAGAGTGCACAATTATGAACTTGAAAATGAATGAATAAACCAATTAGGCACATTTGAGCAGTCTTGATACAACATTTTGAATAGATATGCAATAGTTCAATGAATCAGTCTAAAACTTTGCACATACACTGCTGCCATCTAGTGGCCAAGTCTAAATTGCGCCTAGGCTAGAATAATTCATTATGGCCTTTCTCTTGCATTTCAAAGATGATGGTACAATCTTTTACCAGATCTAATGTGTTATATTCTCCTCCATTATTTTCACATTTCCACAAACTTCAAAGTGTTTCCTTTCAAATGGTATCAAGAATATGCATATCCTTGCTTCAGGTCCTGAGTTACAGGCAGTTAGATTTGGGTATGTCATTTTAGAAGAAAAAAAAAGTCAGAATTCTTAAGAGGTTTTAACATGCTGATAGAAATTTGGTAAGACCGGTTTAAGTTTCTTGTCTTACCAGACGCCGCTGTTCTGCCGATACAGAGTATAACCACGACTCTGTGAAGCATAAGATATTACAGTTTTGAATGTTCCGTTGGTAGTTTAATCTTCCGCGTAGGTCATCGATTATATTTTCCAAATATTGCACGTTTGCTAGCAGAATGGAAGGCAGTGGGGGTTTATTCGATCGCCTACGATTTCTCAGAAGGCAGCCCTCCATCCGGCCCCTTTTTCTGATGTCCAGAAGTTATTTTTCTGTCATATGAGATAGTAGCAGCAACGTTATGTAAAAAATAAGTTTACAAATAAGTTACAAACAACACAAAGAAACAAAAAAAAAAACACAATTGGATAGGAACATGTAAAACGTCAGCCTTCACCTCCGGCGCCATCAAGGTTGTGTGTGTGTGTGTGTGTGTGTGTGTGTGTGTGTGTGTGTGTGTGTGTGTGTGTGTGTGTGTGTGTGTGTGTGTGTGTGTGTGTGTGTGTGTGTGTGTGTGTGTGTGTGTGATTTGTGTGTGTGTGTGTTAATGATTTGTTCTTGTGAAGCTGATATTTTTCTTGTTGGTGCATTTGTCATTACCAGGAAAAGGGAAAGTTAATTATGCACAAGACAATGTAATATGACCAAGGCCACCACTGACACAGCCCAATACTACAAAACAATTTTTGTGAATATAACTTAATAAATAATCAAATAACAATAAATAAATAACTGGAGGCCATTATTAAACTTATTTTTTTGAATCTTAAAGATCTTTTTTTCCGATATGATACAGTACATGGTGACGAAGTCCCTCCTAAAGTGGTCTCTATATAGTCATGCCAGAAAGAACAAATGTGAAAATATCGCAGAACGGTCAGCCAAGTAGGCATTGTTTTGTTATGGCATTTCTGGCTAAAGGGTCAAGTTTTGGTGTAAATTTCGGACCTTCCTAGCACCGCTGGATAGTGATGACAAGCAGGGTTCCTCTAACAGACACGCCCAGGAAATATATCAAAGACTCACCAGCCACCATCATGTTCAACATTGTGAATGTTGTTTGCGGATTATTGCATGTGTGTGTGTGTGTTTCTGTGTGTGTGTTTCTGTACGTGTGTGTGCATTCATGGGTGTGTGGGTGCATGCACTTAACCACCAGAAATGTGGATAGAGTAATGTAAAACAGTGTGAAACACAGGATGGAATGGGGGAAGGTAGTGATTGAAAAATGGGAGGGGATGCAGAGAGAGTGTCAGAGACCGAGGGAAAGAACAGAGAGATAGCAAAGAGGAGATAGGGAACTCCATAACCGTTGAGTTTGCAGAGACTTGGAGGGCCAATAGACTGGCCTTATCTTGTTTATGTGGGATAGATAACATGTTCATCTGATCTGCTCCCCTCTCTTGCTGTTCCCCTCTCTCTTTCTCTAATTGGGGAGAGGAACCTTCTTGCAAGGCTTCTGATTGACATTGCAATCTCTCCAGATTGTGAGTATGTCCCGCTGAATCTACATGTGCAGTACATTATTCTGCAGGCATCACAGCACAGCATGCCACAGTGCACAGAAGTGTTCAAACACAGTGAAGCCTGCACCAAATAATGTAATTTCCATGCTGATGATGGGTGGCATTTGTTATTTCAATTAAATGCAGATTTCTTTTCCAAAGGTGATTTTGAGCCAGGTGAGTGTGGCATGCTGTGTGCAAAAAAATTACATTATATATTAAGAAAAGGACTAGGGTGGACTGTTTCTTAGGCTAGGTTGAGTGATATTGCCACTATGGGGCATCTGTCAGAATGCAGGAATAATGGTTGAAGACAAGGTTTCCAGTTCAGGGTATTTATTAACAAACTAAAAAGGCCCAGTACAAGGACACAGGAGCACATGTGGGGGTAGGATGGAGATATGGAAATGGTTTGCAAGGTACAAGTTGTGATGGGAGGTTGTGGTCTATAGCGAATACAAAGAGGAGATAGAACACATTATCATACATGACAAAGTGCCATAACTAAGGAGAAATATGAAGTATAACATACTAACCAAACAATGGAAATTGCCAATATCTATGGAACTCAGAATATATATCAGACAAAGCATCTTAAACAGTCTGATTGGCAATAAACATACAGGCTAGAAAGTTAGAATTATACAAGTCTACATACAAATAAAATACACTTAATTTAGTCAGGTGCGCACACCACATGAATAAGGACTTGGGCTGTTCCGTGTCACAACAAACACTAATAAAACAGCTTGTGTTTTTCTACCAGGGCAAGGGAGAGGAATGTTGATTATCGTAGTGAGTTCAGGTGTGGTGAGTTGGCAGGAGACAGGGCATGTCCAGAGGGTAATTGGAAGTTGGTGGAATTGGCATGATCCTTTAGATTACAACAACAAACAATTGAGTTTCAATTAATTTCACTCTAGCCATGTTTGTACCTGGTGCGACATAGGTCCTTTGTCCTGATCTGGTCCGCATTCTGATCGTGCCTACTTTATTAGACGGGTGTAGACGATTAAAAGACGCATTGTGATCGTCTACGCCTGTCTGCAAATGTGGGCACAATCAGAATGTGGAGAGATCAGGACAAAGGATGCGTGTTTGTAACCGGTATAAATGAGGCTACTGTGAAGATTAACTAAACCCAGCGCAAGACGGATCATATGTGTCCCCTGGATTGATAAATTGAATGGGGTCTAATCTTATTTCAAGTGATGCCTTAGGTATGGATAAGAGTTTAGGAAAGATTGCTATTTTCCCTCAGAATGAGCTTTCACTCTCCTGATCTTCAATTACATGCTGTTGAAACACAGAGGGGAGTGTGACTGTTGTATTGTATTGCCTGGCACATTTACATTTAAGTGACTTAGCAGATGCTCTTATCCAGAACAACTTACAGGAACAATTAGGGTTAATTGCCTTGCTCATGGGCACATTCAAATATTTTTTCACCTAGTTAGCTTGGGGATTTGAACCAGCTTGTCACGCCCTGGCCTTAGTTATCTTTGTTTTTCTTTATTATTTTAGTTAGGTCAGGGTGTGACATGGGGGATGTTTGTGTGTTTTTGTCTCGTCTAGGGTGTTTGTATTGTCTAGGGGGTGTTTGTAGAGTTCATGGGGTTGTGTTCAGTGTAGGTGTTTATGTAAGTCTATGGTTGCCTGGATTGGTTCTCAATTAGAGACAGCTGTCTATCGTTGTCTCTGATTGGGAGCCATATTTAGGCAGCCATAGTCATTAGGTAGGTTGTGGGTAATTGTCTATGTGTAAGTTGCCAGTGTCTGCACGTATTTGTTTTGTATAGCTTCACGTTCGTCGGTTTGTTGTTTTGTTAGTTTGTAAAAGTGTTTGTTTCGTTTTCATTAAAAAGGAAGATGTATTGTTATTACGCTGCGCCTTGGTCCTCCTCTCTTTCTCCTAATGACGATCGTGACAGAATTACCCACCAACCTAGGACCAAGCAGCGTGATGACGGGCAACAACAGCAGCGGCCGAGGACACAGGACTCCTGGACTTGGGAGGAGGTATTAGACAGCGGAGGACCCTGGGCACAACCAGGGGAATATCGCCGCCCCAAGGCAGAGCTGGAGGCAGCGAAAGCAGAGAGGCGCCGGTATGAGGAGCTAGCACGGCAGAACGGCTGGCAACCCCAAAAATGTATTGGGGGGGGGGGGGGGGGTGGCTCCCGGGGAGTGTAGCTGGGTCAAGTAGGAGACTTGAGCCAGCTCCCCATGCTTACTGTGAGGAGCCGAAGATGGAATCAGAGCCGGTGAGGGCGGTATTGGAGGTGAGCGAAGTAGAGACTGTGAAGGATCTAATGGGGAAATTGGAGGAGAGAGAAATGAGGGATTTGCTGGTTTGGTGCATGAGGCACGACATCCGCCCGACGGAGCGTGTCGGGGATTTGATGTCACCTGAGTCAGCTCTCCATACTCGTCCTGAGGTGCGGGCTAGCCGTCTGGTGAAGACTGTGCAAGCCTCACGCACCAGGCCTCCTGTGCGCCTCCCTAGCCCTACACGTTCTGTGCCAGCCCAGCGCACCAGCTCTCCTGTGGCAGCCCCATGCACCAGTTCTCCTGTGGCAGCCCCACGCACCAGTTCTCCTGTGGCAGCCCCTCGCACTCGCCCAGTGGTGAGTGTTCCCAGCCCAGTACCACCAGTGCCAACACCACGCACCAAGCCTCCTGTACGTCTCCAGAGCCCTGTACGCACTGTTCCTTCTCCCCGCACTCGCCCTGAGGTACGTGCCCTCAGCCCGGTACCACCAGTGCCGATACCACGCACCAGGCCTATAGTGCGCCTTGAGAGTCCAGTGTGCACTGTTCCTGCTCCCCGCACTCGCCTAGTGGTGCATGTCTCCAGCCCAGTACCACCAGTGCATACACCACATACTAGGCTTCCAGTGCGTCTCCAGAACCCTGTTCCTCCTCCACGCACTCGCCCTGTGGTGCGTGTCTCCAGCCCGGTACCACCAGTTCCGGCACCACGCACCAGGCCTACTGTGCGCCTCAGCCGGCCAGAGTCTGCCGTCTGCCCAGCGCCGTTTGAGCTGCCCGCCTGCCCAGCGCCATCTGAAATGCCCGCCTGCCCAGCGCCATCTGAGCTGCCCGCGTGCCCAGCGCCATCTGAGCTGCCCGCCTGCCCAGCGCCATCTGAGCTGCCCGCCTGCCCAGCGCCATCTGAGCTGCCCACCTGCCCAGCGCCATCTGAGCTGCCCGCCTGCCCAGCGCCATCTGAGCTGCCTGCCTGCCCAGCGCCATCTGAGCCGTCCATCTGTCCCGAGCCGCCCGTCTGTCCCGAGCCGTCAGAGCCGTCCACCAGTCAGGAGCCGCCAGAGCCGTCCGCCAGTCAGGAGCCGCCAGAGCCGCCCGCCAGTCAGGAGCCGCCAGAGCCGCCCGCCAGTCAGGAGCCGCCAGAGCCGCCCGCCAGTCAGGAGCCGCCAGAGCCGCCCGCCAGTCAGGAGCTGCCAGAGCCGCCCGCCAGTCAGGAGCTGCCAGAGCCGCCCGCCAGTCAGGAGCTGCCAGAGCCGCCCGCCAGTCAGGAGCTGCCAGAGCCGCCCGCCAGTCAGGAGCTGCCAGAGCCGCCCGCCAGTGAGAAGCTGCCAGAGCCGCCCGCCAGTGAGGAGCTACCAGAGCCGCCCGCCAGTCAGGAGCCGCCCGCCAGTCAGGAGCCGCCCGCCAGTCAGGAGCCGCCCGCCAGTCAGGAGCCGCCCGCCAGTCAGGAGCCGCCCGCCAGTCATGAGCCGCCCTCCAGTCCGGAGCTGCCATTCAGTCCGGAGCTGCCCCTCAGTCCAGAGTTGCCTCTCAGTCCGGAGCTACCACTCAGTCCGGAGCTGCCCCTCCGTCCATTGGCGCCCTCTACGATGGTCTTCAGTCCGGGACTCGCTGCAAGGGTCCTCGTTCCTGGGAGGCCACCTAAGCGGGTATTGACTATGGTGGGGTCCACGTCCCGCACCTGAGCCGCCGCCGTAGGAAGGCCCACCCGGACCCTCCCCTTCTGTGTCAGGTTTTGCGGCCGGAGTACGCACCTTTGGGGGGGGGGGGGTACTGTCACGCCCTGGCCTTAGTTATCTTTGTTTTTCTTTATTATTTTAGTTAGGTCAGGGTGTGACATGGGGGATGTTTGTGTGTTTTTGTCTCGTCTAGGGTGTTGGTATTGTCTAGGGGGTGTTTGTAGAGTTCATGGGGTTGTGTTCAGTGTAGGTGTTTATGTAAGTCTATGGTTGCCTAGATTGGTTCTCAATTAGAGACAGCTGTCTATCGTTGTCTCTGATTGGGAGCCATATTTAGGCAGCCATAGTCATTAGGTAGGTTGTGGGTAATTGTCTAGGTGTAAGTTGCCAGTGTCTGCACTTATTTGTTTTGTATAGCTTCACGTTCGTCGGTTTGTTGTTTTGTTAGTTTGTAAAAGTGTTTGTTTCGTCTTCATTAAAAAGGAAGATGTATTGTTATTACGCTGTGCCTTGGTCCTCCTCTCTTTCTCCTAACGACGATCGTGACACAGCTACCTTTCATTTACTGGCCCAACGTTCTTAAGCTCTAGGTTACCTGCCGCCCAACATAATATACAGCTCTCTGCTCTGCTCTACCATTGTATTGACCGAGGGAAGAGAGGAGACTTAAGACTTGAGTCGGCCTCGTGCTCAAAAAGACTTGACTCAGACTTGCGCTTAAAGACACTATACATGACTCAGACTTGCACTCAAGACTTGTATTTGACTCGTGCTCAAAGACTTCAATCAGACCTCATTAGTCCATTGTTGACAAAAATGTTTTGCTTGTCAGCAATCAAGTTCTCAAGATATGCAACTTTCAAAATATATAAATCATCCCCGTACAGATGATTTAGTCATTATAAGCATCTTTAACACAGGCTTAGTACCTAACCCTTGGTATCTTTTTAAACAGTTTTAACATAGGCCAGGCTCTGGACCAAGATGACGTCGAAAAACATGGCTGACGATTTACATTCTCCCAACCAATTGTGCTATTTTGTTCGTTTTTTTTGCGTTATGTGTAACTTCTTTTTTTACTTATTGTGTACATAATGTTGCTGCTACCATCTCTTATCACCGAAAATAACTTCTGAACATCAGAACAGCGATTACTCACCGCGGATTGGAAGAAACTTTTTCCTTTAACGAGTTCAACGAAAAGGATATCCTGCTTTCACTGGAACAGGCCCAGCTCCACGCCTTTTGTGTGAAGAAAAGAAGCAGGAAAAGGGGCCACAGATCGGGCAGCCTTCTGAGAATCCGTAGGCGAGCGAATAAACTCCCACTGCCATCCATACTTCTTGCTGACGTGCAATCATTGGAAAATAAAATTGATGACCTACGATTAAGATTATGGAGCCTCCAGTGTCGCCCTCCAGTCAGGAGCTTCCAGCGACGCCCTCCAGTCCAGAGCCTCTAGAGTCGCCCTCCAGTCCGGATCCTCCAGTGTCGCCCTCCAGTCAGGACCCTCCAGAGGCGCCCTCCAGTCCGGACCCTCCAGAGGCGCCCTTCAGTCCGGAGCTTCCAGAGGCGCCCTCCAGTCCGGAGCTTCCAGAGGCGCCCTCCAGTCCGGAGCTTCCAGAGGCGCCCTCCAGTCCGGGGCTTCCAGAGGCGCCCTCCAGTCCGGGGCTTCCAGAGGCGCCCTCCAGTCCGGGGCTTCCAGAGGCGCCCTCCAGTCCGGAGCTTCCAGAGGCGCCCTCCAGTCCGGAGCTTCCAGAGGCGCCCTCCAGTCCGGAGCTTCCAGAGGCGCCCTCCAGTCCGGAGCTTCCAGAGGCGCCCTCCAGTCCGGAGCTTCCAGAGGCGCCCTCCAGTCCGGAGCTTCCAGAGGCGCCCTCCAGTCCGGAGCTTCCAGAGGCGCCCTCCAGTCCGGAGCTTCCAGAGGCGCCCTCCAGTCCGGAGCTTCCAGAGGCGCCCTCCAGTCCGGAGCTTCCAGAGGCGCCCTCCAGTCCGGAGCTTCCAGAGGCGCCCTCCAGTCCGGAGCTTCCAGAGGCGCCCTCCAGTCCGGAGCTTCCAGAGGCGCCCTCCAGTCCGGAGCTTCCAGAGGCGCCCTCCAGTCCGGATCCTCCAGAGGCGCCCTCCAGTCTGGAGCTCCCAACAAGGGTCCCCAGTCCGGCCACCACAACGAGGGTCCCCAGTCCGGGGTCGGCGGCGAGGGTCCCCGCTCTAGAGGCGCCACCTAAGTGGGCCGAGCCAGAAGTGGAGCGGGGTCTACGTCGCTCACCAGAGCCGCCGCCGCGGAGAAATGCCCACCCAGACCCTCCCCTATGGGTTCAGGCTTTGCGGCCTGAGTCCGCACCTTTGGGGGGATACTGTCATGCCCTGACCGTAGAGAGCTTTTTATGTCTCTATTTTGGTTTGGTCAGGGTGTGATTTGGGTGGGCATTCTATGTTCTTTTTTCTATGTTTTGTATTTCTTTGTTTTGGCTGGGTATGGTTCTCAATCAGGGACAGCTGTCTATTGTTGTCTCTGATTGGGATCCATACTTAGGTAGCTTTTTCCCACATGGTTTTTGTGGGTAGTTAATTTCTGTTTAGTGTTTTCACCTTACAGGACTGTTTCGGTTATTCTCATGTTTATTTTTGTTATAGTGTTCAGTTTTAATAAAAACAAGCATGAACACTTACCACGCTGCACTTTGGTCCGATGATTCCTCTTCTTCAGACGACGAATACCGTTACACAGCTTCCTATTTCGTAACAAAGCATCCTTCACTCATGCTGCCGAACATACCCTCGTAAAACTGACCATCCTACCGATCCTCGACTTTGGCGATGTCATTGACAAAATAGCCTCTACTCATCAAATTGGATGCAGTCTATCAGTGCCATCCGTTTTGTCACCAAAGCCCCATATACTACCCACCACTGTGACCTGTACGCTCTCGTAGGCTGGCCCTTGCTTCATACTCGTCGCCAAACCCACTGGCTCCAGGTCATCTACAAGTCTGCGCTAGGTAAAGCCCCGCCTTATCTCAGCTCACTGATCACCATAGCAGCACCCACCCGTAGCGCGCGCTCCAGCAGGTATATCTCACTGGTCACCCCCAAAGCCAATTCTACCTTTGGCAGCCTCGCCTTCCAGTTCTCTGCTGCCAATGAATGGAACGAACTGCAAAAATCACTAAAGCTGGAGACTCTTACCTCCCTCACTAGCTTTAAGCACTAACTGTCAGAGCAGCTCACAGATCACTGCACCTGTACATAGCTCATCTGTAAATAGCCCATCCAATCTACCTCATTCCCATACTGTATTTATTTATTTATCTTGCTCCTTTGCACCCCAGTATCTCTAATTGCACTTTCATCTTCTGCACATCCTACCATTCCAGTGTTTAATTGCTATATTGTAATCACTTTGCCACCATGGCCTATTTATTGCCTCACCTCTCTTATCCTACCTCATTTGCACATGCTGTATATAGATTTTTCTACTGTATTATTGATTTTATGTTTGTTTATTCCATGTGTAACACTGTGTTGTTGTATGTGTCGAACTGCTTTGCTTTATCTTGGCCAGGTCGCAGTTGTAAATGAGAACTTGTTCTCAGCTAGCATACCTGGTTATATAAAGGTGAAATAAATACATAAAATAAACACCTCCGCCGACAGAGAGGGCTGCCTCACTTATAGTTCTAAGGAAACTTTGTTATATTTAGTTTTTTATGTATTATTTCATACATTGTTATCCCAGAAAATGTTATGTGTTATTACATACAACCGTGAAGAACTATTGGATATCAGAGCTGCGGTAACACACCAGCACTACCAACAACAACCAGAAATATGACTTTCTCGAAGTGGATCGTTTGTTCTCACCACCCAGGGCAATTGAACTGATTCCAGAGGCTGATCCAAAACAAGGGCGGCGGAGAAGAGGGATTCGGAGCGGTCTTCTGGTCAGACTTAGGAAGCACCCACACCACCCACCGCTTCCGAGTATATTACTTGCTAATGTTCAGTCCCTGGATAACAAAGTTGACGAGATCAGAGCAATGGTTTCCAGATACTCTGTTTCACGGAAACATGGCTCACTCGAGACTATTGGAGTCGGTCCAGCCATCTGGATTCTCAGTTCATCTCGCCGACAGGAATTAAACATCTCTGCGGGAAGAAGTGCAGGGGTATATGTTTCATGATTAACGACTCATGGTATAATTGTAATAACATACAGGAACACAAGTCTTTTTGTTCACCCGACCTAGAATACCTAACAATCAAATGCCGACCGTATTATCTCCCAAGAGAATTCTCTTCGGTTATTGTCACAGCCGTGTATATCCCCCCTCAAGCCGATACCACGACTGCCCTCAAGGAACTTCACTGGACTTTATGTAAACTGGAAACCATAAATTCTGAGGCTGCATTTATTGTAGCTGGGGACATTAACAAAGCAAATTTGAGGAAAAGGCTACCTAAATTCTATCAGCATTTTGACTGTAGTACTCGCGCTGGAAAAACACTCGGCCATTGTTATTCCAACTTCCGGGATGCATACAAGGCCCTTCCCTGCCCTCCTTTTGGCAAATCCGACCATGACTCCATTTTGCTCCTCCCTTCCTACAGGCAGAAACTCAAACAGGAAGTACCCGTGCGAAGGACTGTTCAACGCTGGTCTGACCAATCGGAATCCACGCTTCAAGATTGTTTTGATCACGCGGACTGGGATATGTTCCAGGTAGCTTCAGAGAACTATGTTGATGTATATACCAAGACGATTACTGAGTTTCTCAAAAAGTGTATAGGAGATGTTGTACCCATTGTGACTATAAAATCCCACCCTAACCAGAAACCTTGGGTAGATGGCAGCATTCGCGCAAAACTGAAAGCGTAAACCACTGCATTTAACCATGGCAAGGGGACTGGGAATATGGCAGAAAACAAACAGATTAGTCATTCCCTCCGCAAGGCAATCAAACAGGCAAAATGTCAGTATAGAGGCAAAGTGGAGTTGCAATTCAACAGCTCAGACACGAGACATATGTGGCAGGGTCTACAGACAATCACAAACTACAAAAGGAAAACCAGCCACGTCGCTGACACCAACGTCTTGCTTCCGGACAAGCTAAACACGTTCTTTGCCCGCTTTGAGGATAACACAGTGCCACCGATGCGGCCAGCTACCAAGGACTGTGGGCTCCCTATTCACCCATGACTGCATGGCCAAGCACGCCTCCAACTCAATCATCAAGCTTGTAGATGACACAACAGTAATAGGCTTGATTACCAACAACGACGAGACAGCCTACAGGGAGAAGGTGAGGGCTCTGGGAGTGTGCTGTCAGGAAAATAACCTCTCACTCAACATCAACTAAACAAAGGAGATGATCGTGGACTTCAGGAAACAGCAGAGGGAGCACCCCCCTATCCACATCAACGGGACAGCAGTGGAGAAGGTGGAAAGTTTTAAGTTCCTTGGCGTACATATCAATGACAAACTGAAATGGTCCACCCACATAGATAGAGTGGTGAAGAAGGCGCAACGGCACCTCTTCAACCTCAGGAGGCTGAAGAAATGTGGCTTGTCACCTAAAACCCTCACAAACTTTTACAGATGCACAATTGAGAACATCCTGTCGGGCTGCATCACCGCCTGGTATGGGAACTGCACAACCGCAGGGCTCTCCAGAGGGTGGTGTGGTCTGCACAACGCATCACCGGGGGCAAACTACCTGCCCTCCAGGACACCTACAGCACCCGATATCACAGGAAGGCCAAAAAGACTATCAAGGACAACAACCAACCAAGCCCTGCCTGTTCACCCCGCTATCATCCAGAAGGATAGGTCAGTACAGGTGCATCAAAGCTGGGACCGAAAGACTGAAAAGTAGCTTCTATCTCAATGCCATCAGACTGTTAAACAGCCATCATTAGCACAGAGACGCTGCTGCCTACATGCACAGACTTGAAATCATTGGCCACTTTAATAAATGGAACTCTAGTCACTTTAATAATGTCACTTTAATAATGTTTACATATCTTGTATTACTAATATCATATGTATATATTGTGTTCTATACTATCTACTGTATCTTAGTCTATGCCGTTCTGATATTGGTCGTCCATGTATTTATATATTCTTAATTCCATTCCTTTACTTAGAACATTTGTGGAATTTCTTTCCTTCTTAATGCATTTGAGCCAATTAGTTGTGTTGTGACAAAGTAGGGGTGGTGTACCGAAAATAGCCCTATTGGTAAAAGACCAAGTCCATATTATGGCAAAAACAGCTCAAATAAGCAAGAGAAACGACAGTCCATCATTTAAGACATGAAGGTCAGTCAATCCGGAACATTTCAAGAACTTTGAAAGTTCCTTCCAGTGCAGTTGCAAAAACCATTAAGCACTCTTATGAAACTGGCTCTCATGAGGACCGCCACAGGAAAGGAAGACCCAGAGTTATCTCTGCTGCAGAGGATAAGTTCATTAGTTACCAGCCTCAGAAATTGTAGCCCAAATAAATGCTTCACAGAGTTCAAGTAACAGACACATCTCAACATCAACTGTTCAGAGGAGTCTGTGTGAATCAGGCCTTCATGGTTTGCTGCAAAGAAACCACTACTAAAGGACACCAATAAGAAGAAGAGACTTGCTTGGGCCAAGAAATACGAGCAATGGACATTAGACTGGTGGAAATCTGTCCATTTTGAGATTTTTGGTTACAACCGCCTTGTCATTGTGAGACGCAGAATAGATGAACGGATGATCTCTGAATGTGTGGTTCCCACAGTAAGGCATGGAGGAATCAAATCAAATACATTTTTATTGGTCACATACACGTGTTCAGCAGATGTTATTGCGAGTGTAGTGAAATGCTTGTGCTTCTAGTTCCGACAGTGCAGCAATATCTAACAAGTAATATCTAACAATTTCACAACAAATACCTAATACACACAAATCTTTTAAAAGGCACACCTGTTAATTGAAATGCATTCCAGGTGACTACCTCATGAAGCTGGTTGAGAGAATACCAAGAGTGTGCAAAGCTCTCATCAAGGCAAAGGGTGGTACTTTGAAGAATCTCAAATATAAAATATATATTTTTTGGTTACTACATGATTATGTGTTATTTCATAGTTTTGATGTCTTAACTATTATTCTACAATGTAGAAAATAGTAAAAATACAGAAAAGCCCTGGAATGAGTAGGTGTGTCCAAACTTTTTACTATTACTGTACATGCTAAGAACAAACAACAACAAAAACATCACATGTGGAGGTATAAGATTGGGTAAATGTAGCTGGCAATTGTGAATTATTATCACCATAATTAGCTATAATTAAATTCATTTCAAGGACAATGTTGCTAGCTAATATGGATGTCGTTGGCACTCCACTGGCCGCATAAAAACACAACCCCTCCACTTCCTGGATCTGGCTAAACTATTACCATTTTAGAATTCTGGTACACCACCATAAATTTAAGCAAATAAATTGGCTGTAACTCATTGATCCTGATTTGTAACTAGACCTACCCCATCTAGTTTAAGGGCTAGCCAGCCTGTAAATAAAATAACAAAGCTACCTAGCAAGTGAAGTCCTTTAATTTGTGTGTGTGTATATATAGTTATTATTTTTGTACTTTTTACCTACAATTGGTAGTTACAGTCTTGTCCCATCTCTGCAACTCCCGTACGGACTCGGGAGTGGTGAAGGTTGAGAACCGTGAGTCCTCCGAATCACGACCCTGCCAAGCCGCAAGGTCTGCTCGCTTAACCCAGAAGCCAGACGCACCAATGTGTCGTAGGAAACACCGTACAACTGGCGAACGTGTCAGCGCCCGCCACAGGAGTTGCTAGAGCATGATGGGACAAGGACAACCCGGCCGGCCAAACTCTCTCCTAACCCGGACAACGCTGGGCCAATTGTGCGCCTCCTCATGGGTCTTCCGGTCACGGTCGGCTGTAACAGCCAGGGATCAAACCCGGATCTGTAGTACGCATCAAGCAATGCAGTGCCTTAGATCGCTGCGCCACTCGGAGGCCCCCTAGTTTGTGTATTTAATCATCATGATGGAAAAACAATAATTGCTCTCTGGCTCTTTGAATTGACATGTTTGTTGGACAATAGACATACAGTACTCATTGTGCTTTAAAAATAACGAAATAATGTGGTGTAAAGCAAGAATGAGAACTGACTGATGCATGGAAAAGAGAGGTGAGGTAGAGGGGTGATACCTGACCAATGTAGGGGTGAGGGTTGAGAAGGAGGGGTGACGCTTGACTAGTGCAGGGTTGATACTTGACTAGGGGAGGGGTGAGGGTTGACGAGGAGGGGTGACACTCGACTGGTGCAGGGTTAAAACTTGACTAGGTGAGGGGTGAAGTCTGAGGAGGTGGAATGATGAAGTCCCTAACTTGGATTCCGTATATTACTGTTAATTTCACTTTGCACAAAGGCCAATACATCATCCAAGTCCGTGTGGTTACTTCTTCTGAAAAGACAGAATCTCTGGCACAACCTCTTCAAGGTCATAACACTTTTAAAAGCTCAAGGATTTCCTTGTTACTAAAGCTAATTCTAAAGTATAGTTTCACCAGGTCATTTAACTCAGGCATGTCAATGGTGGCGCAAAGCAACAGGGGGCCAGGGAGGCTTGTAAATCAGCCAAATGCTCTACTTTAATCTTGAAATATAACTGCGACTTTATTCTCCCAATTTCAACCTCATTCTAGAAATGTTGACTTTACAAGTACAGGGAGCGAATTGAATAAATAAGCAAACATGGAACAAATCAAGAACCGCAAGTAGCGTACAGACATGAAACATAGAAACAGAATCAGTAATGACTGAGGAAATAATCAAAGGGAGTGACAGATATAGGGGAGGTAATCGGGAAGGTGATGGAGTCCAGGTGAGTCTCATGAGGCGCAGATGAGGGTAGCAGGTGTGCGTAATAATGAGTAAACTGGCAACAACGAGCGCCAGAGAGGGGGAGCGGGAGTAGACAGTTCTAGGAATTACGAGATTTTGAAAATCTTTTTTTCCTTGGCCTACTCTTAAGTAATAGCAGGCACTCTCTCTCTCTCCAGTCTCAATTTTAACATACGCCCCTTTCAAGTCCCAGTTTGTTGCAGTGTTTCCAGGACTGTTAAATGGCTAACAACTAATACTCCCCCTCACACCTAAGCTGCTTCTAAAATGATTATTGATTTGATTTATTACTACCACTACGCTGCTGTTCATTGATTATTGATTGACATTACTATTAGTATCTACTGTAACTATTTATCCTGCTACTGGTCACTATGCCTCCTGTGCACATGTACAGTGCATTCAGAACACATTTTGTTATGTTACAGCCTGAATTCAAAATGGATTAAATAGATTTTTTTCTCACCCATCGATACACAATGCCCAAAAATGACAAAGTGAACACATGTTTTTAGAAATGTTTGCAAATTCATTGAAAATTAAATACATAAGTGCTTTGTTGCAAACAGGATTCATGTTTTGGAATATTTTATTCTGTACAGGCTTCCTTCTTTTCACTCTGTCATTTAGGTTAGTATTGTGGAATAAATAAAATGTTGTTGATCCATCCTCAGTTTTCTCACATCACAGCCATTAAACTCTGTAACTGTTTTACAATCACCATTTGCCTCATGGTAAAATCCCTGAGCAGTTAGTTTCCTTCCTCTCCGACAACTGAGTTAGGAAGAACGCCTGTATATTTGTAGTGACTGAGTGTATTGATACACTATCCTGACTGAGTGTATTGATACACCATCCAAATCCTAATTAATAACTTCACCATGCTCTAAGGGATATTCAGCATCTGCTTATTATAAAAATTGTTACACATCCACCAATTGGTGCCCTTCATTGCGAGGCATAAAAACCTCCCTGTGGTTGAATCTGTGCTTGAAATTCACTACTAGTTTGAGGGACCTTACATATGTGAAGTATACTGATGGGGTAGTCATAAAACATCATGTTTACCACTATTATTGAACATGGAATGTGTCAATGCAACTTATATATAGCCTACTATTACCTAAATAAACCATTCTTTGTGTTTCGGCAGGTCTTAAGAAATATTATGATACTAAGAAAATGTATTTCAAAACAACACAATAGAATACAGTATTTTAAGTTGAATTATGTTTATGTGTTTAGTAGGCTATATGGCAATGTGCCATGCCAATTAAATCAACTGGATCATAAGTTATTTTAGCATGCTTATATTCCCCTTCCCTTATCACAGTCAATGCATATTTTATAGTAAGAATATGATGGAATATAACAGAATATAGGAGAAATAATGTTTTTCCCAAACAAACTATTGTTGAGTATCTCGAATGCTCACTTGTGGAAAGTGGGTAACTGCAGTTAATATAAAAAATCACATATTATTAGAGTTATTTGGCAAATGTAGGTGTGTTAGAAAACTGTCCAGTGGTATATAGGAATCAAAACGTATGGACTGCATGTGACCCTGTAAAAAGTCACTTTGATTTTTTAAAAAAGCATGTGCTCCGTTTCCTGCCTCTGTGTCAAATTACACATGCTGAGCTGTTCATCAGTCTCATTCACAAGTGTACAATTTATAGGTAATATCATCACCCATAAGGTTATTGTCAATTTAATATTGTCTTTAGGCAGCATCTATTATTATATTAACGAACAAAAATGTAAATGCAACACGTTTCATGAGCTGAAATAAAAGATCCCAGAAATGTTTCATATGCACAAATTTGTTTGCGTCACTATTAGTGAGCATTTCTGCTTTGACAAGATAATCCATCCACCTGACAGGTGTGGCATATCAACAAGCCGATAAAAATTCATGATCATTACACAGGTGCACCTTGTGCTGGGTACAATAAAAGGCCACTTTAATATGTACAGATTTGGCACACAACATAATGCCACAGATGTCTCAAGTTTTGAGGGTGTGTGCAGTTGGCATGCTGACTGCAGGAATGTCCACCAGAGCTGTTGCCAGAGAATTTAATGTTAATTTGTCTTCCATAAGCTGCCTCCAATGTAGTTTGAGAGAGTTTGGCAGTACTTCCAATTGGCCTCACAACTGCAGCCCACATGTAACCAGGCCAGACCAGGACGTCCACTTCCAGCTTCTTCACCTGCGGGATCATCTGAGACTAGCCACCTGGACAGCTGATGAAACTGAGGAGTATTTCCATCCATAATAAAGCCCTTTGTGGGGAAAGACTAATTCTGATCGGCTGGGCCTGGCTCCCAAGTGTGTGGGCCTGTGCCTCCCAGGCCCACCCATGGCTGCGCCCCTGCCCAGTGATGTGAAATCCATAGAAAATGGCTTAAGGAATTTATTTAAATTTACTGATTTCCTTAACTGAACTGTAATTCAGTAAAATTGTTGAAATTGTTACATGATGCATTTATATTTTTGTTCAGTATATAAGTGTGAAATTTATTTTGATATAGTTTAGGTGTAGTTTGAATGGGCCATTATCAGCTTGACAGGCAACTGGCGGTGAAGGAGGGGCCGGAGGAGGGGGAATTACATGTCCTCCTAAAGCTGCTTATAATATATATCCTGATTATTGAGCACACAAATTTATACAAGGCAATGCGTAACGAGCAGGTAAAGTCAGAACCATGGAGAAATAATTAGGTCTAGGCTACACCTTGCTCTTTAGAATAGTTGAACATAAACAAAATCACATCAATCATGTGAGATTAGGTAGACAGCGTTCTACAACATAAGCAGGAGACACATCCGCATCAATTTGATATTGCTTCTGTAGTCGAGCACAAGGAACTGAATCCTATGTCGCACGTCACTACTTCACAGGAGAAGCATGTGAACGTAAACATTTACTTTTTTATCAAAATAGCGTTTAAAAAAAATTACAAGCCTAGTTGGTTTAGCCATGGAAAAAGGCAGGAACCTCCCGCTACCCATGATGGCTGAGATAATGGATGGGCTGGACATGCCGGGAGATGAGTTTGGATTGGTCTGCCATGTAGCATGCTTCTGTCTATAACATGAGCTGCTCAGTATGTGTTGATAGTCCTTTCTACCGGGCTGTTTTTAAAAGATATAATGTAAGTCATTGAGAACTACAAAACTTTTGCTACTTTTCTCAACAACATTCATGTCCTGAATTTAGCAGGTGCTATCGACAGATCACTTGGATAAAGTTATGGACTACTTTCTGCACACGCCACGGTCAGTGTGAACCGGAGTGACTTGACATAATGCTGGCCAAACAAGCTACAAACAAAACAGAGTTAAATGGTTCCAATCTGCCCTGAAGCATTCACCCATGTATACGGGAAAGAGTCTAGCTACATTTTCAGGTAAATTTCACATTTTGGCAGAAAGTTGTTTTCATTGCAAGTTAAAGCATACTCTTCGCTAGCTAGTTTGCTAGCTAACGTTACGTGTATGATCTGTGTAATAATATCATTCTAAATATAAATGAATTTGCATTGCTAGTTATAGCCTAATGTTAGCTAGCTAACATTGAACCTAGTTGGTTAGCTCTTTAGCTACCTGCAGATTCATACTACATAACAATGTTTGTATTGGTTGTAGTATGAGTTATGCCAGATTCATTGTTTAGCTTGCCAGCTAGCTAGCTAAACGTCTAAACAAAAGACTCCACTTCACCAGATGATTACATGACCCATCCAGTTACTCAGGTGTGTCTGGGGGTGATTATTTCTATCTGTAGTATTTCATTAACATGTGTAAATGTCTGGAAAATAGTGAGCCATCCACTTAGCTATTTGTGGTTGGGGCGTGGTTATAGCATTTCCTTCACATGACCGATCAATTTAGATTAGTGTGTCGGGTAAGCACCATCTAATAATTATCTGGACACTTTCTGTTTCTGATATTTCTACAATGCAAGTAACCATTTCACTGTACTGTTTACACCTTCTGTATCCTGTGCATGTGCCAAATACCGGGGTGGCAGGTAGCCTAGTGGTTAGAGCGTTGGACTAAAAACCGAAAGGTTGCGAGATCCAATCCACAAGCTGACGAGGTAAAAAGCTGTCATTCTGCCCGTGAACAAGGCAGTTAACCCACTGTTCCTAGGCCATTATTGAAATAAGAATTTGGTCTTAACTGACTTTCCTAGTAAAATAAACATTAATTTTATTTGATATAGTGTGTGTTTATCAGAGATGGTAATGTGAAGAACAACATGACCTGCACCAATGTCAGATTAGGATATAGGCCAATGACTAGATAGTGTATTTTTACCTGGAGATTTTTCCTTATTGTAGGCTACTACTTTTACTCTTGAAATCTTTGGTTGTTTAATAAACTACTTACTCTGTTTAGCACATGGCTTCACATTTGAATCCTTAAAGAGAAGGGTAGGGCTAAGGATTAAGAGGGTGTGAACGATGCTGAATGGGCCATTTTCTCAAAAGTGGGGTTATCAATCTTCTAAGCAGAATGTATTTCCCATTGTTCCTCAACTGCAGTGTATGATATACCATTTTCTAGTCTCTACTTTAATTTCAATGTAAAAAACACCATTTCATATCTTTGCTACATCAGACTGAATCGAGGCGGTCGGTCACTGTGAGCTATACAGGATCTTAATTTGAGCCAGTTTTCAACAGCAGGAAATTAATTCTGTAGCGTCAGTAAATGTGAACTATTATGTGGATTATAATTCATGGATATTTTTTGTAGGGATTGATACATTTTACATTAGGGCAAATCAAGTGGAAATTACAAAAAAAATCTCATCAACAAATGAGTGATCAAATTAAGCTCCTACATCTGTAGCACACATTCAACCTAATCATCTGATATAGAATAGTTTACCTTTGCTTTCAGATGCCTTTCAAAAACAAGTTCCAGGAAAGGTCACTATATTCAGTCTATACTCACCAAAACTATTTGTCATGTTTTGGGGGGGAAAGTAATTCAATAGCAATCATGCAATCGTCATTGGGGAATTGTAAATCCATTTGGAAATTTCCAAAGAACAGGCAGGACTTAATCCGAAGGTCTATAACCCTGAAATAATTGTCTTTCAACTCAAAAACAATTTGCCCATAAGACACATTTCAAATGTGACCCACCACCTTGATTTGGTTCTTTGTACAGTAGCTACATTTGAAATTGTGTTTTTTTTTTTTTACGTTGGATAAAAGTAAAGACTCAGAGTTAGATGGTATATCATACACTGCAGTTGAGGAACAATGGGAAAAGAATTCTGCTTTGAGAGTTAATAAACTTGAAACTCCACTTTTGAGAAAATGGCCCGTGAATGTTTTGGTACACCTACTGGAGAGGTCTTCTTTGTCTACACCCATTCAGCATCATTAATTCTTCATCATCCTTCTTAAGCCTTAGCCCCACCCATCTCTATACGGATTCACGTGTGAAGCCATGTGCTAAACAGAATGAGTAAGGTAGTGTAGTAAACAACCAAAGATTAAGATCAAAAGTGGTGAAAGTAGTAATAAAAATACACTTTATCTAGTCCTAATCTGACTTTGGTGAGGGTAATATTGTTTTTCACATTAGCCTCTCTGATAAACACACACTATATCAAATAAAATGCAAGTTTATTTGCCAAATGCACAGGATACAGAAGGTGTCAATGGTACAGTGAAATGGTTACTTGCATGGTGGAGTCTTTTGTTTAGACCCATAAACCCAACCCATACTACCATGCACCATGCATGAATCTGCACATAGCTAAAGCTAATGAACTAGGTTAAATATTAGCTAGCTAGCTAACATTAGGCTATATCTAGCAATGCAAATGTCATTCTGAGATACAAATAATACTACTACACAGCTCATATACATTAACATTAGCTAGCGAGCCAGCTAATGTTAGCTAGCTAACTGCATCCTTATCTTGCAATGAAAATGACTTTCTGACAAAATGTGAAATGTATAATATCTGAAAATGTAGCTAGGCTCTTACCCATATACATGGATGAACGCTTCTCCCTCTCTGTCATCGATGCCATGGTTTCCCTTACTTTGAAGATGTAATACGGAGACAGATGTATTATACAACAGCCTTCTGTGTTCTCTTTTCGACTCCCACTGCAAAATAAATACTCTGCATTCCAATGATTTCAAAACTCAGTCAACTTATTCCTTGACAACAACACTGTTGATCGCCGTTTCTTCACTATTACAGTCAACAGAAAACTCTACAATTTCTGGTTTATGATTTTTAATTGACCAAAATCAGGGATTTCCTCATGGTCTGATTGATTTTCAGAGCATGGCATGGCATGATCGTCCTCCAGAAAGTAGTCCATCACAACCTTTTCCCATTGATCTTTGTTGATAGCGCCTGTTAAATTCAGGGCAGCAAAACTTACACTTTTGCCATTCTTCATGATACTATATCTTTCAAAAAAGCTGTGATAGAAAGGCTTATCAGCATACTGCGCAGCTCATGTTATAGACAGAAGTACGCTACATGGCAGACCATTCCAAACTCATCTCTCAGCATGTCCCGCCCACCCATTATCTCTGCCAATCATGGCTAGCTGGAAGGTTCCTGCCTTTTTCCATGGCTCAACCAACAATTGTATTTGTATTTACAGATAGCATACAGATTAGAATTCTAGAATGCTGCTGTAGATTACCCATTTTCTCACACATTTCAAACAAACAGACAGCTCAAAAACAAAGAACAAATGACAATTACAAGTTAACTAAGTTTTAAAGAGCACAAACTCTTCTATATGACACAACATTCATTTCATGAGGAATAACACTAATTTCTTCTCCCATTGTGCAAAGACACTCACTATAAAACCTGTTTTTATTAACACAACAAAAAATATGACCTTTCATGTGCCTTAATTTACCCTTACAAAAAAAGCAAGTTGTGAAACTGCAGTAAAAGTGAAGTAACTGCAGTCGACTGTGGTATTTTGGAGTAATACCACAGTAATTGCAGATTAATAAGTATTTAAATTTACATAAATAATAAATAGAAAATACCAAGAGTGTGCAAAGCTGTCATCAAGGCAAAGGGTTGGTGCTTTGAAGAATCTAAAATTCATTTTGTTTTGTTAACACTTTTGTGGTTACACTATGATTCCATATGTGTTAGTTCATAGTTTTGATGTCTTCAATATTACTCTACAATGTAGAAAATAGTAAAAATAAAGAAAAACCCTTGAATGTGTAGGTGTATAAGGGCACAGGACGAGACCCAGATGCAGACACGGGAGGCAGATGGTTCAAGTCTCTGATAATTATTATAATCTAAGGGGCAGGCAAGAGAATGGTCGTGGACAGGCAAAAGATCATAAACTAGGTCAGAGTCCAGGAGGTACAGAGTGGCAGGCAGGCTTGAGGTCAGGGCAGGCAGCATGGTCAGGCAGGCGGGTTCAGAGTCAAGGCAGGCAAGGGTCAAAACCGGGAGAACTAGCAAAACAGCGATAAGAGAAAAAGCAGGAGCACGGAAAAAACACGCTGGTTGACTTGACAAGACAAACTGGCAACAGACAAACAGGGAACACAGCAATAAGTATCCAGGGACTCATGAGGAAAACAGGTGACACCTGGAGGTGGGTGGAGACAATCACAACGACAGGGGAAACAGATCAGGGCGTGACAAAGTGTGTCAAAACTTTTGACTGTACGTATTCTAAAATGTATTAAAAGGTTGACCAGAGGACAATATTGGATTGGCAAAGATTTACAATGTAGAAATGACAACAAAAATTTCAAAATGTAGATAACCTCTCCCAATGCAATTTAGTAGAGACCACAGGCCTGACACAAAACGTAGAAATAGACGTTTTACAACAATTTTGTGAATGCAAAAAGTATCAGATAGAGAAATAATAAGATAAACACAACAACTGTTCATAGACTATTTTATTTTAAAACATACACAATTTGTCTATTTGTAGATTTGTAGTAAAAATATGTCACACTGTCACCCGAGTGTTGCGTTTAGCCTACAACATGTCATGGAAAGCATGGCCCCCTTCAACAGCGGCGCAAAATGTTAAAAAAAATAATACTGACAACAATTCAGTAAATGCAATAAGTATTAGATAGAGACAGATAAAGAGAGAAAGTAAGGCTAGCTTCAGACTTTTTTTGCCGATGAAATGTGTAGGACAAATTCATATTTCAAACTATCACATTAGTGTTTGCATTTAGCCTACAACATGTCATGGAACTTCTGGAAGCACAGCCCCATCCTGCAAAGTGGCACAGAACACCGAGAGCACCCAAAGGAGGTTTCTACACATCGCCCACTCTTTGCCCTGCGTCCACTCCGGATGCACACCACACACCCTCCAACATTATTATGGTAGCCCTTGAGCTGGTCGAGATGGTCAACCTCGCCCATTTTCTTGTTGTAATCCAGGACCAGCTCTGAAATAGACAGTATGATTTTGTTCTGCCTGTATTTTGATACTGGTTTTAGGGTCTTTTCCTGGGCTGTTAGAACATAGAATGTACACACTGAAAGCAAGGAGTCACAGAGACACCATATTTTTATCCCCCACTTTACTGTTTTCTGGGGCATATACTGCTTCCACAGTAGTCTACAGTCAAATTGTATCATAGCCTCATCCACTGAGAGGGCTTGCCATGGGTGAAGTGGGGAATTCTCTTGCAGTATTTAAAAAAAAGGCCTGACTGTGTAATTTGTCTGTCACATTAGCTGAATTTGGATCAGAGAAGTGCATGTGTTTACATAGCTGCTCAAAGCGGTTGCGTGGCATTTTACTTGTGATGTATGGTACCCTGAGGGCGGAGTCAGAGGACCAGTAATGAGAGAGGGTAAGCGGTGGATGCCCATGAGAATATTGATTCCAATAACGCATTTAATCTCATCTTTAAACATGCCAAATGGGGAGACATTGGATGTGGTGGCATACCGGTTGGTGTTAAACACCAGATCAGAGAAGAACAGACTACTACCATTTTCAAAAACAATTTTAAAAAATTGCCAATGTCACTTTAGGCCCAGGCTGTGTGGTTCAAGCGTGAATGGTTGGACTTGGGGCAGATGCACTCCACAGAAACGTAGGCTGGGCTATTGCCCCTATAGATACCCTTCTCTGGTGTGCTCTCCCTCTTCCTCTCCCTCCTCTCCCTCATCCTCTCCCTCCTCCTCTAATTCCTCTTCCTGTCTTCTTCCTCCACTCCCCTCTCCTTCCACTCCTCCCTCCTCTTCACTCTCCTCTTCCTCTCTCTCTCCCTCCTCTTCACTCTACTCTTCCTCTCCCCTTCCACGCCCCTCTCCCTCCTCGCTCCAAATCTACACTGCAGTTATTCTGCAATTACTGAGTCAAAAATACCACAGTCGACTGCAGTTCCTTTACTTTAACTGCAGTTTCAAAACTAGGTTTTTTTGTAAGGGTAAATTATGGCACATGAAAGTTCATATGTTCTAGAACGCATTTCTGCCCAAAAACACATATCAATAAAAAATGGTGACGTACGACATATGCCTAGCTTCCTGGAATGGGTCTCAAATTATTACTGTTCGCACTGGGCAATTTTTTATTTCATATTTTTATTTTGTTATTCAATCATATGCTTACTATAAAATAGATGTGTGATAAGGGCATGGGAATATAAGAGCATTTTTTCTGATAAATTAACAAACATAGCCATAATCACTATTTAATAGGCTACATTAAACTCAGCATTTATTTCATTTTTAAATACAGTATTTAGTTTCCTAATGTTTCTTGGCTGCTTCTTGTGGCCTACCTTAAGTCCCGGAGGTGTAATAACTAAATAGGCTACACTCTTAGAAAGAAAGGGTTCCAAGAGGGTTCTTTGTGAAGGGACAGGAGAATGCCAAGAGTGTGCAAAGCTGTCATCAAGGCAAAGGGTGGCTTTTTAATTTGAATTTTATTTAACTTTTATTTAACTAGGCAAGTCAGTTAAGAACAAATTCTTATTTACAATGACGGCTACTTTGGAGAATCTCAAATACAAAAAAATATTTAGATTTGTTTAACACTTTTTTGGTTACTACATGATTCCATATGTGTTATTTCATCTTTTTGATATCTTCACTATTATTGTACAACGTAGAAAATAGTAAAAATAAAGAAAAACCCTGGAATGAGTAGGTGTGTCCAAACTTTTGACTGTGTCCAAACTTTTGACTCAAGCTCAAAACCACACACAAACAAACACATTCTCTGGGACACACAGACAGTATACTTTAGGGAATGGCAGTGTACCCCTCGTTCTCCAGTATGAGGAAATCGTCATGCAATGACCCAGTGACCACATTTGAAACCGCTTGTCTCTTTGTTGTGATTATGTATGGCGTAACCACACAGTTTCCCATGGGCCTATCCAGCCTGTCCAACACACATTGTCACATCCACTCACTTCTGTCTGTGTCATGTGTTTGCACGACACACTCTCTTGGACACTTTTTAGGATCTTCAATATAATCAAATCTACCCCCCTCCCCCGCCCCCAATACACATACACTCATTATATTTTCTAACCTTTTTCTGACCTTTGACTAATTGATGCAATTGTACTAATTTGATGCAGTTAGTACAACAAAGTGGTGGGGACAGATACAGGTACAGGTAACTAGCACATAGTAGACTCCAACAGGACAACAACCAACAAACAACATTCACTTCCCTGGTGAATTGGTCCATACTCTCTTAGCACTCCACCACACAATTTCATACCTCTTCTAACCAAAAACACAAAAAACGAGTTCCCTTCCATTGATCACAAGTCAGAAACTATGGTTACATAATTAGGAAGGCCTCCACGCAGGGCCTGGCTGATTAGGAGCTGACAATTAGATGGCTTTGTGGGGCACTGAAGAAACACAAGCTCTTCTTTATGCCTTAGCCCTGCGCTAACTAACATAACACAGCCCGGGATGTGGAGTGAAAGTGATTTCATTATGAAATCAGCCCCTTTGGAAGGCGGAGACATGGGAGAAAAATAATGATTTAATTGTTTAATATAAATTACTCCACCTTTGCAGAGAGATAGAAAGAGCAGGAGAAGGGAGGGAAAGGCAGGTGGGACACACACAGAGCTAGGCTAGTCCAGGGTGTTTGGGGGTTTGGACAGTTTGTCCTGGTCATAGAGAAATGGTGGTATGACCCCCTTTCCCTCTCTCTCTCTCTCTCTCTCTCTCTCTCTCTCTATCTCTCTCTCTCTCTCTCTCTCCCGCTGTCTTTTGAGTCCAGAGCAATTAGGGAGGCATTGAGGGGACAGAGGAATGTGTGAGCACACTTTGCCCAGGAGAGAACGAGAGAGGTGGAAAGAAAGGGGAAAAGATAGTTAAAGGAAAGAAAAAAAAGATAAAGGGTAGTAGAGCTTGATAAAGAAAGGAGAGATATAGAGAAAGAGAAAGAGAGAGGAAAGAGAGAGGAAATAGGAGGAGACAGAGTCCTGGCGTTGGCCTCTTGTGGCTGAGCCTCTGTGGCCAGGGATGAGATTGCCAAACCCTGTGTTTCAATAGTTGGCCTGGGCTTCTGTGCATCCCGTGCGTCCGGCCAACCACAACTAACACTAGTGTGCTCTTTGGCACTTTCCAATGTCAGGGGCCTGGGAGAACTGTGCCACCCACATCTCTCCTCTTTTCTTCTCCTCCCCTCCTCTCCCCTCCTACTCCTCTACCCCCTCCTCCTCCTCCTCCTCTCCTCCTCTCCCCTTCTCCTCTTCCTCTTCCTCTCCTCTCCTCCTCTCTTTTATTTCTCCTCTGCTCTCTTCACCATTTGTTTACAGATCCCTTATCTTGAAATCCAGAACCAAATGCTACATGCCACTACTTGATTTCAGTCTTGGAGTAAAGGTTTTCAAATCTGGACTGACGAGCAGCAGACAAATCCATGTCCCCCTCTGAATGCCACTCCCAATGCCCGTACCCAGCCCCTCCTCTTCTGAAAAGTCACACCTGTGTTTACAGTCCAGGCTGCACCCACAAGATGCACTGAATGACCACATGGAAGAATCTGATGTGGCATTTAATGTATTTAAAGCCATTGCAATGCTTTTGTTGAGAACCTTCCTTGCAAAAGGGACGTTCCTTACTTCAAGCACCTCCTCCGCAAAGTAATGATTTGCTCAGATATCCAGTGACGCTAATCCTTCGCACCTGAAGATTTGATCTCCTTCACCTCACCTCAAGAGAGGCTACATACAGACAGACGTGAACATTTATGTAACAAATACCCGACCTAGTCCACACCCTTAACCGATTCGTCTCACCTCAAAGAACCTCTCCTCCTGATGACGAAACAGCAATGGCCTGGAATGCCTGGACAGGTGCTGGCTAAGTTTACAGAAAGAGAAGGAGAAATAATACATTGTTAATAAGTCTGTTGAGGTTTTGGTTGTGATGCCGTGCCAACTCCTTCTCCATCATGCACCATCCTGACAGCCCCCGAGGCCTGAGAGAACCACATCTGAGACTTTCCCTCATCACCAGCCTTTTAGGAATTCTTACATAAACATCTGCAGGGCATGGGCACACAACAAGGGTAGCTCCAGCCTGGCGCACACACAAAGGCACACACCTGTGGCACACACATTCACATTCATAGAGGTATGCAGTATGCAGTCATGCATGAACACACACACCACACACAGAGACACACACACACACCAGACACACACACACTCACCGGTGTGGTAAGTCCAGAGGAAGCCTGTAAGAGCAGGTCTGTCTGGTGCTTTGCAGCTGCGGATCATTCTAGGACAATGCTTCTTCAAGGTAGCTGCTTTAGGAACCACGCATGTATTGCAGAACTCTGACTCTTAACATCTGCTGTTCGTTGTCATGCCATATATTGTGTTGTTTGCATGACAGACAAAGGAGTTGGTGAAAGCCAGGGGTGGCATTGAGGGGGGGGAGGGGGGAACAGTCTCTCTGGGAATTCAGTTTATACAGAAAAATTCCCTGTGAACCACCATATATTTTTTCGTTTTAAGATGTTGCTCCCATTTTCAATATACCAGTAGATTGTGACTGCAGGCTGTAAAATAAATTCGGAGGGACCAACAGGAAACTATAAGACCTGAGGACAGTGAGTTCCAGTCATATAATCTAAATTACAAGATCCGGTGTCTTCGGCACAGTTTCTATTCCAACGTTTCCTGCCAAGGTTTCTGGCCGTGTGTGTGTGTGTGTGTGTGGGTGCGTGCGTGCGTGCGTGTGTACATTTTTTAAAATATTTCCAATGTCTTATTTGTCTGTGTTTGCACATGCCTGTGCATATCAATGAGAAAGTGTGTGTTTTAGAGAAAGTGTGCATGTGTGTGTTTGTGTGCGTATGTGTGTGTGCATTCATGTCGGCGTGTGTGCTTACAGTGTCTGTTGTCAGCATTATAATTCACAGACAAACTATTCCGTTCTACTCTCCTGGTTCAGTCATGTTGTCAGCAGGTTTCTGGAGTAGGGTGAAGTTGCCCCTAGATACTGATCTTGGATGATTTTAGCATTTTCTCCACTAATGGTCGAGGTTAGGATTAGGGCAGGGAAAGCTGATCCTAAATCTGTACCTAGGGGCACTTTACCCCTGAGCCGGGTTTATCCTGTGCAGGGAAATAGCCTCCTGATGAGCAATAAGGTTTCATGAGACTGGGGAAGGTAATTGAGCGGTTTATGATCATGTAAATTAAAATAGGGGACACCATTAGGAAGTCACAAAAACACTACACATGGACACACAGCAAACGCGCACTTTTTCCACATTTTGTTACGTTACAACCTTATTCTAAAATGGATTCAATATTTTTTTCCCTCATCAATCTACACACAGTACCCCATAATGATAAAGCAAAAACAGGTTTTAGAAATGTATACATAAGAATTCAGACCTTTTACTCAGTACTGTTTAAGCACCTTTGGCCCCAATTACAGCCTCGAGTCTTCTTGGGTATGACACTACAAGCTAGGCACACCTGTATTTGGAGAGTTTCTCCCATTCCTCTCTGCAAATCCTCTCAAGCTCTGTCAGGTTGGATGGGGAGCGTTGCTGCACAGCAATTTTCAGGTCTCTGCAGAGATTTTCGATCGGGTTCAGGTCTGGGTTCTGGCTGTGCCACTCAAGGACTTTCAGAGACTTGTCCTGAAGTCACTCCTGCGTTCATTTGGCTGTGTGCTTAGGGTCGTTTTCCTGTTGGAAGGTGAACCTTCGCCCCCAGTCTGAGGTTTTGAGCGCTCTGGAGCAAGTTCTCATCAAGGATCTCTCTATACTTTGCTCTGTTCGTCTTTGCCTCGATCCTGACTAGTCTCCCAGTCCCTGCTGATGAAAAAACTCCACACAGTAAGATACTGCCACCACCATGCTTCACCATAGGGATGGTGTCAGGTTTCCTCCAGACATGACGCTTGGCATTCAGGCCAAACAGTTCGATCTTGGTTTCATCAGACCAGAGATACTTGTTTCTCATGGTCTGAGAGTCTTTAGGTTGTCCTTGTGGAAGGTTCTCCCATATCCACCGAGGAACTTTAGAGCTCTGTTCTTGGTCACCGCCCTGAAGAAGGCCCTTCTACCCCAATTGCTCAGTTTGGCCAGGCAGGCAGCACTAGGCAGAGTATTTGTGGTTCCAAACGTCTTCCATTGAAGAATGATGGAGGCCACTATGTTCTTGGGGACCTTCAATGCTGCAGGCATTTTTTGGTACCCTTCCCAGATCTGTGCCTCGACACAATCCTGTCTCAGAGCTCTACGGACAACTCCTTCAACCTCATGGCTTGGTTTTTGCTCTGACATGCACTGTCAACTGTGAGACCTTATATAGACAGGTATGTGCTTTTCCAAGTCATGTCCAATCAATTGAATTTTCCACAGGTGGACTCCAAACAAGTTGTAGAAACATATCAAGTTTTATCAATGGAAATAGGATGTACCTGAGCTCAATTTTGAGTCTCGTAGCAAATTGTCTGAATACTTACGTAAACAAGGTATTTCTAAAAACCTGTTTTCAGTTTGTCATTATGGGGTATTGTGTGTAGATGTGCTGAGAAAAAAAAATATTTCATCCATATTAGAATAAGGCTGTAATGTAACAAAATGTGGAAAAGTCAAGGGGTCTGAATACTTTCCGAATGCACTCTACCTGTATCCATGCATGCGCATGGACACACACACTCTCTCTCTCTCTCTCTTTCTCTCACACAAACACACATTCCTTTTCATCAGAAATCTGTCCCACTTCCCAGCAACAGCAGCACATGTGCATCCCATCGCTAGACTACAGAGCTTCGATTTAAAATGCGAAAACACAAAGGCCAAAGAAAACAAGATTACGCTCTACTTCTTAAGTTAAAAGCTTTTGATAGCAACCAAAGAACAACATTTAAAAACATTTAAAACGCCAATACACGTCATTGTGACCATAGTATATCTTCCAATCACCATTTTCTGTTCTGGGAAGTCTCAGACCGAACCAAGATATTGCACACACACCCCACCCCCCCTCGGGTGGCATGTTAGTTTTTTGCCCAAGCACTACACAGCTGATTTAAATAATCAAAGCTTGATGATGAGTTGGTTATTTGAGTCAGCTGTGTAGTCCTTGGGTAAAAAACAAAACATGCACCCGGGGGGGGGGGTACGAGACCGAGTATGGGAAACCCTGTTCTACATGACAAAGAGGTGTGTTTTGACATAGAAATATGCCGTACTATCTGAACATTCCACCAACGTTGTGTTCAGCTGAACGTAGCATTGGTGTGGCGTGTGGTATAGAGTGACATTTCCCTGTGGGTCAGTTTTGCATTTGCCCCACTAATGGTTAAGGTTAGGATTGGAGGAGGGTGAGCTTATCCCAGATCTGTACCTAGGGGAAACGTCACCCCGGGAGCATGATGTACTGTGGAGGGACAAGGCGAGAGAGTGAGAAAAAAAAAGGTGAGATATTCTGCCGGCCGGTCCTTCACAGTCCTCTGAGTGCATGTTGCTTTGCACGTTGGCACACTTTCACACAGCAGCCACGGCCAGAGAGAGAGGGTGCTAAAAGCAGCAGCAGAGGAGGTATTCTTTGTAAGGCCTAGAGATGTACTAAATCATTTACATTGAACATATAGTTTAACTGATTAAAAAAAAAGATTATCCAAAAAGATGCATCGACTTTGGCACTTTCTTTTGTTCTCACTCTCACCTCTCCTTCTCCCTCTCGCAGAGACACGCACACAAAACACGTACAGGCAATGCACACATCAAGACACCGTAAAAAAAAAAAAATGAACCGAAGAGACTCCAGATGTTTGATAAAATGTTTATTTTATTGATATTAAAAATGAAAGTACATGAATTGTGCATTTCAGACGTTCTAGCGTGCAGAGGTTAAATCGATAAAATATGCACAGGCTGAGTGGGTTACTGACACAAAAAATGTAGCCGATGCTCGGCAAGAGATCCCTTCATATCCAGCGCAAAGAAGTGGTTGTCTTCCACGCCATTCAAAAGAACACTATAGTAGCCTGTTTGAACAATACAATAGTGAATGCAGTCCTACCAGGAAGAACAAATTTCAAATAAAATAAAAAAATAAACCATGTCGTTGTCACTGTCTGGAAACAAGATAGATAACCGTCTGGGAAATATAATAATAATAATTGCACTGCTTTGTTACACAAGTGGAATATAGAGTCAAAGACAGGACATATAGGCATGGGGGTCATAAAGGTCGTAGTTCATAGGCTAGGTTAGGGCCCTCTTAAGGTGGAGGGGAAGAGAGAGGATAATCAGTATTGGTATTCACCTATACCCCTACTGGGACGAGTATCCGTTAAAAAATCCATCCATTTTATGGGCCAAAATCATATAAAATAGCATGAAATAAAAGTTGTGGCACAGACTTCCATGGAGCCTATAGTGCATGGGGAGCAGTGGTTTGTCACCTGGAGAGCAGTGTCACTGTTGCCAGATTTGGCTTAGAGCTCTGTCGCCCTAATCCCACTATATTACTTCATCCTTTCAACTCAACAACTCCCCCTTTAGAAACCAAAGATTTTCCTGAGTAGTTCAACTGCTTCAAAACTGGTAGCCCTTCATCGAATACGTGTCGATGATAGATCAGGGATGGGGTGGTATGGGAGGAATGCTGCACTCCTGTTCCCATGGCAAAAGGCAGATAGAACATCTGGGGAATGTTGTTGAATAAGAAAGGGATTGAGAGAGGATGAGCGAGAGTTGAGATTGATGCACAGATTCTTTGTTTGACTTATGGTCAAACGTCACAGTGACATCATCAAACCCAGAGCAGGGTGCCCACCACACTGACTGACTGACCACCAGCACATGCAAGTTACCCAGACTGCACTGGGAGGAAGGGTAGGGTGCTCTCCAATCCCCAATCAGAACGGAAGTCTCTAATACAACTATGACAATAGACCCTCTTGTCATAGTCTCTGGCCAGCAATACTAAAGTGGTTTAAAACGTAGTGGGTTGTGTACAATCAACACATAATGTTGTTGAACTGGTATTTGCAATCAGGTCAGTCATGGATATGTTCCTTTATCCCATCCAGGCTTCTAAATGTCCATGCCGACCTGTGTAGTCAGAGTATGTGCCTATTTCTGTGACATAACATACCTAAGCAATCCAGGCTATTCTACTATTAAAATATTAATTTAAAGTAACTCTGTGGCAAACGAAAATGAAAAAAAAAAAAAAAAAAGATTTTTTGGTACAAAGCATCTACAAAAAGAATTACAAGTCAAATGGGAAAAAAGAGATCATACAAATAAATCTGTCAGTTGAGCATCAGTGCTATGTATATTATTTGGACCAATTTTTCATATATATTTTTATAACAAAATAAATAATGCCTTTATACAGTGCCCTTATTTGTATTTCAACAAACAAACAAAAAAGCTTGGCGGCTCATTACGCAAGATACAGCTCAGACTAAAAGAAAATAACACAACGTCCCTGGAAACTAATTTTATGTGTGTATATATATATACATACATACACACACATATATATATACATATATATATATATATATACACACACACACTGTACATATATATATACATATGTATATATATATATATATATATATATGTGTATTTATATGTATATATACACACACACACATATATACATGTACATATATATATATATATATATACACACATATATACACATGTATATATACACACACATATATATATATATATATATATATTCAAGTATTTGTTTTCAGGCAAAAGCATGAGAATACTACTGATATACAATTAAAAATAAAATGTTAGTTGACATTATTGCTGTTTTTTCCCTTTGAATTGAAATGTGTGCCTTTCTTAAAAACTGTAGAATAATATTATAACAATAACGATGGACAAAATGTTTAACCAAAAAAATGCCTATTTCGCAAAAAAGCAGGAATGTCACGGTACCAGAAACTGACAGGGTTTACCTTCTTTCTCTCTCCTTGAAACACAGATATGAAAAGAAAAAAGAAATATGTCAAAACCCCAAAATATTATCATCATTATCCCACTCGTTCTGTGTCCATATTAACGTGTCACTTCCTTCCAGAGCAGGCCAGGTTTCTTCAAAGCCACGACAAAACAGGAAGTACTGTCCCGGAACAAGAAGTCAAACTACTGTCCCAATCTAGGCGGTCCATAATGTCCTGTTATGTCCCCACACTGCTCCCAGTTCTCGTAGGGCCTTGGGGCCAACGGAGAGGGGAGTGGGTCTCAGGTCCCCCTTACCACTTCCTCAAGGGAGCTGTTAGCGCATAGTGCTAGCACGCACCGTCTTTTATTCTCCTTTTTAAAGTCACACTTTCCTTAAAACGGAAAGTTTTAATATTCATTAAAAAAGCGGGAAAAAAACGTGCTTTTCACCCCCTTCTTCTCCGAGTCCATTCTAAAAGCTAGCACCATGACATTTTTTTAAGCTACACGTTCATTGTTCATAAAAAAATAGTGCTTTTTTTCTTTCCTTTGACGTAATCCGTGGCGATGTGCAATTTTGCAGACTTCTTTTTCTGCTTTTTGTTTGTGATTAAAAAGGTGCTGGAACAGGAATCTAATTTTACAAAATAATTCCTTACAGTGTGGAAGTCCATTTATAGTTAGAGGTGCAAACTAATAACAAAAAGGACTAACAGAGATAATTTTTCTGCCTCGGGAAAGCGTTCTTTTATGCAAGCCGTTTCTTCACTTTCTGTTGTCTTCCACAAGGACAAAAAACATTCCGCCTGCTGTCCTCTTGACACTTGCAAGCCACAGAGCTCTTTCATCTTTTTCTCCTTCCTTTCTTCTTTTATTTAAGGATCCACCTAAATTGCATTCAGCCAAATAGTTCACTTTTTGTTCATTGATTGTGTCGGTGTCTTTTGTGTCGGTGAATGAAAGAGAGAGCAAGAGTGAGAGTCAGGACAGGAAGAATGTGAACGTATGTTTGAGTGTCTGGGTGAGGGGGTCTAGGGTAGGTTTGGGGTCAAAAAGTAGTAGATGGGCGGGGGGGGGGGGGGGTGGTTGGAGGGTGTAGGTTGGTGGGCTCGGACGGGATTTGGGGGTGGGCTGGGTGGGGGGAGAAGTCAAACGAGGACTTGCCACAGAAATGACGTCAGAGACAAAGCTATAATCCCCTAGTCTTTTTTTTTCTTCATCTCCCTCCAAACTCGTTGTCTGTGCAAAGGGCTTTCGATGGGGGAGTTGGGTTGCTGGTGAGGAGGCTCAATTGTGGCTGACGTAGTTGTCCGTGGGGGGCAGGACTGGGGGAAGCTTGCTGGGCAGGGTGATCAGAGGCCGGTGGAACATCGCCTGCTCTTGGGCCTTGATCTTCACCGCCTGCCTCCGGAACTTCCGGGCCCTGAGGATGGCCGGGACGCCCCTCCGGAGCCGCTGAGCAGCCTTCCTCTGCCACACCTCATATTTGGAATACTTCACAGTCACATGTTTTCTTGGGACATCCTGTGGAGTTGGGAAAAAGAGGGAGAGAGTTTATAGAATTTGTCGGTACATTTGGAGCTTGCCATACCTTTGAAGGTCACTGCTGATTCTGATTACAACGGCTATTTTCCCCTGACAACCCCTAAAGAAAGTTGTCAGCAAGAGCTCCGCCCCCTCATCATAATGTCTGAGGGAATGCGGGAGACTATCTCAATGTGACCACACATTCATTGTTCACTAAATGACCTTTCCCCCAACACACACCTATCTCTGCAGTAAACACATTCCGGTGAAAAAAACACTATCCCTGGCCAATTCCTTAAAACAGTGAGACTGGGAAATCCCCATGCAGAGGGGGAGGGGGGTTGTTTGTGTGTGTTTGTGTGTGTGTGTATGCATATGAGAGAGATAGAGAATGGGTGGGTGGGGGCAGAATTTATGCGTAGCTAGTACTCCTCCTGAATGGCTTGTTTGGGTCATGCCACTTTGAGAGTACTCTGTGTGAAAGTGTCTCTTTCTCCCTAGACACACACACATCAATTGCAGTTTATCTCCCCATTCACTCCCCAGCCTGGAAACATCTGGGCGAGAGAGAGAGAGAGCAGTCAACTCCTTTCACTGCCAAGGCACGACTGGGGATGTGTCCCAACATATCCCCCTCGCACTCACAACACCTAGTAGACATGTACCATTAGTCTTTAACATACCTAAACAGTCAAATAGTCCTAAACGGTCTTAAACAGCCATTAGCAGTCCTAAATAGTCCTATCGCCGCCTTATTTCACAACCAACTGATGTTGACATTAAATGGCAGTTGAAAGTCAAAACGGAGGGATATCTATCTATCCAGCCCTGGGGGGTAGTCGTAAAGTACAGGAGATGAGAAGAGGAAGACATTTAAGAGTTTTGGAATGCTGCCCACAGTCGAGGTTGTTGTTCACAGAGTTAAAAAGCCTGCAGCTTCTTTTGAAGTTTTCGTGTGCACGCTTTTGACTTGATTCACAGTGACTGTTTCCCAGGGCTCGATAGCTATTGCCGTTTCAGTGAAGGGTGCCAAATGTTTGCACGTTTTGGAGCATCTAGTGTTCCGTGACTAATCCAGGCACATTGCAAATGTTGAAAAAAGAAACTCGACGTTCTTTGTTTGGGTTGTTTTGAAGCGGGCCTGAATGGATCCGACCCTAACAGGCAGGTGTGTAACGTGTCACAACAACAATTTCTAATCTGCTCACTTTCTCACCAGCGGTGGCCAACCCGCAGTTGAACCTTATCCGCTCTACCCAAATGTACTCTCGGGCCCTGGTGTTTTCCACCTCGGTCAGCAGTCTCGGAAGGAGATACTTGCTTACCACCGACTATTTTCGCAAGATAACAACCCCCAAACGACTTTCTCGCCACTCCCACAGACGGGGGGCATACGGGTTCAGCACGTGGTGGAACGGAGACAAGTGAGATGTGGGGATAGATAGGGACACATACGGACAGGTCAAGGACAGGTAGGGCTGGTTTCCTGGTTTTCCCCATACGGGTCGTACCTGTTTGAGTGTGGGCACCATGGGAATGATCTGTATAGAGGTGGCCGACACGTCCCTCTCTGACTTGGCAGGTTTGGCACAGTACTGCTCCAACAGGTTGAGGTCACAGCTACGGAAACAACACTCCTCCACGATACCGCGGTTCTGGGAGCGTCTGCTGTTAGACCTGCTGGTTGGCCTACCTGCAGTAAAGAGAGAGGAAGGGAGAGTGAGACCCTTAGGAGAGGAGAGACTTGTAATTAAATGACAATGAAAGAGAATCAAGATAGCAGCGTTGGCAGTTTGGCCAAATCCATCAAATTCATAATGTTTCCCCCCCCCCCCAATTGACAAAATCCAATTGGCCCACTTCACTTTGACCAAACACAGGATAAAAGGCTATCTGAGCCCAACTCTGACAAAAGTTGATGTTCGTTTGTTGGCGTGTTTGTTTTCCGAAGTGGTCATCTTGTTAGGGTATTTAATTAAGCCATCCAGAAGTCCTTTAGAGGGTAAATACAGCAGTAAATACTCCTCGCACACTGGAGAACGCAGACACAACACCGCCAAGCACAGGGAGACACAACCGAGCACAGAGACTAGAGACACACAGCCAGGCACATACTCACACAGCCAAGAAGAGAGAAACAGAGACACACGTAGGCAAATACAGACAAAAGAGACACATAGATCCGAAACCCTCACTATTTGGGTGAGTAAACACACAACATGGACACTCTCCTTTGACCTTATCCCCTTTCCAACTCAGCAGAGGGAAGGGGGAGGGGGAGTCCACATACAGTACATCTGAAAGGCCGGGGAAAGACAGGAGATGGGAAGGAGGGGCTGCTGATAGAGAGATAGAGGGAGAGAGGAAGACATTGAATGGAGAGAAATGCACTTAAAAGACACAGAGCGTGAGTCCCTTGCGTGATCTATCAGCAAAGAGGTAGATTGTGCAAGGGAGGCGGGAAAGCAAAAGATTGAATGAGAAGATATGAGGGAGAAAGGTGTGAGAAAAGAGAGACAGAAAGGGGGGGGTGAGAAGAGAGAGGTGGAGGGTTAAGTAAGACGTAGCACAGGGGAGAGTACTATCCGTGATCAATAACAGCCTTGTTTGAAGTCCTTCTTCACCTCCTACACAATGTTGGAGAAACCTCAGGAGAGGCCAGACCAGTATTTCATTGCAGGAAGAGAGGAACACGAGAGAAAAAGAAAGGGTGAACCAGAGGGGGGGGGGGGGGGGCCCATCTATGTTGGCCCAAATTGGATAATGACCTCTCTTAGCAAGCAGCAGCACAAAGATTTTTTTGTCAATGCCAGTGGGTGGGAGGATGACAAATATTTAAAAAGTGAAATTGTCCACCTTTTGTTTTTGCTGTCTGTGTCAGGGGCAGAGGAGAAGACGGGGAAGAGAGGACAGGAACCATCTTAGTTCTACATACTGATAACTGCATGTACTTATTGTAAAAAAAACAAAAAAAAACATTTTAGGTCAGCTAATAATAACAATCACGTCGTTTTTACTATATGCTACAGTCTAGACGAAGTCTGCTAGAAGAGCAATAACAGGGCTATTAATAAGAGTACAGTGGTAATCCTCCCTCCACCGAAATAATTGAATCCTTCAAATGTAGATCAAACGCAGTGGTTGCCTATAGCCTGGGAACATTCGTGGTGAGGTGACTGGTATGCCTCTTGGGTGCTATTACTTTCCCCCACGGAATGCGTGGTAAACAAGTGGCCCATTGTGTCTCATTGAGTTGTGTGTGCCTTCCCTGCTCGCCGCCCTTTCATATGCAATCTGAGGTAGGCTACAGCAACAGAATGCGTCCACTCAGTAGTATCGCAAAGGCGTTCCGTCTTCAGACACATCGCAGCGAAGCACAGCTGGTTGTGTGTGTGTGCGTGTGTGAAAGACAGAGAGCGAACACACGCATACCACACACAGTGACAGACACAAAGATGTAACTCTCAGTACAGGAACACACGAGAGTGAGAGACAGTCAACGCAGTTGGAAAGCCAGCAGAAAATAAAAGGGAAAACACTCAATTAAATAAAAGTTACAGCGGGTTTAAGTGAAACCTACTGAAATAGAATCCTCTATCTTCACAGACGAACTGCAGCGCGTCCACCAGTTCTCCTCCACATAGCGTCTCCGCCGAGGTCACTTCAACGATGTACAGAGTAAGTGCCAGCGCAATGACCAGCACTCGATTTGACGAAGACATCATCTTGACCTGAGGAGAGAACATAACGCATCTAAAAATCAAACGTTCACTGCATACAATACAAACTGGTAGGCGAAATTGTTGGTGCCTTCCATAGCCACTGTTCAGAAATGTAGGTTAAATATACATTTCAGAATCAAAACCCAAAAGTCAGATAAAAAGTTTCCAATCAATATCTTGCATAAACGACCCTCACAAATAATCTACGGCGCCATGAAACGTATCCAACATGATTCGTAAACCAAAAGTATATTTTTTACGGTTTAAAAGTCTGGCGCAATGAAACATTTGAATTCTGTCCTACTTTTTGTATTTGAGCTGTGTTTTACGCAGTGATTAGTTATCGCCCTCTTGCAGCTTATTCTGAGGGAAAAGATACCATATCTCTGCTGAACTCTTACACAACCGGCTCAACAAGTTGCAAGACAGGCTATTCAATCGGCAACTATCTCAATCCCCATACTCAGCATATATTTCCCCTTGCTCACCCTCTGGTAACGGGGAGACTGAGCTCTATCGCCCGCAGGACTCGCCCCCTAGCGGTCTTTGAGGTATCTCCTGTTTGTCCCGAGTTCAGCAAAGGGACGCACTAACAAGATGCGAGTGGAGAGGGTCATGTTTCGGCATTACAGTGCCCAGAGTAAAGATCTTAAAAGTCACGGTATTGTAGCTGACTGAAAGGTAGCTAAACGCAAGAATCAACCCATCTCAGTTTCTGCACCTTCAACACTCTCACCTCGTCAAGTTATTTATATTTCACCGTGTTCTCAAATTGTCCCTTCTCACCAAAATGCGCAAACACACAAAAAAAAACAAGCCAGGGTAAAAGCCCAGAGAGGTTGTCCCAGCCAGCGTATTCGATTACGCATGTCTTTGCAATGTAGAAATACGGATTGTTTTACGTGCATAAAACAAGCAGAAGAGCAAGAAGTGTTGGGTCTCCATAGATTACCTTCATTCTTGTGTTTTCCGTTCTCCGGCAGGTGTGGCAAACTGAGTGGTGTTCGTGTCTTTTCTGGGTTTCCATGTCAGTTGGCAGTAATCTAACGTTGAGCGTTATTTGGTTGGAGAGGTTGCAGTTGAGTTAGTTTCCCAGTTGGTGAGGGCTATGGAGATGTTGAGTGAGAGGCTGTCCCAAAGACCAGGCGACAGGCAAAAGTTCTCAGGGAGAAGTATTATATACCAAAACCCGCCCCTTACCTCCCCCCTTCTACATGCCCACTCCCCGCGCATGTCTGAACCGACCGAGAGGGCTCGCGGTCAAGATAAGTGGTCCAACGACACTCTACGGAAAAGTGCAAAAGAGAGAGCGAAAGAGAGAGCGAAAGAGAGAGCGAAAGAGAGAGCGAAAGAGAGAGCGAAAGAGAGAGCGAAAGAGAGTGCGCGCGAGCAAACGTGTCTGTGTGGAGAGAGAGAGAGAGAAAGAGAGAGAGAGAGAGAGAGAGAGAGAGAGAGAGAGAGAGAGCGAGCGAGCGAGAGAGAGAGAGGGAGAGAGAGAGAGAGAGAGAGAGAGAGAGAAAGAGAGAGAGAGAGAGAGAGAGAGAAAGAGAGAGAGCGAGCGAGCGAGCGAGCGAGAGAGAGAGAGAGAGCGAGAGAGAGAGAGAGCGAGCGAGCGAGAGAGAACGAGAAAGAGAGAGAGAGAGAGAGAGAGAGAGAGAGAGAGAGAGAGAGAGAGAGAGAGAGAGAGAGAGAGAGAGAGAGAGAGAGAGAGAATATTCCATAGTCATTTTCCACATTTAGTGTTAGTATTGGTAAAGTGGGACTCTTCCTGAAAATGTGCTTTCTGGAACACCTTACAGAATCATCCCATTGTCTCAACCCCCAACATGATACCATTCTAAATAGCTTAAGAACTCTAATACACTATACAAAATGTAAAAAAATATTTAACACAGAATGGATGACTCTTCTTCAAACATAACTTGTCCTAAGACCACATTTTCTTCAGTCAATACTGGCAAATTGGGACACCTTGATTGGCCAAGTGAGACACTTAATTCTTTATTGTAAAGGATAAATGAGAGAGTAGGCTACAAATGGAGTGTACAATGACTACTTTTTACAAGCATATGTAAATGTCAGGCGGCAATGGAGGTGAAAATATTCAAATTTAAATACCAGCTGAACAATACCGCAGTCACCTGAGGCAGCAGGTTTAAAAAGCATTTATAGTTTCCTTCTATAGGTGGATGCTGCCAATGGGTCTGTTGACTTAGTTTGTGACATGGAACTGACATTGACACTGTAGGAGCCGTTGGCCAGTGTTGCAGAGGCCAGAAAAAAAGCAGAGACAGAGAGACACAGATCTCTGCAATGTGAAAGTGGACTTTGATATCACCTGTGAGTCTATGATCTAACTCTAGTTAAGGGAAGGACATGGTGCTTGTGGTTAGACAGGAAGATTTGATCTGCACAATGGACTAGGTCTGTATTTTGCTCAATTGCCTGAAATAATTAATATAATTCATTTAGATAATTCATTTTAAATTCATTTTATTTCATTTCAATGGCAAGTGATGTTCCCTCAGGAAAAAAAATCGAATTGTTGTTGTTATCGGAAGGCAACCCAAACTCTATTAAAATGAAATATTGGAACATCGATCAGAAAGCGCCTCCTCTTCTTGTTCCAGCCCAGTTCCAAAGGTTTTATCACACAGCAATTTATGACAAGCTGTGCAACAGATTCATTGAGTATTGTATCTGCAAAAATCAATTGAATCAAAAACATGAATATGCACTGTGCCTATGGCTCTACTATGGCTCAATGACTCTTAAACAAATTCCTTTTGTTTGTCCACCATTATAATGTTCTGTCTGTGTCCTCCGATAATGTTACCCTATTGACTCCCCTTCTAACTAATCATTTTAACAGCCATCAAAGGTCAAACTTGGCTGACGGCTGATGTCATTTTGGAATATTATACCAAACTTTTCTAATAGATTTTTTATGAATATTTCAACATGAATATTTAATTCTAAACATTCATTGATTTTATCACAAGTTGTTGGTTTAACATCAAAAGTATATTAAAACATTGAAATGATGTGACATTACAGGTGCAATTAATGATGCCTGAAAGCATCAGCAATGCCTTATATACATTGGGGAGAACAAGTATTTGAGACACTGCCGATTTTGCAGGTTTTCCTACTTACAAAGCATGTAGAGGTCTGTAATCTTTATCATAGGTACACTTCAACTGTGAGAGACGGAATCTAAAACAAAAATCCAGAAAATCACATTGTATGATTTTTAAGTAATTCATTTGCATTTTATTGCATGACATAAGTATTTGATCACCTACCAACCAGTAAGAATTCCGGCTCTCACAGACCTGCTAGTTTTTCTTTAAGATGCCCTCCTGTTCTCCACTCATTACCTGTATTAACTGCACCTGTTTGAACTCGTTACCTGTATAAAAGACACCTGTCCACACACTCAATCAAACAGACTCCAACCTCTCCACAATGGCCAAGACCAGAGAGCTGTGTAAGGACATCAGGGATAAAATTGTAGACCTGCACAAGGCTGGGATGGGCTACAGGACAATAGGCAAGCAGCTTGGTGAGAAGGCAACAACTGTTGGCGCAATTATTAGAAAATGGAAGAAGTTCAAGATGACGGTCAAAGACTCTCGGTCTGGGGCTCCATGCAAGATCTCACCTCGTGGGGCATCAATGATCATGAGGAAGGTGAGGGATCAGCCCAGAACTACACGGCAGGACCTGGTCAATGACCTGAAGAGAGCTGGGACCACAGTCTCAAAAAAAAACATTAGTAACACACTACGCCGTCATGGATTAAAATCCTGCAGCGCACGCAAGGTCCCCCTGCTCAAGCCAGCGCATGTCCAGGCCCGTCTGAAGTTTGCCAATGACCATCTGGATGATCCAGAGGAGGAATGGGAGAAGGTCATGTTGTCTGATGAGACAAAAATAGAGCTTTTTGGTCTAAACTCCACTCGCCGTGTTTGGAGGAAGAAGACGGATGAGTACAACCCCAAGAACACCATCCCAACCGTGAAGCATGGAGGTGGAAACATCATTCTTGGGGATGCTTTTCTGCAAAGGGGACAGGACGACTGCACCGTATTGAGGGGAGGATGGATGGGGCCATGTATCGCGAGATCTTGGCCAACAACCTCCTTCCCTCAGTAAGAGCATTGAAGATGGGTCGTGGCTGGGTCTTCCAGCATGACAACGACCCAAAATACACAGCCAGGGCAACTAAGGAGTGGCTCCGTAAGAAGCATCTCAAGGTCCTGGAGTGGCCTAGCCAGGCTCCAGACCTGAACTCAATAGAAAATCTTTGGAGGGAGCTGAAAGTCCATATTGCCCAGCGACAGCCCCGAAACCTGAAGGATCTGGAGAAGGTCTGTATGGAGGAGTGGGCCAAAATCCCTGCTGCAGTGTGTGCAAACCTGGTCAAGAACTACAGGAAACGTATGATCTCTGTAATTGCAAACAAAGGTTTCTGTACCAAATATTAAGTTCTGCTTTTCTGATGTATCAAATACTTATGTCATGCAATAAAATGCAAATTAATTACTTAAAAATCATACAATGTGATTTTCTGCATTTTACCTCTACATGCTTTGTAAGTAGGAAAACCTGCAAAATCGTCAGTGTCAAATACTTGTTCTCCCCACTGTATAAATAAATAAATAATATGCATATTTTATATCCATAATTATTTCAATACAGGCAAGCTAAAGTGTATGGAAATAACAAAACCACATTCTGAATATTCTCCCCAAAGTGTGCTGAATAAGTGGATAACATTACATTTACATTACATTTAAGTCATTTAGCAGACGCTCTTATCCAGAGCGACTTACAAATTGGAAAGTTCATACATATTCATCCTGGTCCCCCCGTGGGAATTGAACCCTGGTCCCCCCGTGGGAATTGAACCCACAACCCTGGCGTTGCAAGCGCCATGCTCTACCAACTGAGCCACACGGGACCACTTAACATCATTGAAAATCTTGAAGTACTAATAACTGCAAAACATGAGTACTTACTTATTATAATATCATTATTAACTGTAATAATTGTCATGCAACTAGACTAAGGCCTAAGTGCTAAGTTTAAGTCAGTTTGCAATAATTTGCTTTAAATAATTCTAATTTGGTAGATGGGTAACATTTTCTGACAAGGTAATACGTCACAGACTGATACGTAATTCAGAGTCATATAGAGGTGTATATGGCGCTGATGACACCAGCTTTCTATTTTGATGATGTCATTGCCATTGGTGGGGATGAGTAAAGGGTGTACGTTCCCAAACAGGAGAGAGAGTAGAGACAGAGACAGAGACAGAGACAGAGACAGAGACAGAGACAGAGACAGAGACAGAGACAGAGAGAGAGAGAGAGAGAGAGAGAGAGAGAGAGAGAGAGAGAGAGAGAGAGAGAGAGAGAGAGAGAGAGAGAGAGAGAGAGAGAGAGAGAGAGAGAGAGAGGGCCTCCCCATGTACACATCTTTAGACTGACACCTAGTGGCTGTGATAGGAATTCCTGCTTGTTTGTCTTGCTGTGATTGCTGTCTGTAAAAGCCTGTGGAGAAAAGACAATGGCCCTGTTTGAAAAGACAATGGCCCCGTACTTTAAAAATGTGTCCCTCCTTCCTACTTTTCTTAAAGTAAATCACTACTCTGACATAATGTGGATTGGTGGAAGCTGTGTGGTAGAACCCTTACTTTCTCCTATCCAATGGTGTCAAATCAGTGATTACTTAGGAGGAACGCATTTTTTAAGCATTCGATCAAGGCCCAGGTCCACTCACTGGGAGCAGCAAACATTCTCTGTAGTGCGTCTTTTTTTATGTCCAGCTCCTGTGGCAAGCTGGATGTAAAAATCTTTCCACAATGCTCCTCATAACCACTAAAACAGGGTCCAATATTTTGTTATCCCAGCAGTGGTTAGGATTGGGTAGAGCAATCTGATCCTAGATCTGTGGCCAGGGGCAACAACTACCAAGAGATGTGTTTTAATTAGAATTTGTTGCCAAATTACTTGTTGCTCTTAAACAAATTAGTCAGAAAGCTCATACATATGGATGAGACCTAATAGAGAATGTGGTGACAGTACATTTTTAGTGACTTGATGATGAATATTTGAACTTGTTGTTTGACTAGGTGAAAAAAACGGAATAGCGATAGATTTGAAGAGAAATCTTTAGTGGTTTGTTTGTAATGATTTACCAAGGAAAATGTACAACATATCTTGTAAAAAAAAGTGTATCCTACAATGACATTCAAAAACATTTCATTTCAATTCAAATGTTTAGCTATTTGTTCTCTGTAAATTCAATCTCAAATAATTTGTAAAACAACCATTTTACATGCATTCAGAAGTGTATTGACAGTAGACAGTTGTATTGACTGACTTGCAGCCTGATTTGTGTCGAGATCCCTGTGCTGACACCCCCCCCTAGCGGTAGACAGGGGTACTCACACCTGCGTTTCTTGTAACCAGGAAGGGGGTAGTGAAGCGACCATAAGCCAACACCTAGGACCTCATCAAGAGGTTGGGATCTCTTGGTGTAATGGCTCTGACTCTACTGAAAAATGTGGTTGTCCCATCTAGCTATCGTGAATGCACTAACTGTAAGCCGCTCTGGATAAGAGGGTCTGCTAAATGACTAAAATGTAAAATAAAAATGTGTTGGGATGACATTCTCCCTTCCCCCCTAAAATTGCTACATTCTGATACCTCAAGTCCTGCAAGCCCTCCTAGTCCAACAGACAATTGTTTACTTCTTTACGTGATTCGTTACACTGATTACCAGGGTTGGGGTTAATTCCATTTGAATTCAGCCAATTCCTGAAGAAAACTGAAATGACACAATTGTCCGCGTCTCATTTCCTCATTGCTTTTCCAATGAGGAAAATTGGAATTTGACCCAAACACTGGCAATGACTGTCAATATTGTGGCAAATTCTAAGATGATATAGGCCTGATGCATGTTCAACGTTTATTTTTATCACATATTTTTCACATTTCAGAAAGTCAATACAATTCCATTCTGTCTGTGTCACGCGGGACTAGGTGGGAGCAGGAATCAGGTGCAGAGAGAGTTCCACTGGGGTTGTAGTGCTCTTTAATAAGGCACACATAAAATATAAGCCCAACAAATACAGGGCGCGGACATATAACGTGACAACCCAAAAACCACAGGGTGTCAAGTGAAAGAAAGAAAATACACCTCAGCCTACAATGCACACACGTAACAAAATAAAGACAATCCCGCACAAAACAAGGGGGGTCTACCTACTAAATATAGGGAAGCTCATTAACCGAAAACAACAGAAACACAGGTGAAACTAATAAGACAAAACAAACAGACAAACGAAAAAGGGATCGGTGGCGGCTAGTAGGACGGTGACGACGACCGCCGAGCACCGCCCGAACAGGCAGGGGAGCCAACTTCGGCAAAAGTCGTGACAGTACCCCCCTCCTGACACGCGGCCTCGAGGACGACCCGGAGGGCGAGGTGCCGGGCGATCCGGGTGGAGGCGGTGGAAGTCTCTCAGTAGAGAAGGATCCAAAATGTCCCCCACCGGAACCCAGCATCTCTCCTCCGGACCGTACCCCTCCCAGACTACGAGGTACTGTAGGCCCCTCACCCGGCTTCTCGAGTTCAGAATGCCACGTACTGTGTACTCCGGAGACCCCTCGATATCCAGAGGGGGCGGAGGGACCTCAGGCACCTCACCTTCTTGCAGGGGACCAGCCACCACCGGCCTGAGGAGAGACACATGAAAAAGAGGGGTTAATACGGTAATACCTAGGAAGTTGTAACCTGTAACACACCTCGTTTATTCTCCTCAGGACTTTAAACGGCCCCACACACTGCGGCCCCAGCTTCCGACAGGGCAGGCGGAGGGGCAGGTTTCGGGTCGAGAGCCAGACCCTGTCCCCCGGTGTGAACACGGGGGCCTCACTGCGGTGCTGGTCAGCGCTCCTCTTCTGCTGTTGTCTCGCTAACCTTAGCGATTCCTGGACGGCTTTCCAGGTGTCCTTGGAGCGCTGTACCCATTCTTCTACCGCAGGAGCCTCGGTCTGGCTCTGATGTCATGGGGCCAGGACCGGCTGGTAACCTAACACACACTCAAAAGGGGACATGTTCGTTGAGGAGTGGCGGAGGGAGTTCTGAGCGAGCTCAGCCCAAGAGAGAGCCTCACGGTTAGAGCCGGCCCCCCCTAACTGTCCACAGTTATACCTCGCCCACTCACCAGGCCGGTCCCGGCAATATGACCGCAGTAACCTGCCCACATCCTGGTTTACGCGCGCCACCTGTCCATTACTCTCGGGGGAAAACCCGAGGTCAAGCTGACCGAGACCCCCAGTCTCTCCATAAACGCCCTCCAAACTCTGGACGTGAGTTGGGGGCCCCGATCAGAAACGATGTCCTCAGGCACCCCATAGTGCCGGAAGACATGGGTAAACAAGGCCTCCGCAATCTGCAGGGCCGTAGGGAGACCGGGCAACGGGATGAGACGGCAGGACTTAGAAAACCGATCCACAACGACCAGGATCGTAGTACTTCCCTGGGACGGGGGAAGATCGGTAAGAAAGTCCACCGATAAGGGTGTCCACGGCCATTGTGGAACGGGGAGGGGTTGTAACTTCCCTCTAGGCAAGTGCCGAGGAGCCTTGCTCTGAGCGCACACCGAGCAGGAGGAGACATAAAATCTAACGTCCTTAGCCAACGTGGGCCACCAGTATCTGCCTCTAAGACTCTGCACTGTCCTCTCGATGCCAGGATGACCCGAGGAGGGGAGAGTATGAGCCCAACGGATTAGCTTATCCCGGACCCCCCCGGCACGTACTGAGCCCCCATTGGACAGTTAGGGGGGGCCGGCTCTAACCGTGAGGCTCTCTCTATCTCCGCGTCCACTTCTCATATCACCGGTGCCACGAGACATGAAGGTGGAATGATGGGAGTTGGCTCAACGGACCGCTCCTCGGTATCATAGAGGCGGGACAGCGCGTCGGCTTTGGTGTTTTGGGAGCCTGGCCGGTATGAGATGGTGAACTGAAACCGGGTGAAAAACATGGCCCATCTAGCCTGACGCGGATTTAGTTTCCTCGCTGCCCGGATGTACTCGAGATTACGATGGTCAGTCCAGATGAGAAAAGGGTGTTTCGCCCCCTCAAGCCAATGTCTCCACACCTTCAGAGCCTTGACTACAGCTAACAACTCCCGGTCCCCCACGTCATAGTTTCGCTCCGCAGGACCGAGCTTCCTCGAAAAGAAGGCACAAGGGCGGAGCTTGGGTGGTACGCCCGAGCGCTGGGACAGCACGGCCCCGACCCCCGCCTCGGACGCGTCCACCTCCACTATGAACGCTAAAGAGGGGTCCGGATGCGCCAACACGGGCGCATTGGTGAACAGCTCCTTCAGACGACTGAAAGCTCTGTCCGCCTCTGCTGACCAACGCAAGCGCACCGGTCCTCCCTTCAGCAGTGAGGTAATGGGAGCAGCCACCTGACCAAAACCCCGGATAAACCTCCGGTAGTAAATGGCAAACCCTAAAAACCGCTGCACCTCTTTCACCGTGGTCGGAGTCGGCCAATTACACACGGCTGTAACGCGGTCATCCTCCATCACCACCCCGGAGGTGGAAATACGATAACCCAGGAAGGAAACGGCCTGTTTGAAGAACTCACATTTCTCCGCCTTGCAATACAGGTCATGCTCCAGCAGTCGCCCAAGTACCTTACGCACCAGAGACACATGCGCCGCGCGTGTGGCAGAGTAGATCAAGATGTCATCGATGTACACTACCACTCCCTGCGCGAGCAGGTCTCGGAGAATCTCATCTACGAAGGATTGAAAGACGGCTGGAGCATTTTTCAACCCATATGGCATGACGCGGTACTCATAATGGCCAGATGTAGTACTAAATGCAGTTTTCCACTCATCTCCTCCCCGGATACGCACCAGATTATACGCACTCCTCAGGTCCAGTTTTGTGAAGAAGCGCGCCCCGTGAAATTATTCCACCGCCGTAGCGATGAGAGGTAGTGGGTAACTAAACCCCACTGTGATGGAATTTAGACCTCGATAATCAATGCACGGGCGTAAACCGCCATCTTTCTTCTTCACAAAAAAGAAGCTTGAGGAGACAGGTGATGCGGAGGGCCGAATGTACCCCTGTCCCAGCGATTCAGTAACATATGTCTCCATAGCTACTGTCTCCTCCTGGGACAAAGGATACACGTGACTCCTAGGAAGTGCAGCGTTCTCCAGGAGGTTTATCGCGCAGTCCCCTCGACGATGGGGTAGTAATTGGGTCGCCTTCTTTTTACTGAAGGCGATAGCCAAATCGGCATATTCAGAGGGAATGCGCACGGTGGAAACCTGGTCTGGACTCTCCACCGTAGTCGCACCAACGGCAACTCCTATACACCTGCCTGAACACTCCTCTGACCACCCCTTAAGAGCCCCCTGTCGCCAGGAAATCACCGGGTTGTGCTGAGCTAGCCAGGGAATTCCCAACACCACTGGAAACGCAGGTGAGTCGATAAGGAACAGACTAATCTGCTCCTTATGACTCCCCTGCGTTACCATGTCCAGTGGTACCGTGGCCTCCCTGACCATTCCTGACCCTAATGGTCGGCTATCTAAGGAGTGCACGGGGAAAGGTAGGTCTAACGACACAAGGGGAATCCCTAGCCTTAATGCGAGCCCCCGATCTATGAAATTCCCAGCTGCGCCTGAACCGACTAGCGCCTTATGCTGTAGAGAGGGAGAAAACCCGGGGAAAAAGGTTAACACATACATATGACCAACAGGAAGCTCTAGGTAAGTCTGGTGCTGACTCACCTGGGGTGATCGAGTAGTGCTCCGCCTGCCCTCCCGATTCCCAGACGAGTTCCTCCAGCACCGGTCGGCCATGTGCCCTCGCCGACCACAACTGGTGCAGGAGGACATTCCTCCTCCGGTCCCCCTCGACACTGCCCCCCCTAACTCCATAGGGATAGGAGCAGGAGGGCTGGGAGGTGGAAACGACAGGACCTGTTCCGAACGTCCGCGGGCAGCCAGCAGGTTGTCGAGACGGATGGCCATGTCAATGAGTTCATCCAGCGTGAGGGTGGTGTCCCGACACGCTAGCTCCCTGCGGACGTCCTCCCTAAGGCTGCATCGGAAATGGTCTATTAAGGCCCTGTCGTTCCACCCTGCTCCTGCGGCCAAGGTCCTAAACTCCAGGGCAAAGTCCTGTGCGCTCCTCGTCTCCTGACGCAGGTGGAACAGCCGTTCACCTGCCACACGACCCTCTGGTGGGTGGTCAAACACAGCTCGGAATCGGAGGGTGAACTCAGGGTAATGATCCCTCGCCGAGTCTGGGCCATTCCACACTGCGTTGGCCCACTCGAGAGCTCGTCCAGTCAGACAGGAGACGAGGGCGCTCACGCTCTCCTCTCCGGAGGGAGTAGGACGAACGGTCGCCAGGTAAAGTTCCAGTTGGAGAAGGAAACCCTGACACCCAGCCGCAGTTCCATCATACTCCCGTGGGAGCGCCAGCTGAAGAGCCCCGGAGCCGGATGCGGTTGCAGGAACAGGAGGTGCTGGAGGAGGGGGTGCTGGAGATGAGGTGGGAAGGCCACTCTTCTCCCATCGATCCATCCTCTCCATCATTTGGTCCATAGCTGAACCAATCCTGTGGAGAACACTGGTATGATGGAGGACCCTTTCCTCCATCGATGGGAGAGGAGATGCGGCTGCTCCTGCTGATTCCATGATTGGTGCGGGATTCTGTCACGCGGGACTAGGTGGGTGCAGGAATCAGGCGCAGAGAGAGTTCCACTGGGGTTATAGTGCTCTTTAATAAGGCACACATAAAATATAAGCCCAACAAATACAGGGCGCGGACATATAACGTGACAACCCAAAAACCACAGGGTGTCAAGTGAAAGAAAGAAAATACACCTCAGCCTACAATGCACACACGTAACAAAATAAAGACAATCCCGCACAAAACAAGGGCGGGCGGGTCTACCTACTAAATATAGGGAAGCTCATTAACCGAAAACAACAGAAACACAGGTGAAACTAATAAGACAAAACAAACAGACAAACGAAAAAGGGATCGGTGGCGGCTAGTAGGACGGTGACGACGACCGCCGAGCACCGCCCGAACAGGCAGGGGAGCCAACTTCGGCGGAAGTCGTGACAATCTGGGCAGATGTGAACTGAGAAAACGGGACTAAGTGGCAAGTATTCTGTAACTTGTATTTACATACTGTATCTGATACAACGTCATTAAATAGCTGATTAGGCTACATTGTATTTACCCTTTGCTAATGGTTAATTTCTATGTCATGTAAGGTGTTGCTGAAACCTAAAAGCCACATTAGACATCAGCAGCAGCAGTAGAGGGAGACCTCGTCCCATCGTTCCCCTCAAACCTCCACCAATACCTCCAGCCCCTGCCTCTGACCCTCACACCCCAATCCCGGGAGCCTGCTGTGGGGGGTAAGAATGATGCAGAGCAACCTGAGAGGAACATGAGTCCCTGTCACCACTGGTTCTAGCCCTGGTAGGGGAAGATAGCTTACAGCCCACCGACAAACCCTGTGTCAGGGAAGTTTCCATCAGCTGAGAGACCTAGGCCAGAAACAGCCCCTAGCCCCTGGCCTCGATACACTTGTTGTGTAGATCTGAAAGGACTGGATAGGTATAAGCAATGCAGCATTCTATGTACCTAGCCTATGAGAGGGAAAGGTGGTGCTACCACCTTATTGTTGTTACCTATCAAGTTCTTTCAGATCTACTGTACATACGTATTTCATTTTTTTCTGGACAGGGTTCCTCTAGGATGTTGTTTTGTACATAGGGACAATTGCACCCGAGAAGTGAGAGGGAAAGTGATATTCCCCTTTTTGTCGTTCTCTTTATTTACTGATAGAATTAAAGCTTGCGTTATTCTATTTACTGACAAATCAACAGATGCTCTTCCAAAATATATGGACTCTCAAGTAACTTGTAAGAGTTATACATATTATTGAATACATTAAATACTTATTTGATTGAACCATTTAGTAATATTTAATCGTGTGTAATAATGTTTAATAATGTTAAACATACAAAATGTTACTCGTACAAGTTATGTATTAATCAATGTACATCATTTTATATATTTGTTTTTGTTGTTTAAAGGGGCTTATGAATAATGTACTTAATTTAATCCGAATTTGTTTTAGAAGCAGTTTGGAAGCGGACCTTCAAATTAGGTGTAACTATTAACCACTATCCATGCAGTTATTCCATAGTGTGTGATCCCTCTGACACATAATACAGACACAACAGTCTTCCCCAGCAGTGCTATGTCAGCCAACACGTGACCCACTTGTGGCAGATCTTATTACTAGATTCATAAACAGGGACATTTAATATGAATAGTCATCCAGCAAGACCAGTTTGTGATGGCTATTGCTTGTTGGAATGAAAATGTCGTAAACATGTTTTACATTGGAAACAGATTATTATTATCATGGGATAGTTCACTTTTTAAAACTTTTAGCTTATTTTTACATAGGGTGTTCAAACTGTTTTTAAGTTAGTTAGGTGGTTATTTAGCAACATCCAGAATCTTCTGACTAGAAAGGGAATAGGTTTCCTTACCCTGTTCAGTCTATGGACAAGGTATGACAGCAATCCATGCTTTGGTTTTGTTTAGCTGGTTGCTGTTTTAAACGCTTAACTTTCTAATCCCAAATCCAATGCAAGACAATAGTACCGATATTAGCATTTTCAGGCTTTAAAGTCCAAATCATCCTAAAGTGTCTAAAAATGGATTGTGTAACTTAACCCTCCTGTTGTGTTCGTTTCATGTTAATTCATTCTGTGTTCCCGGTCCAAAATGACCGCCCCATTATAGCTGATTATAAATCCATAATAATACATATATTATCACCTAATGTTGTGTTAGATATTGTTATCAACTTAAGTTTTTGTGAACATTACACATTTTGAACTTCTATGTGCTATTTATGGCCTGTAGGCATCATTGACCTGAGCTCATACAACTTGTTTTTGAGTAAAAAAAGCATAATGTATGGATGATTTTGGCTATAACAAATACTCAGATGAAACATATTGTGCTATTAATCACAGACTCCTTTGTGTCAAAGTCTAACAAGGACGTTTGTTTTGAAACCATTTCAAATTTTTAAATAGTGGCAGGATTTTATGTCATCACCCGGGATATGGCGTATCTCATTGGCCCTGGGGTCATCCTGATAACATTTTCAGCCGACAGCCGACCTCTCCTCTCAGGTGGGGATGAAGATCAGGACAAATTCCCATTCTTTGACCGAATGTAACAACAACCTCAGCAGGGCCCTCTTCCTCATCACTGGATTGTTCCACATCGGTTGTCTCTTGGTCTGGATCATATTCTGTGTTGTCTTCAACTTCTGACACTTCCTCCTCTAATGCATCTTCACTGTCAGTCTCCTGGCCTCTCTCCTCCTCACCGGTGTCATGATCAAAGATATGATCAAGAGCCTCACATACAGTATATCGTTTGGTCATTGTGCTGCCACAGAATGAATTGTGAACAAGGCCTCAAAAAAGCTTTATATACCAGAGCTGCGAGAAAAGTTCTATATATTATTGAAACAATGTTGCAATTATTTGTGAGAATGCCAACAGGTGTGGTGGTTCCCTTGGGGGAAAGATTCTATTGGGGAAAGTTTGCCCTGTGTGGACAAAGTCATGGAACCTTATGACAATCAGATTAAATTAACTACATTTTTTTCAGAGAGAAAACTTGTAAATCGGTCCAATTCGACCAGAACACCGCAGGAGGGTTAAAGAAGTAACCTATAGATGATTTAGACATGAACCGTGAAAATGCTAATACAGTTACCATTGACTTGTGTTGGATCTGTGCTACCAGAACCCTAGGTCAGGTGTCGGAGATTTGCATTTGTGCCTGTTGATCTCATAGCTGACTTGTTTGTTTATGGGTCATCCTGGGAGAGTGCACTAAAGCAGCATAGAGGAAGGGGATGGAGAGGGGAGTATCACTGGAGAGGAGAGGGGTATCAGGGTATCAAAATGGGTGAAAAGTGGGTGGGGGGTAGGCGTGAGGTACCAGCAGCGATACCAGCAGCAGAGGGGTCAGAATATCGGTGGCTTCGTGGAGTGAGGAGAGCTGAGAGACAACCGGTGTGTGTGTACCTGTGTGTGTGCATGTGTGTCTGGATGTGTCTGAGAAAAAGAGAGTTGGGTTTGGCAGACCTGGAACCAGCGTATTGTTTGGGGGGGACAGAGGTGGGCTAAAGCAGACAGGAGGTATCCTAGAGCAGTTCTGTTATGGGGACATGAGAGGGCCAGAGTCAGAATGGATCAGTCCAGAGAAAGGTTCTCTGAGCCTGGCCTGAACCAGGTTCCTTGGGGCCCCCTTGGCCCTGATCCCTGGATCCTGGAGCCTACTATGGGACCTGCAGCAGTAGCAGAGGTGGCCCTGTAAGGCTGCCAATGTTTAGTGAGGGGCTTGGCCAGGACAGGCCACAGACCCAAGCCGAGAGAGAGAAGGGGGAGATTTGTGGTGGCAGGGTGGGGGTGGGATGGTTGGTGGGGTGGTTGGGGGAGTGCAACACGACCCCTCTCAACCTTCAGCCCCGGTGGGGGGTGGGGGGGGATGCAACACGACCCCTCTCAACCTTCAGCCAAAGGTCTGCTCATACACCGTTGTCCAACTTTGCCATTTATAGACGCAGAAGGCCCTGAATGGCCAGTCTGTTGTGTCCAGCAGTAGCTCTCTGTTAGACTGTGGGGAAATAAAATGGTAAAGTGGATTATATTATCTCATTCGACTGTTTGTGACATCAGAAATATGTGGATGTGGTTGCTGTAAATCGTTTTTTATTTCTGTTCACATGACCACATGCCACAAATAAGGAAAATAATCATGTTTTATATTTGAGATTCTTCAAAGTAGCCACCTTTGCCTTGATGACAGCTTTGGTGTGTTTGATCACTGGCATTGGGTCTACAGCTGAATTAGAATACAAACAACTCAGGAAGAAAGCCTCAGTTCCTGACACCTTAGAGGTTTTTCCCAAACGGGCTGACACACAATTCAAACTGTTGCGATTAATGGTTCTCCATGGAGTGTGCAAATTTAGCGGGATGGCAGCAGATTGGGCAACAAGATTCTCAGGGGGAATAGGATAAAAAGACTCCTCCAAACTTTAAGTTCACATATAAGCAATGTTAGTTAGTTGTCCAGCTTCTCCCCAATATCAATTAAAGACATACTCTGGTACTCTGGCGACTAGTAAGTCTTTTTTCAACCTCCCGCTGGATGTGTGAATGTGTAGTTCATACATGCAGAATTACTATCTTACCTCAATTAGCCACGAAATCCCTAGTTTGAAAGCACATGTTTTATGGAAGCTATGCGGCACCATTTTATCAAATCGAGTTTCAACCAATGAGCTTCAGCCCTTCGCCATTTGAGTGACAGCTAGCAAGACTGCAGACACAGTCGAGCGAGAGAGAGCGATGACGTGGTGCATTTATCTGTGCATTTGTGATGTAGTACGCAATTTTCGGGGACCACTTTTGGCTCGTGGGCGGGCACTGGTTAAAAAGTATACAAAAGTACCAGAGAATATCTTTATCCTTCTCAACTTCATATTCATAATCTCCAGCACCAGCCCAACATCAACATATGTGAAAACGGCAGGTTTGCGTGTTTTGTAGTCAAAACGATGTGCACTAGATGATGTAAAAAAAAAAAGGTTTCCTGATGATGTCATCAGAAATACTTTTGACATCATCTGCTGTGCATTGTGATTTTAACCAACTATGTGCAGGCAAAGACCCAGATAATGTCAAAAGTGTTTCCAGGTGACGTCATCAGAAACACTTATCTTCCTCTATCTTCCAATGTACACTGAATAAAAATATAATCACATCTAAAGTGTTGGTCCCATTTCATGAGCTGAAATAAAACATTCCAGAAATTTCCCATATGCACAAAAAGCTTATTTCTCTCAAATGTTGTGCACAAATTTGTTTACATCCCATTTAGTGAGCATTTCTCCTTTGCCAAGATAATCCATTCACCTGACAGGTGTGGCATATCAAGAAACTGATTAAACAGCATGATCATTACACATGTGCACCTTGTGCTGGGGACAATAAGGCCAATCTAAAATGTGCAGTTTTGTCACACAACACAGTGCCACAGATGTCTCAAGTGTAGCCTAGGTGTGAGTGCAGAATATTTCCCTGCATTTAAGCCCTTGGTGTGCCAAAGTAACCTTAAATAATACCAACAAGTTCTTCATTTCTGCGCTCATGTGTGTGGAATGTGGTGTCAGGGTTTGGGCATTGTAAAAATGCCTCAATTGGTGACAGAAAAAAAAGGAGTGCGAAAGAGAGCGGGAGAAAGAGAGGGAGAGGGAGAAAGGTGGATGGATGGAAACGGTTGGGTCTATACCCGGAATGTCCCGCCAAGAGAGCAGAGCTGCATGGAACCCCCCCCCCCCCCCCCCCACACACACACACACACACACACTCAGTCAGTCAGGTGGCTTGGGAGAGAGCTGCCGGTATTGAATATCGCAGAGAAAAAGGAGGAAATGGTCAATTGAAGATCCAGACAGGAAGATGGAAAATTTTGTCAGTTGAAGTGAATACTTTTTCTTGTAAAGGGACCCAGGGTTTTAGTGCTTTTGTCAGAAGACATTAGCGTATTCTTGATTGATGGTGTGCTGCTCTGTACTCTTTTTCCCATACAGAGAGTCAGACAAGGCTCTTTGCTGATAGTCACAACCTTGACTGAGTGAAAGTGACTGGGGTTTAATGAACATGGTAAATTAAATTGGCTTCAATTAGTAGCAACTGTCGCCAAACCATGGACATGAACTGTAGTTATGACATATTGTAATTTATGTAATTACTTTTGACAGCTATATGTAGAGCCAGTACATTGTTAAAATTAGGTACTTTGTAACATCAAAACTAGAGGCAACGGAAGGGAGACAAAACCTTAACTTTTCTGGAGTATTGAAACACATCATGAGATGTTTTTTGAGAAATGACACGGTGTGTTGACACACCACTTAATCAAGTGTTGTGCAACACCCTGCCAGGGACTGAGAGCACTAACGTAAAAGGTTGAAAAACCCATCCTCAGGACTGGGCCGCTCAACACAGGGGCCCCACAAGGGTGCGTGCTCAGCACCCTCCTGTAATTCCTGTTCGCCCATGACTGCGTGGCTAGGCACGCCTCCAACTCAATCATCAACTTTGCAGACGACACAACAGTAGTAGGCCTGATTACCAACAATGACTAGAAAACCTACAGGGAGGAGGTGAGGGCCAGGTGGTGCCAAGAAAATAAACTCTCCCTCAATGTCATCAAAATGAAGGAGCTGATCGTGGACTTCAGGAGACAGCAGAGGGAGCATGCCCCCATCCACATTGAAGAGGCCGCAGTGGAGAAGGTAAAAAGCTTCAAGTTCCTCGGCATACACATCACTGACAATCTGAAATGGTCCACTCACACAGACAGTGTTGTGAAGAAGGCGCAACAGTGCCTCTTCAACCTCAGGAGGTTGAAGAAATTCGGCTTGGCCCCTAAGACTCTCACAAACTTTTACAGATGCACCATTGAGAGCATCCTGTCGGGCTGTATCCTCGCCTGGTACGGCAAATGCACCACCCACAACCGCAGGGCTCTCCAGAGGGTGATGCTGTCTGCCCAAAGCATCACCGGGGGAACACTGCCTGCCCTGCAGGACACCTACAGCACCTGATGTCACAGGGAGGCCAAACAGATCATCAAGGACATCAACCACCTGAGCCACTGCCTCAATCAATCAAATGTATTTATAAAGCCCTTTTTACATCAGCCAATGTCACAAAGTGCTGTACAGAAACCCAGCCTAAATCCCCAAACAGCAAGCAATGCCGAAGTAGAAGCATGGTGGCTAGGAAAAACTCCCTAGAAAGGCAGGAACCTAGGAAAAAACCTAGAGAGGAACCAGGCTCTGAGGGGTGGGCAGTCCTCTTCTGGCTGTGCCGGGTTGAGATGTAGTAGTTCAAATGCTCTAACTACTAGGCTACCTGCCGTTTTAGACGGTACAACAGGTAAGCACCTCATGAGTAAATGTTATTTGGCTTTTCATACCCAAGCATTCGCAGTTAGAGACAGCAAGTGTGGTAGAGAGAGAGAATCGGAAACAGCAGGTCCGGGACAAGGTAGCACGTCCGGAGAACAGGTCAGGGTTCCATAGCCGCAGGCAGAACAGTTGAAACTGAAGCAGCAGCATGACCAGGTGGACTGGGGACAGCAAGGAGTCACCTGCCCAGGTAGTCCTAAAGCATGGTCCCAGAGCTCAGGTCCTCTGGGAGGAGAGGGAGAGAGAGAGAATTAGAGGGAGCATACTTAAATTCACACAGAACACCGGGTAAGACAGGAGAAATACTCCAGATATAACAAACCCTAGCCCCCCGACACAAACTATTGCAACATAAATACTGGAGGCTGAGACAGGAGGGGTCGGGAGACACTGTGGCCCCATCCAAAGATACCCCCGGACAGGGCCAACCAGGCAGGATATTTCCCCACCCACTTTGCCTAAGCACAGCACCCACACCACTAGAGGGATATCTCTACCCTGAGACAACCCAGCACCCACACCAACTTACTACCCTGAGACAAGGCAGAGTATAGCCCACGAAGATCTCCCCCACGGCATGAACCCGAGGGGGGCGCCAAACCCGGAAAGGAAGATCACGTCAGTGACTCAACCAACTCAAGTGATGCACCCCTCCTAGGGACGGGATGGAAGAGCACTAGTAAGCCAGTGACTCGGGTTAGAGGGTTAGAGGCAGAGAATCCTGGTGGAGCGAGGGGAACCAGCCAGGCAGAGACAGCAAGGGTGGTTCGTCGCTACAGTGCCTTTCCGTTCAACTTCACACCCCTGGGCCAGACTACACTCAATCATAGGACCTACTGAAGAGATGAGTCTTCAATAAAGACTTAAAGGTCGAGACCGAGTCTGCGTCTCTCACATGCATAGGCAGACCATTCCATAAAAATGAAGCTCTATAGGAGAAAGCCCTGCCTCCAGCTGTTTGCTTAGAAATTCCAGGAACAATAAGGAGGCCTGCATCTTGTGACCATAGCATACCTGTAGGTATGTACGGCAGGTAGGAGCAAGCCCATGTAATGCTTTGTAGGTTAGCAGTAAAACCTTGATTTTAGCCCTTGCCTTAACAGGAAGCCTTAGAGGCTGGAGTAATATGATCACATTGTCGGGTTCTAGTCAAGATTCTAGCAGCCGTGTTTAGCACTAACTGGATTTTATTAGGGCTTTATACGGGTAGCCGGAAAGTAGAGCATTGCAGTAGTCTAATCTACAAGTAACAAAAGCATGGATTAACTTGTCTGCATCATTTTTTAACAGAATGTTTCAGATATTGCAATGTCACGAAGATGGAAAAAGCTGTCCTTGAAATAGTCTAGATATGTTCGTTAAAAGAGAGATCAGGGTCCGGAGTAACGCAGAGGTCCTTCACAGTTTTATTTGAGACAACTGTACAGCCATCAAGATTCATTGTCAGATCCAACAGAAGATCTGTTTGTTTCTTGGGACCTAGAACTAGCATCTCTGTTTTGTCTGAGTTTAAAAGTAAAAAATGTGCCGCCATCCACTTCCTTATGTCTGAAACACAGGTGTCCAGGGAGGGCAAACATTTTTTTCTCACCATGTACAGCTGTTTATCGTCTGCATTAGCAGTGAAAATTAACATTATGTTTACGAATAACATCCCCAAGAGGTAAAATATATAGTGAAAACAATAGTGGTCCTAAAACGAAACCTTGAGGAGCACCGAAACTTACAGTTGATTTGTCAGAGGACAAACCATCCAGAGACAAACTGATATATTTTCAACAGATAAGATCTAAACCAGGCCAGAACTCTGTGTAAACCAATTTGTGTTTCCAATCTCTCCAAAAGATTGTGGTGATTAATGTTATCAAAAGCAGCACTAATGTCTAGGGGCACGAGGACAGATGCAGAGCCTTGGTCTGACGCCATTAAAAGGTCATTTACCACCTTCACGAGTGCAGTCTAAAACCAGACGGAAGCGTTTCGTATACATTGTTTGTCTTCAGGAAGGCAGTGAGTTGCTGTGCAACAGCTTTTTCTAAAATTGCAACAGATTTTTCTAAACCGCTATCACCAAGAAGGCCAGGTCAGTACAGGTCCATCAAAGCGGGGACCGAGAGACTGAAAAACAACTTATATCTCAAGGCTATCAGACTGTTAAATAGTCATCACTAGCCGCCCTCCACCCAGTACCCTGCCCTGAACTTAGTCACTGTCACTAGCCGGCTACCACCTGGTTAAATCAACCCTGCACCTTAGAAGCTGCTACCCTATGTACATAGACATGGAATCACTGGTCACTTCAATAATATAACACTGGTCACTTTAATAATGTTTACATACTGTTTTACTCATTTAATTGTACTCCTACGTATTCTACAGATATACCAAATATTCTATCCACATACTGTCCATAATGTCTTTAATGTCTATACATCAGATTACATATACAGTGGGGAGAACAAGTATTTGATAATACAACTGTTGGTGCAATTATTAGAAAATGGAAGAAGTTCAAGATGACGGTCAATCACCCTCGGTCTGGGGCTCCATGCAAGATCTCCCCTCGTGGGGCATCAATGATCATGAGGAAGGTGAGGGATCATCCCAGAACTACACGGCAGGACCTGGTCAATGACCTGAAGAGAGCTGGGACCACAGTCTCAAAGAAAACCATTAGTAACACACTACGCCGTCATGGATTAAAATCCTGCAGCGCACGCAAGGTCCCCCTGCTCAAGCCAGCGCATGTCCAGGCCCGTCTGAAGTTTGCCAATGACCATCTGGATGATCCAGAGGAGGAATGGGAGAAGGTCATGTGGTCTGATGAGACAAAAATAGAGCTTTTTGGTCTAAACTCCACTCGCCGTGTTTGGAGGAAGAAGAAGGATGAGTACAACCCCAAGAACACCATCCCAACAGTGAAGCATGGAGGTGGAAACATCATTCTTTGGGGATGCTTTTCTGCAAAGGGGACAGGACGACTGCACCGTATTGAGGAGAGGATGGATGGGGCCATGTATCGCGAGATCTTGGCCAACAACCTCCTTCCCTCAGTAAGAGCATTGAAGATGGGTCGTGGCTGGGTCTTCCAGCATGACAACGACCCGAAACACACAGCCAAGGCAACTAAGGAGTGGCTCCGTAAGAAGCATCTCAAGGTCCTGGAGTGGCCTAGCCAGTCTCCAGACCTGAACCCAATAGAAAATCTTTGGAGGGAGCTGAAAGTCCTTATTGCCCAGCGACAGCCCCGAAACCTGAAGGATCTGGAGAAGGTCTGTATGGAGGAGTGGGCCAAAATCCCTGCTGCAGTGTGTGCAAACCTGGTCAAGAACTACAGGAAACGTATGATCTCTGTAATTGCAAACAAAGGTTTCTGTACCAAATATTAAGTTCTGCTTTTCTGATGTATCAAATACTTATGTCATGCAATAAAATGCAAATGAATTACTTAAAAATCATACAATGTGATTTTCTGGACAGTTGAAGTGTACCTATGATAAAAATTACAGACCTCTACATGCTTTGTAAGTAGGAAAACCTGCAAAATCGGCAGTGTATCAAATACTTGTTCTCCCCAATGTATATTTACTGTATACTCCGGACTCCGACATTGCTTAAATATTTATCTCAGCTTATCCCAGTGCAACTTCCAGACTTGTCACAGTGCTGTTGTGCTGTTTTTCGTTACTTGGCTATCTGCCAAACTTGATGTGCTCCCTCGGTTTTTACTTTTAATACATTTACCAACGTCTTAGTTTTTTCCTCGCTCAATGCTTTATCTGGACGTGGTTCTGCAGGACCTCCACCAGCCGAAGCTAAGTAGTAACATCAACACTATGCCATCTAATTGCAGTCGCTGTACTCATAAAATACAGGAGAACTATCGCCTTAAGGTGAGGATAGCCGTGTTGCAAGCACAGATTCAGATGCAATTGTTAGGCAAGGGCAATTTAAGTGTAGGAAGGGATGAAACAACATCTGTACCAACAGTAAGTACAGATAGTAGTATAAATACCCCCCACAGAGTCCCCGCAGCCGGACAATTTTCTCAAGGCTTCTGGAAAGAAATGCTGTTGGCATACTCAACCGGTGTTGCTCATTCAGCCGACAGAACCGTTCAACGGATTCTCCCCATTAAGCAGCGAGTCGGAGTCAGAGGCCGGGCCTTCTCTGGTCTCTACGCCTCCCGTTACGGGGTCTGAGCCACCGAAGCCTCCCACCATTAGCTCTGGCAAATGGAAAACCCTAGTCATTGGTGACTCCATTACCTGCAATATTAGACTTAAAAAGAATCATCCAGCGATCATACACTGTTTACCAGGGGGCAGGGCTACCGACGTAAAGACTAATCTGATGATGGTGCTGGCTAAGGCTAAAACTGGCGAGTGTAGAGAGTATATGAATATTGTTGTCCACTTCAGTACCAAAGATGTTAGGAAGAAACAATCAGAGGTCGCCAAGCGCAGCATAGCTTCAGCATGTAAATCAGCTAGAAAGATGTGTTGGCATTGAGTAATTGTCTCTGGCCCCCTCCCAGTTAGGTGGAGTGATGAGCTCTACAGCAGAGTCTGGCAACTCAAACGCTGGTTGAAAACTGTTTTCTGCCACTCCCAAACGATAGATAATTGGCCCTCTTTCTGGGATTCACCCATAAACACGACCAAGCCTGGCCTCCTGAGAAGTGACTGACTCCATCCTAGCTGGAAGGGGTGCTCTCATCTTATCTATGAACATAGACAGGGCTCTAACTCCTAGGTAGGGTGTAGGCTAGGCAGCAGGCTGTTAGCCAGCCTGTCAGCTTAGTGGAGTCTACCACTAGCAGTCAGTGTAGTCAGCTCAGCTATCCCCAGTGAGACTGTCTGTGCCTCGATCTGAGCAAAACATGGCGGTGTTAGCCTCAGCAATCTCACTAGATTAAAGACCTCCTCCATTCCTGTCATTATTGAAAGAGATTGTGATATCTCACATCTCAAAATAGGGTTGCTTAAGGTTAGATGCCTCACTTCCAAGGCAGTCATACTCAATGAACTAATCACTGATCATAATCTTGATGTGATTGGCCTGACTGAAACATGACTCAAGCCTGATGAATTTACGGTGTTAAATGAGACCTCTCCTCCTGGTTACACAAGTGAACATATCCCCCACGCATCCCGCAAAGGTGGAGGTGTCGCTAACATATTTGACAGCATATTTCAGCATATGTCTTTTGATCTTATAGTCATGAAATATTTTCGGCCTACTTAATATTTTTTTATAGCTACTGTTTACAGGCCTCCTGGGCAGTATACAGCATTCCTCAATGAGTTCCCTAAAATCCTATCAGACCTTGTAGTCATGGCAGATAATATTCACATTTTTGGTGACTTTAATATTCACATGGAAAAGTCCACAGGCCCACTTTAAAAGGCTTTCGGAGCCATCATCGACTGGGTTTTGTCCAACATGTCTCCAGACCTACTCATTGCCACAGTCATACCCTGGATCTAGTTTTGTCCCGTGCTCGGGTGTGTGCTCGGGTGTGTCCCAGGGATAAATACACCTTTCCCCAATTCATTGAGGAGACCCTCGCCACACAGGCACACTGTATTTTTGGTTGTGGCATTTTGTGGCTTGTTTGTTTTGGCACCTCTCAACACCCCTCATTATCAAATCCCAAAACAATTTTAATTTGTCACATTTGTCACAAATACAACAGATGTTGTAGACCTTTTAGTGAAATGCTTACTTACAAGCCCTTAACTAACAATGCAGTTTTAATAATATATTTTTTTTAAGTTACAAATATTAGTAACAAATAATTAAAGAGCAGCAGTAAAATAACAATAGCGAGGCTATATACAGAGAGTACCGCTACAGAGTCAATGTGCGGGGGCACCAGTTAGTCAGGGTAATTGAGGTAATACGTACATGTAGGTAGAGTTATTAAAGTGACTATGCATAGATAATAACAGAGTAGCAGCAGCATAAAAGAGGAGGGGATGCAAATAGTCTGGGTAGCCCTTTGATTAGATGTTTAGGAGTCTTGGGGGTAGAAGTTATTTAGAAGCCTCTTGGACCTCGACTTGCCGCTCCGGTACCGCTTTCCGTGCAGTTACAGAAAGAACAGTCTATGTCTAGGGTGGCTGGAGTCTTGAACAATTTTTAGGGCCTTCCTCTGACATCGCCTGCTATAGAGGTCCTGGATGGCAGGAAGTTTGGCCCCAGTGATTTACTGGGCCGTACACACTACCCTCTGTAGTACCTTGCGGTCAGAGGTCGAGCAGTTGCCATACCAGGTAGTGATGCAACCTGTCAGGATGCTCTCGATGGTGCAGCTGTAGAACCTTTTGCGGATCTGAGGACCCATGCCAAATCTTTTCAGTCTCCTGAGGGGGAATAGGCCATCTTCACGACTGTCTTGGTGTGCTTGGACCATATTAGTTTGTTGGTGATGTGGACACCAAGGAACTTGAAGCACTCAACCTGTTCCACTACAGCCTCGTCGATGAGAAAGGGGGCGTGCTCGGTCCTCCTTTTCCTGTAGTCCACAGTCATCTCTTTTGTCTTGATCACGTTGAGGAGGAGGTTGTTGTCCTTGCATCACACGGCCAGGTCTCTGACCTCCTCCCTATAGGTGACAGGCGGACCTATGCACCATCTACGAACGCAATCACTCACTAACACTATTGATTACTGACTAAACACCATTGTTAATTGTATATAGTTTACTTTAGTTAATAAATACATTTTTGTTATTCCTTGATCTCTGCGTTGTCTCCCTCTTTGTTATGGGCTACGAGCCGGTTCGTGACAATGAAAAGTGGGATGTATACAGAGAGGGCGGGGCAACATAAGGTGAACTGCAGAGGGGCTAAGGACCTAAGAGATGGGGAAAGGGCCCGTCTGTCCCGAGCCGTCAGAGCCGTTCGTCAGTCAGGAGCCGCTAGAGCCATTCGTCAGACAGGATCTGCCAGAGCCGCCAACCAGACAGGATCTGCCAGAGCCGCCAACCAGACAGGATCTGCCAGAGCCGCCAACCAGACAGGATCTGCCAGAGCCGCCAACCAGACAGGATCTGCCAGAGCCGCCAACCAGACAGGATCTGCCAGAGCCGCCAGTGAGCCATGAGCGTCCAGAGCCGTCAGCCAGCCATGAGCGTCCAGAGCCGTCAGCCAGCCATGAGCGTCCAGAGCCGTCAGCCAGCCATGAGCGTCCAGAGCCGTCAGCCAGCCATGAGCGTCCAGAGCCGTCAGCCAGCCATGAGCGTCCAGAGCCGTCAGCCAGCCATGAGCGTCCAGAGCCGTCAGCCAGCCATGAGCGTCCAGAGCCGTCAGCTAGCCATGAGCGTCCAGAGCCGTCAGCCAGTCATGAGCTGCCCCTCAGCCCAGAGCTGCCATTGATCCAGAACTGTCCCTCAGTCCAGAGCTGTCTCTCTGTCCGGAGCTGCCCTTCAGTCCGGAGTTGCCCCTCTATCCTGAGCTACCTCTCTATCCTGACCTACCTCTCGGTCCTGAGCTACCTTATCCCGGTGCTGCCCCTTGTCCTGGTGCTGCCCCTTATCTTAAGGTTAACATTTAAATTAAGTGGGTGTAAGATGAGGGTGGTCATTCTAAGGGGGAGACGTAAGCTGGGATTGACTATGGTGGGGTGGGGACCTCGCCCAGAGCCTGAGCCACCACCGTGGTCAGACGCCCACCCAGACCCTCCCCTAGACTTTTTGGTGGTGCGTTCGGAGTACGCACCTTGAGGGGGGGGTTATGTCACGTTCCTGACCGGTTTTCTGTGTTTTTGTATGTGTTTGACGGTCAGGGCGTGAGTTTGGGTGGGTAGTCTATGTTATGTGTTTCTATGTTGGTTATAGGGTGACCTGATATGGCTCTCAATTAGAGGCAGGTGGTTTTCATTTCCTCTAATTGAGAGCCATATTAAGGTAGGTGTTTTCACATTGATTGTTGTGGGTGGTTGTCTCCTGTGTCTGTGTCTATGTACGTTGCGCCACACGGGACTGTTTCGGTTTGTTTGTTCGTTCGTTCGGTTTATGTAGTCTGTTCCTGTTTCATGCGTTCTTCGTGTCATGTAAGTTCTTATGTTCAGGTTCGTCTACGTCGTTTGTTGTTTTGTAGTTTGTTAAAGTGTTTTCGTGTTTTTTCGTTTTGTTAATAAATATAATGTCATATCACGAAGCTGCATTTTGGTTCAATCCCTGCTCCTCCTCTTCGGATGAAGAGGAAGAGGAACGCCGTTACAGACAATATTCTGACAGTTTTGGAAACTTTAGAGTGTTTTCTATCCTAATCTGTCAATTATATGCATATTCTAGCACCTGGGCCTGAGAAATAGGCCGTTTATATTGGGAACGTTATTTTTCCAAATATAAAAATTCTGCCTCCTAGCGTCAAGAAGTTAACTTGATGGGACAAGGCGAACTGGCAACAGACAAACAGAAAACGAAGTTATAAATACACAGGAGATAATGCGGACACATGGCAGACACCTGGTGGGGGGTGGAGACAAGCACAAGACAGGTGAAACAGATCAGGGTGTGACAGTCCCATGATCGAATGTAGTCTGGCCCAGGAATGCAAAGGTGACTGCCCTTGCTGGCTCCCCTCTCTAAACAGGGATTCTCTGCCTCTGACCCTATTACGGGGGCTGAGTCACTGGCTTACTAGTGCTCTTCCATGCCGTCCCTAGGAGGGGTGCGTCACTTGAGTGGGTTGAGTCACAGACGTGATTTTCCTGTCTGGTTTTGTGCCCCCTTGGGCTCGTGCGGTGGATGAGATCTTCGTGGGCTATACTCAGCCTTGTCTCAGGGTAGTAAGTTAGTGATCTGTTGATATCCCTCTAGTGGTGTGGGGGCTGTGCTTTGGCAAAGTGGGTGGGGTTACATCCTGCCTAGTTGGCCCTGTCGTCGGACGGGGCCACAGTATCCCGCCACCCACCCTGGTTTCAGTCTCCAGTATCTATGCTGCACTCCTTCCCCTCCCGGAGGACCTGAGCCCTATGATCATGCCACAGGACTACCTGGCCTGATGACTCCTGGCTGTCCCCAGGCCACCTGGCCGTGCTGCTGCTCCAGTTTCAACTGTTCTGCCTGCGGCTAGGGAACCCTGACCTGTTCACCGGACGTGCTACCTTGTCCCGGACCTACTGTTTTCAACGCTCTCTCTCTACCGCACCTGCTGTCTTGACCTCCGAATGCTCGGCTATGAAAAGGCAACTGACATTTACTCCTGAGGTACTGACCTGTTGCACCCTCTACAACCACTGTGATTATTATTTGACCCTGCAGGTCATCTATGAACGTTTGAACATCTTGAAGAACAAACATGTACTCTTATAATCTCCACCCGGCACAGCCAGAAGAGGACTGGCCACCCCTCAGAGCCTGGTTCCTCTCTAGGTTTCTTCCTAGGTTCCTGTCTTTCTGTGGAGTTTTTCCTAGCCACTGTGCTTCTACATCTGCATTGCTTGCTGTTTGGGGTTTTAGGCTGGGTTTCTGTATAGCACTTTGTGACATCTGCTGATGTAAAAAGGGCTTTATAAAGATATTTGATTGATATATTCTTAATTCCAATCTTGTACTTTTACCTTTATTTGTGTGTATTGTTGTGAACTGCTAGATATTACTGCACTGCTGGAGCTAGGAACACAAGCATTTCACTACACCCGCGATAGCATCTGCTAAATATGTGTATACGACCAAAAAAATTGATTTCATTTGATTTAAAGAGATTCTCTGGTACTTTTGTATACTTTTTAGCCTGTTATTCTGAAAGTAGCACTCATGAGCCAAAAGTGCCCCGCGAAAATTGCGTACTATGTCACATACGTGCAGATACAGTGCCTTCAGAAGGTTTTCACATCCCTTGACTTTATCCACATTTTGTTGTGTCACTGGCCGACACACAATACCCCATAATTTCAAAGTGGAATTATGTTTTTAGAATTTTTACTCATTAATAAAAAATGAAAATCTGAAATGTATTGAGTCAATAAGTATTCAACCCATTTGCCATGGTAAGCCTAAATGCGTTCAGGAGTAAAAATGTGCTTTTTAATTAACAAGTCGCATAATAAGTTGCATGGATTCACTCTGTGTGCAATAATCGTGTTAAACATTACTTTTGAATGACTACCTCATCTCTGTAACGCTCATATACAATTATCTCAGTCGAGCGGTGAATTTCAAACACAGATTCAATCACAAAGACCAGCGATGATTTCCAATGCTTCGCAAAGGGAGCACCTATTGGGAGATGGGTAAAAATAAAAAAGCATACATTCAATATCCATTTGAGCATGGTGAAGTTATTAATTACACTTTGGATGGTGTCTCAATAGACCCAGTCACTACAACCTCTCAGGGATTTCACCAGGAGGACAATGGTGACTTTAAAACAGTTACAGAGTTTAATGGCTGTGATAAGAGAAAACTGAGGATGGATCAACAACATTGTAGTTACTCCATAATACTAACCTAATTGACAGAGTGAAAAGAAAGATGCCTGTAAAGAATAAAAATATTCCAAAGCATGCATCCTGTTTGCAATTAAATACTCAAGTAATACTGCAAAAAACTGTGGCAAAGAAACTTACTTTATGTCCTGAATACAAAGCGTTACATTTGGGGAAAATCCAAGACAACAACACATCACTGAGCACCACTCTTCTTCACCACTCTTTCAAGCATGGTGGTGGCTGCATCATGTTATTGGTATGCTTGGCATAGGCAAGGAATTGGGAGTTTTTCAGGATAAAAATAAATGTAATAGAGCATAGGCAAAATCCTAGAGGAAAACCTGGTTCGGTCAGCTTTCCAACAGACACTGGGAGACAAATTCACCTTTCAGCAGGACAATAACCTAAAAAACAAGACCAAATCTACACTGGTGTTGTTTACCAAGATTACATTAAATGTTCCTGAGTGGCCTAGTTACAGTTTTGACTTAAATCGTCTTGAAAATGGATGTCTGGCAATAATCAACAAACAACTTGACAGAACTTGAAGAATTTGAAAAATAATAATATTCAAATATTTTACAATCCAGGTGTGCAAAGCTCTTTAGAGACTTACGCAGAAAGACTCACAGCTGTAATTGCTGCCAAAGGGGATTCTAACATGTACAGTTGAAGTCGGATGTTTACATACACCTTAGCTAAATACATTTAAACTCAGTTTTTCACAATTCCTGACATTTAATCTTAGGTAAGATTCTCTGTCTTAGGTCGGTTAGGATCATCACTTTATTTTATGAATGTGAAATGTCAGAATAATAGTAGAGAGAATGATTTATTTCAGCTTTTATTTATTTCATCACATTCCCAGTGGGTCAGAAGTTTACAAACACTCAATTAGTATTTGGTAGCATTGCCTTCAAATTGTTTAACTTGGGTCAAATGTTTCGGGTAGCCTTCCACAAGCTTCCCACAATAAGTTGGGGGAATTTTGTCCCATTCCTCCTGACAGAGCTGGTGTAACTGAGTCAGATTTGTAAGCCCCCTTGCTCGCACACGCTTTTTAGGTTCTGCCCACAAATTTTCTATAGGATTGAGGTCAGGGCTTTGTGATGGTCACTCCAATATCTTAACTTTGTTGTCCTTAAGCCATTTTGCCACAACTTTGGAAGTATGCTTGTGGTCATTGTCCATTTGGAAGACCCATTTGCGACCAAGCTTCCTGACTGATGTCTTGAGATGTTGCTTCAATATCTCCATATAATTTTACTTCTAATGATGCCATCTATTTTGTGAAGTGCACCGGTCCCTCATGCAGCAAAGCACCCCCAAAACATGATGCTGCCACCCCCGTGCTTCACGGTTGGGATGGTGTTCTTCGGCTTTCAAGCATCCCCCCTTTTCCTTCAAACATAACGATGGTCATTATGGCCAAACAGTTCTATTTTTGTTTCATCAGACCAGAGAATATTTCTCCAAAAAGTACGATCTTTATCCCCGAATGCAGTTGAAAATTGTAGTCTGGCTTTTTTTATGGCAGTTTTGGAGCAGTGGCTTCTTCCTTGCTGAGAGGCCTTTCAGGTTATGTTGATATAGGACTCGTTTTACTGTGGATATAGATACTTTAGTACCTGTTTCCTCCAGCATCTTCACAAGGTCCTTTGCTGTTGTTCTTGGATTGATTTGCACTTTTCGCACCAAAGTATATTCATCTCCAAGAGACAGAACGCGTCTCCGTCCTGAGCGGTATGACGGTCGTGTGGTCCCATGGTGTTTATACTTGCGTACCATTGTTTGTACAGATGAATGTGGTACCTTCAGGCATTTGGAAATTGCTCCCAAGGATGAACCAGACTTGTGGAGGTCTACAATTTTTTTCTGAGGTCTTGGCTGATTTCGATTGATTTTCCCATGATGTCAAGCAAAGAGGCACTGAGTTTGAAGGTAGGACTTGAAATACATCCACAGGTACACCTCCAATTGACTCAAATGATGTCAATTAGCCTATCAGAAGCTTCTAAAGCCATGACATCATTTTCTGGAATTTTTCAAGCTGTTTAAAGGCACAGTCAACTTAGTATATGTAAACTTCTGACCCACTGAAATTGTGATACAGTGAGGTATAAGTGAAATAATCTGTCTGTAAACAATTGTTAGAAAAAGGACTTGTGTCATGCACAAAGTAGATGCCCTAACCGACTTGCCAAAACTATAGTTTGTTAACAAGAAATTTGTGGAGTGATTGAAAAACTAGTTTTAATGACTCCAACCAAAGTGTATGTAAACTTCCGACTTCAACTGTATCGACTCAGGTGTGTGAATACTTATGTAAATGTGATATTTCTTTATTTCAGTTTCAATAAATTAGCAAACATTTATAATAACATGTTTTCACTTATCATTATGGGGTATTGTGTGTAGATGGGTGAAAGATTTTTTTTTTAAAATGCTATATTTAATCAATTTTGAATTCAGGCGGTAAACCAACAAAATGTTGGAATAAGTCAAGGGGTATGAATACTTTCTGAAAGCAGTGTACGTGCACCAAGTCATTGCTCTCTCTCTGTCTCTTTCTCTCTCTCTGCTGTGTCCACTGAGCCGTTGGGCCTGCCCTGCAACCTCATTGGATAACGCTGGGCAAGCCTCTTGCTAGCTATCAGCTCATTGGCTGGAACTCAAATTGCTAGAAGGCTAGCCCACGTGGGGGTAAATGTAGAAGAAATGGCATTGCAGCTTCAAGAAAATAGTCATTTTCAAACTAGGGATTTCGGGCATAACTGAGATGACAGTCATTCTGATCATAGATTATGCATGTATGAACTACACATTGACACAGGGGGGCAACTTTGGTATTAGAAGTGGAGGGGAAATATATATATTCATATATATATATATATATACACTACCGTTCAAAAGCTTGGGGTCACTTGGAAATGTCCTTGTTTTTGAAAGAAAGGCAAATTTTTGTCCATTAAAATAACATCAAATTGATCAGAAATACAGTATAGACATTGTTAATGTTGTAAATTACTATTGTAGCTGGAAATGGCTGATTTTTAATGGAATATCTACATAGGCGTACAGATGCCCATTATCAGCAACCATCACTCCTGTGTTCCAATGGCACGCTGTGTTAGCTAATCCAAGTTGATAATTTTAAAAGGCTAATTGATCATTAGAAAACCCTTTTGCAATTATGTTAGCACAGCTGAAAACTGTTGTCCTGATTAAAGAAGGAATAAAACTGTCCACCTTTGGACTAGTTGAGTATCTGGAGCATCAGCATTTGTGGGTTCGATTACAGGCTCAAAATGGTCAGAAACAAAGTACTTTCTTCTGAAACTCGTCAGTCTATTCTTGTTCTGAGAAACGAAGGCTATTCCATGCGAGAAATTGCCAAGAAACTGAAGATCTGGTACAATGCTGTGTACTACTCCCTTCACAGAACAGCGCAAACTGGCTCTAACCAGAATAGAAAGAGGAGTGGGAGGCCCCGGTGCACAACTGAGCAAGAGGACAAGTACATTAGAGTGTCTAGTTTGATAAACAGACGCCTCACAAGTCCTCAACTGGCAGCTTCATTAAATAAATTCATTAGGTAAAATTCCAATGAACTGCCCCAGAATTCCAGGGTCCAATTCCCACTTCCGCCTGTCCCACTTTCACTCCATAGGCCCTTATCGTGAATCAATATTTAGGCTTCACACCATTTGCATTTGTTAATCAGTTGATTCTATGACAAAAATTAATATTTTGCATCTTTAGATGCTGCCTTTTTCATCCACTGAAAACTCCCCAAAGTGTTTCACAACACTGTCTTAAAAACACCAATATTCAGTTTGAAGAACCACTTTGAATAACCTCTTTTGAGTGTTTCAGAGTGTCTATTCTGTTGGGAAACACTTTTTTGTGTATCATAACACTTACATTTACATTCAAACACCCTCCCGACACCAGATTTCAGGTTAGATGTACTACTTATCATGGTTTCATTACACAATCATAGTGTTTTGAGTCTTTCTATTTTTACAGTGTAGGATTTGGGGTAGGGACAGCCAGAGACAGTAGGCTGTGGGGTTAGGACAAAGTCAAAGACAGTAGGATGTGGGGTTGGGAGAGTCATACATAGTAGTGGGTGGGGTTAGGACAGAGACATTAGGGTGTGAGGTTGGGACAGAGTCAGAGACGATAGGAAGTGGGACAGAGTCAGAGACAGTAGGGTGTGGTCTTGGAGCGACAACAATACGGTGTGTTCTCCAATCACAGAGGAAGGGCTATTTGAGCTATGAGTCACAGCCAGGGATGAGGCTGACGTGGGGGGACGCAGACAATGCGTGCATCGCCTTTCTAATGATTTGGTGGAGGTTGCTTGGATGCTATTTTAGACGGTGTGTTGATGGTGGGTGTGGGGCAGTTTGAAAACAGTGGCTTGAGAATAAGATATTATATTAAACCAATCTCATCAGACTACATTAAATTAGATATATTAAATAAATCTGATTATATTATCTAATTGCAACTACATTTTTGATCTGGAAGTGCTCTAGCACCTTTATACTTTATATATGGGCTAAAAAACAGCGGAATCTGACCTGAACCAGCCACAGCCACCAGCTAGGCACTGCACTAAGGGTTTTACTGGGGCCAATGGTTTGTGAGTTTGTGACAATGAGCTTTAGCTTCATTGTAAGCTTATTAATACATAAATATGTGGTGTTGTCAAGTATCCTATAATAATGATTGTCTTGTGATGTTGTGCCTGACAATGTGAGCTGTGTGAGCTGTCTGACAGTGTGAGCTGTGTGAGCTGTGTGAGCTGTCTGACAGTGAGCGCTATGTGAGCTGTTTGACAGTGTGAGCTGTGTGAGCTGTCTGACAGTGAGAGCTATGTGAGCTGTCTGACAGTGTGAGCTGTGTGAGCTGTCTGACAGTGAGAGCTGTGTGAACTGTCTGACAGTGTGAGCTGTGTGAGCTGTCTGACAGTGTGAGCTGTGTGAGCTGTCTGACAGTGAGAGCTGTGTGAGCTGTCTGACAGTGAGAGCTGTGTGAGCTGTCTGACAGTGAGAGCTGTGTGAGCTGTCTGACAGTGAGAGCTGTGTGAGCTGTCTGACAGTGTGAGCAGTGTGACCTGTCTGACAGTGAGAGCTGTGTGACCTGTCTGACAGTGAAAGCTGTGTGACCTGTCTGACAGTGAGAGCTGTGTGAGCTGTCTGACAGTGTGAGCTGTGTGAGCTGTCTGACAGTGAGAGCTGTCTGACAGTGAGAGTTTGTAACTAGTACAGGCATGATGTATCAAATGTCGTTTTCTAAATTCATTGTCACGATAAATTGTTACGTCTGGCATATTCTTCTTTTAGCCCCTATATAAAGTGTAAAGGTGCTAGAGCCGTGTGGCATGCCACAACACTCAGAGGGAGCGAGTGTATGCATGCCACACGGCAGCTTCCCGCCTATATTTAGTCTGGGGCGATTTGGGGGGGGGTTCCGTTGATGTCATCACATTGACCTTTAACCCGGGAGCTGGGCAGCCACACGGCTGATGTGGAACTTGAATTTCAGGGGAAAGAGAGAGATACACACTCATACAGAGATGGATACATGCATGTGTACAACACAAACACACGGTATAGATGCAGCACATTTTACTTATGTACTCGTGTACGCTTTTATACACAGACGCGCAGACATATTCACACACACACACACAGTCACTCTCTCTCTCTCTCTCTCTCTCTCTCTCTCTCTCTCTGTAAATGCTGTGGAATGTAGTACAGTTCAAAAGACTAGGTGCTGAGACACACACACACACACACTGATGGTTGGGATGATAAAGTAGGGTGCTCACAGAGGGGTGAGGTTCCCACAGCCTCATCCATTGACTGTGAACGTGTCAGAGGTACAGTATGTGGTGGATCAGGAAGCCTGACATGCACCAACAGGGCCAGGGGGACACTGATTTTTAAGGCATTTGAGCCAACACTCACTGGCTACACGCCGCACTGCATCAGCACCGTACCACGACAGCTCCAAACCTAACAGACATTAAATTACTACACCCAGGTGTCAATTTAGGACGTTTAATGACGCACCCCAGCCCGTTCTCTCGTCCATGCACAAAACATCAGCGATATGTACAGTGAACGGATGATGACTTACAAGATAAAAGATTTGTTTGTTCGTTCTTAGTTGCTCATAAACGTATATGTAGGCTATCTATGAGTTAGAGTCAGTACATTTTATACTAGCCCAGGCACAGTGTGCACGAAACAACAAACCTCCGCTGAAACGTACTCTGAATGCATGGGAGAAAGAGACAGTAGAGAGGGGAGGCAGAACAAGAAGAGTCAGAGAGAACGAGTCAGAGCGGGGGAGGAGGGGAGTCAAGTACAATGAAAGTGTGAACAGAACAATCAATGAGATGCCACCGTTTGTAGTGGGGGTGCCTCCGAGATGCTTTGAGTACATTTTTTTCTGGCGGAAGAAAGTGTTCGTGATGGTAAGGTCGTACTCGGCACATTTGGTGAGAAGAAGAACTCCATCGGAGTTGATGTTGCCAATGCCTTCCTTTCTTTTTTTGTAGTCTTAATGCATCTTGTCTTACCAATTTTATTGTCCACAATAATTCTTTAGTCATGTCAACCATGTGAGTATCGAAGACACCGTGAAAGACAGACTTGGGATTGATACATACACTACATATACAAAAGTTTGTGGACACCGCTTCAAATTACTGGATTCAGCTATTTCAGGCACACCCGTTGCTGACAGGTGTATAAAATCGAGCACACAGTCATGCAATCTCCATAGACAAACATAGGCAGCACGTAAACATTTCTGTTTTTTATTTTAATACATTTGCAAAAAATGTATTTAATCCATTTTGGAATAAGGCTGTAACGTAACAAAATGCACTGTAAATAACCCCTTAGTTTTCTTATTTGCATCTGGCTGTTGGCCCATATACATTTATCCCTATTCATTTTGTTCCTCTGAAGAAGCAGTACAATATTGAATGATCGATGTCTGCAAAGTCTGTTATTCTAAGCTCGTTTAGATGCGTACCTTCTACCGGAGACTTTGTTTCTCACCGTTCTTTTTAACTTGGCTTTGGAGTGGTGGTGGGAACTAACTCTGGCAGGGAAGGGAGCAGAGGGGAGGGGGGCATCGGGGGAAGGGTATCATTGTCATCTCTCTCTCTCTTTCACGGGGTTGGGGAATTAGTGCTGAAGTCTGATTTGCTCATGTCCTCAAAGGACACTTCTTGCTCACTCTCACTGCGGCTGGAACTGGAGGATTGGATACCCTCGTCGACACCTTCGTCTGAGAGCTGGTCACCCTCACAATTGGATTCAGCTCCTTCTCTCATTCACTTGGCACCTGACTTTCAGCTGCACTCGGACCTGTCGTGGTGACCACCAGCTCGGCTGTGGCATGGGGGATGGAACCCACTCTCGGGGTCAGTGGCTCTGCCACTCTCTTGCTCTCTCGCATCTTTCAGCTCTTCCTCTGGGCTAGATGGGGGACCAGCCCTCGCTTTGTAACCTCTAATTCCTCCCAAACCCGGATCCGGGAGCACCCCCATCAGTAAAAAAGCTGACTAGCATAGCCTAGCATAGCGTCACAAGTAAATACTAGCATCTAAATATCATTAAATCACAAGTCCAAGACACCAGATGAAAGATACACATCTTGTGAATCCAGCCATCATTTCTGATTTTTAAAATGTTTTACAGGGAAGACACAATATGTAAATCTATTAGCTAACCACGTTAGCAAAAGACACCACTTTTTTTACTCCACCATTTTTTTACTGCATCAGTAGCTATCACAAATTCGATCTTGGAGAGGCACCTAATCTAATCGAAAACTATTCATAAACTTGACTAAAAAATACAGGTTGAACAGCAAATGAAAGATACATTAGTTCTTAATGCAACCGCTGTGTTAGATTTTTAAAATTAACGTTACTGCGCATACAGCGTGCGCTAAAGCGAGACCGCACCGAAATTCATGGCGGAATTATTGTTTAACATTTGTCAACATAAATACGAATTAACAGCATAAAGACTTCTTACTATTTGATGAGCTTCCATCAGAATCTTGGGCAAGGTGTCCTTTCTCCAGAGCAATCGTCTTTTGGTTGAAAGATGTCCTCTTCTCCTGTAGAAATAGCAGCTAACGCTAGCTATGTGCAGGAGAGGTGTCCAACTCGTGAAAGCGCGTGACTAAGAAATTCCAGAAAATCGCAATAAACTGATATAAACTGCTATAAGTCGGTTTAAATTAACTACCTTATGATGTCTTTAACACCTATAACGAATAAAAACATGACCGGATATATCTAAAGGCCTATAACCGGAGCGTTCTAGAGCCACAGCCAGATGTCCTCCCTGCGCCAGAGCGAAGTGAAAAATGGCCGGACACTTTGTTCCGAGGTCTTTTATAAGCTTTCAGTTCTGCCTAGCAACCCCATTTCAACTCTCACTATTCGCTGACACCCAGGGGAAGACGTATGCAGTGCATCTCAACCAATAGAAGACAGGCAGATTTATAAACAGATCTCAGAACAGCAAGAAGATTTATGCATTCTCACATCCTCATAGGAAAAATGCTCTAACTCGAGTTCTGTTTCACTCACAGATATAATTCAAACGGTTTTAGAAACTAGAGAGTGTTTTCTATCCAATAGTAATAATAATATGCATATTGTACGAGCAAGAATTGAGTACGAGGCAGTTTAATTTGGAAACGAAATTATTACAAAGTGCAAATAGCACCCCCTATTGAGAAGAAGGTAAGCATACGACTGGGGACACTTGACGAAGTCGTGGTCCTCTTTTGCACACGGGGGTCCACTTGCTTGGAGTATCACAGTACCTGGATTTGTGCCCAAGGTCTCCGCATCTCCGCATCTCACACTTCATATGTGGGCAATCCTTGACCTGGCGGCGGCCCCTGGCAGATGTAACACCGAGGGATCTGTCCAGGGTAGGGACTTCCCGTTGTACAGGCCCAGGGAGATTTAGTTAGGGATTGTTATTGACTGCCCACTGGTGGTTTTGCGCAAGAGCCACCTCCATACCATATCTACCATATCCCAAACGTATCCACAGGTTTCACTGCAGGTTGTAAAATGTAAAACACTTAATCGTTGTGATCAGGAACTCTTTCCGTCCAGAACTTTACAAGGCCATCTTAACGTCCAGCTCAATGGAAGACTCCATTGTCCAGTCCTTCCACTTTGCAGCTGTCTCTTGGGCTGACTGGACTTCTAAGAAGAGGCATACTGGAGGTTCTTCCTTGAAAACAAGTATGACATCTCTCCAGTTAGGCAGTGCAGCTGATGTTTATAGGCAGTGCAATGAATGAGTAAACATCAGCTGCACTAATCCAATTGACTGGAATAAGAGTGTCTCTCCAACATAGTCACGGATTGGTGGATCTAGATTTCCGGTGGATTTCAATCTTGCCCAGTATTGACCAAAACGTGCGGCATATGCCACCCAAGGATGTGCCATATGGCTCTGAGAGTCCAGAGATACTACGTTATTGGACTAGTATTATGGGAAATTGTTTATCTACACTTTGGTTTGTAATGGAGAACCGCAAGGTCGGCCAAACATCATGTTTACTAGTTGAGTTCAAGGAATGCCTTCCTTTCCTATTGTTCCGGTCCAAAGGTTGTGATCCCGGCCGACCCTGGCTTTGAAGTCCCCAAGAAAAATGATCTTATCCTAATTTGGGATGCTTGACAGTGTTGCGTCTAAGCTGTCATATAAAGTCTCATTTACTTCCTGCTGTGAGTCCAGAGTTGGAGCATAGGCACTCAAAACTGTTGCCATCTCATTGTTAGCAAGAACAAGATGGATGTTCATGGACTTGGACACTGATCCCAATGGGAAATTCAGAGAGGTGGCTGATGAGCTGGTTCTTGATAGCGAATCCAACGCCATGGATCCTGGACTCATCAGCGGCTTTCCCTTTCCAGAAGAAGGTGTACACACCCTTCTCCTCCTTTAGTTGCCCTCCACCTGCCAGACGGGTTTCAGAGAGGGCAGCTAGGTCAATCTGGCAACTACTAAGTTTTCTGGCTATGATCGCAGTTCTCCTCTCGGATAGATCACTGGTTGCACTATCCATTAGGGTGCACACATTCCAGGTTCCAAAAAATATTTTCCTTTGTTTCTGACCGCATGTAGGTGATCCCTCTGGACGTGGTGACCCAGTCAGGATTTTTTGAGGCAGGCTATTTTTAGGGCACCTTTTCTAGCCCCTTCCCCTACTGGGGTGAGCAGTGGATCCTAAAGAGGGCTGCTCAGTCATGGGCGCAGCTGCCGAAGGGTTCTGCTACAGTCCAAGAGCCCAGCAATTGAATCTAACACCCACCGCTTGATGTGCCAGCTCGTGACTAGGAGCTTCCAGATCAGTGTTAATTTCATCAACAAAAATAGTGATTAAAATATTCATTAAAAAAACAGATTTTTCAGTGGCAATTGACGAGACTATAACTGACTAAATAGAAAAAAACTATAACTAAACTTTCTGTTGACTAAAATGAGACAAAATTATCTCTGACTAAAATCTGACTACTAAGTGGACTGGACAAGAGTTTATGGAGATATTGAGAGCTTTTCGGTGATAAGCACAATTAATATTAGCAGCTCAGATATGCAACGCAGTCCTGTTCAGCAGTGGGAAGGACGCACCACACCCGGCACACTCAGCCTACATCAGCTGGTGAGCAGCGGGGGAGCAAGTGAGGACTGTAGCCAGACATGCAGACCGGCTCCGCTCCGGCTCCACCTCCGATTAAACACATTGTGCAGGCAACTCTCTTGGTTCCCTGTAGCTAACCAGTCACCACCAGATTTCTAGTTAGCTACCCTTTGCCTGGTTAAGAAACACAAGCTGCTTTACAACCCAAAAAATGTGTTGAGTTTACTAGTAAAACAACAGTATAGCAATGTTTTTTACTCCCTTGAGGACATAAAAGTAGTCTTTGAATTTGTAGTCACGCTCAACCCTCCCACTGCATTTCATATCCAGGTTCTGTAGTCAAGTCTCCCTCTATCCCTCAGAGAACACAGCTTGAGTGTCACGCCCTGGCCTTAGTTATCTTTATTTTCTGTACTATTTTGGTTAGGTCAGGGTGTGACAGGGGGGATGTTTGTGTTTTTGTCTTGTCTTGGGTGGTTGTAGTGTCTAGGGGGTTTTGTTAGAGTGTATGGGTTAGTGCTGAGTGTAGGTTTCTAGGTATGTCTATGGTTGCCTGAATGGTTCTCAATCAGAGACAGCTGTCATTCATTTGTCTCTGATTGGGAGCCATATTTAAGGCAGCCATAGGCATTGGGCTGTTGTGGGTAATTGTCTATGTCATTGTGTAGTGTTTAGTGTCAGCACGATTTGTTTAAATAGCTTCACGATCGTCAGTTTGTTGTTTTTTGTTTCGTCGTTATAATTAAAAAGAATGTATTTTTCACACGCTGCGTTTTGGTCCTCTCTTCCACGTCAAGACGATCGTGACAGAATTACCCACCAGAACGGGACCAAGCAGCGTGTCAAGCGGCAGCAGGAACATACACAGGATTTATGGCAATGGGAGCAGGATCTGGACTATACTACGTGGGAGGAGATCGACAGGTGGGCGATCGACCCAGGGCGAATGCCGGAGCCCGCCTGGGATTCTCTGGAACAGTGCGAGGAGGGATACCGCGAATGGAGGCAGCACGACGACGCGGTAGGAAGCCTGTGAGTCAGCCCAAAACATTTCTTGGGGGGGGGCTACAAGGGAGTGTGGCGAAGTCAGGTAGGAGACCTGCGCCAACTCCCCGAGCTTACCGTGGAGCGCGAAAGTACGGGCAGACACCGTGTTATGCGGTAGAGCGCACGCTGTCTCCTGTACGTGTGCATAGCCCGGTGCGGGTTATTCCACCTCCCCGCACTGGCAGGGCTAGATTGGGCATTGAGCCAGGTGCCATGAAGCCGGCTCAACGCGTCTGGTCTCCAGAGCGTCTCCTCGGGCCGGCATACATGGCACCAGCCTTACGCATGGTGTCCCCGGTTCGCCTACACAGCCCAGTGCGGGTTATTCCACCTCCCCGCACAGGTCGGGCTACGGGGAGCATACAACCAGGTAAGGTTGGGCAGGCTCAGTGCTCAAGGGAGCCAGTACGCTTGCACGGTCCGGTATTTCCGGCACCACCTCCCCGCCCCAGCCCAGTACCACCAGTGCCTACACCACGCACCAGGCTTCCTGTGCGTCTCCAGAGCCCTGTTTCTCCTCCACGCACTAGCCCTGTGGTGCGTGTCTCCAGCCTATTACCACCAGTGCCTACACCACGCACCAAGCCTCCTGTGCGTCTCCAGAGTCCTGTGCATCCTGTTGCTGCTCCCCGCACTAGCCCTGAGATGCGTGTCCCCAGCCCGGGACCACCAGTTCCGGCACCACGCACTAGGCCTAATGTGCGTCTCCAGGGTCCAGTATGCCCTGTTCCTTCTCCCCGCACTAGCCCTGAGAGGCGTGTCCCCAGCCCGGTACCACCAGTTCCGGCACCACGCACTAGGCCTAATGTGCGTCTCCAGGGTCCAGTATGCCCTGTTCCTTCTCCCCGCACTAGCCTTCAGGTGCGTGTCCCCAGCCCGGTACCTCCAGTTCTGGTAGCACGCACCAAGCCTCCTGTGCGTCTCCGGAGCCCTGTACGCACTGTTCCTTCTCCCCGCACTCGCCCTGAGGTGCGTGCCCTCAGCCCGGTACCACCAGTTCCGGTACCACGCACCAGGCCTATAGTGCGCCTCATGAATTCAGTGTGCCCTGTTCCTGCTCCCCGCACTAGCCTTGAGGTGCGTGTCTCCAGTCCGGTACCACCAGTTCCGGCACCACGCACCAGGCCTACTGTGCGCCTCAGCAGGTCAGAGTCGGCCGTCTGCCCAACGCCGCCTGCACTGCTCGTCTGCCCAGCGCCGTCTGAGTCGCCAGCCAGCCATGAGCAGCCAGAGTCGCCAGCCAGCCATGAGCAGCCAGAGTCGCCAGCCAGCCATGAGCAGCCAGAGTCGCCAGCCAGCCATGAGCAGCCAGAGTCGCCAGCCAGCCATGAGCAGCCAGAGTCGCCAGCCAGCCATGAGCAGCCAGAGTCGCCAGCCAGCCATGAGCAGCCAGAGTCGCCAGCCAGCCATGAGCAGCCAGAGTCGCCAGCCAGCCATGAGGAGCCAGAGTCGCCCGCCAGCCATGAGGAGCCAGAGTCGCCCGCCAGCCATGAGGAGCCAGAGTCGCCCGCCAGCCATGAGGAGCCAGAGTCGCCCGCCAGCCATGAGGAGCCAGAGTCGCCCGCCAGCCATGAGCAGCCAGAGTCGCCCGCCAGCCATGAGCAGCCAGAGTCGCCCGCCAGCCATGAGCAGCCAGAGTCGCCCGCCAGCCATGAGCAGCCAGAGTCGCCCGCCAGCCATGAGCAGCCAGAGCCTACCGCCAGCCAGCCAGGATCCGCCAGAGCCACCAGTCAGCCTGGATCCGCCAGAGCCACCAAAGCGGGTATTAACTATGGTGGAGTGGGGGCCACGTCCCGCACCCGAGCCGCCGCCGTAGGAAGGCCCACCCGGACCCTCCCCTTCTGTGTCAGGTTTTGCGGCCGGAGTCCGCACCATTGGGGGGGGGGGGTACTGTCACGCCCTGGCCTTAGTTATCTTTATTTTCTGTAATATTTTGGTTAGGTCAGGGTGTGACAGGGGGGATGTTTGTGTTTTTGTCTTGTCTTGGGTGGTTGTAGTGTCTAGGGGGTTTTGTTAGAGTGTATGGGTTAGTGTTGAGTGTAGGTTTCTAAGTATGTCTATGGTTGCCTGAATGGTTCTCAATCAGAGACAGCTGTCATTCATTTGTCTCTGATTGGGAGCCATATTTAAGGCAGCCATAGGCATTGGGCTGTTGTGGGTAATTGTCTATGTCATTGTGTAGTGTTTAGTGTCAGCACGATTTGTTTAAATAGCTTCACGATCGTCAGTTTGTTGTTTTTTGTTTCGTCGTTATAATTAAAAAGAATGTATTTTTCACACGCTGCGTTTTGGTCCTCTCTTCCACGTCAAGACGATCGTGACATTGAGAGATTACCGTAAAAAAAATGGGACCCATGTTACCGGCACTACGTTTTTTTTCTTTCTATCATACATTGGCGGGCTGCATTTTACATTCATAAAGCATGTCGCGGACCGTTCCAAAACCGGGCTACTTGCGGACCGGACCATTAACCATTTGTTCAGTCATGTTAACTCATTAGTTAGCTATAGGACACAATATTTTGGAATGTTCAGATAGAAATATGCTATGTAGAACAAACATGCCTCTCTGAAGTGTTGAATGAGGAATAACGTTGGCTTTATTCGTGGTATTTCTATCTGCAACATTCGAACGTTTTGCAACTGAACATGGCCCTGGTAACATTAGCAGTGGCCTATATGCAAATATTTGGTGGCACAGAATGAAAGGAAAAGGGATAGCAAACAATTTATTGACTAAATTCCTCTTTCTACTACACTATATCTGACTGGGTAAATACATTTATTTTGAGTTAATGTCGACTCAGCGACTCAGACTTGAGCACTTGGACCAGGACTCAATCACTGGGACTCGGACTTCAGCCATAGGGACTTGTGACTCGATCATTGGTGACTTGGACTTGGACTCGAGCACACGGGGACTTGGGACTTAAGTTTTAGTGACTGGGCGAAACAGTCATTAACCCCCATTCTACTTTTGGACATCAATGTTGATGCGGCGTCTGTTGAACGTTGATAACAATGGCAATCCTACTTTGCCAATACTTTGCAGAACCATCTGGTGATTGTGCTACTCTCTCTCTCGCTCTCCATCTGTCTCTCTCTGTCCCTCTCTCTCTGCGCTTGTGTGTGTCTGTTTGTTTTGTATGTAATGTGCAATATCTATGTAGACTGAATTAGGAATTTACATGGCCAGATAATTGTTATATATTCTTATATATGTTTGTCATATTTCTGCTATTGGTAAGAGAATAGGATGTTATCCCCCAAAAATATGTTGGTAGGACAAGGCTATGTATGTTTGTGCACATGGAAGTTAGTGATTTATGTTTACTGTAGGTTAATGAGGCAATACAAATGTGATATGACTAAAATGTAACAAAAATTAAAGGGCATTTAGTTGACTAAAATGGCCCACTAGACTAAATCATTATTCAAATGACAAAAATGTGACTAAGACTTAATGATATTATCAAAATGACTAAGACTAGACTAAATCTAAAAAAAGAGTACCAAAATGAACACTGTTGAGATCTCACAATCCTGCCCCCTTCTCCACTTGCTGAACGACATAGGACTTTGGTCCTGGATGTTTAGGGGAGATTCCCTTTCAGAGGACGCCTGTGCGTGACATTGTTTAACGTGGAGAAAATGATGAACGGGCAGCCACCACACGGTCCTTGATAGATGGGGGTCGAGTTCAGTGCCATGGACTCCAAAACGACTGGGGTCCCTTCTCTGCTGCAGCATTCCTCCGCCTTTACAGCCGTTGTCACTTGCCATAATCTTCTACCTGCTTCACCGTTGAGGTCTTGTTTGGATAGCGCTTTGTGTGGAACCTCCCCCTTGACCTTACCACCATGGGTGAACCTACCAGGAACTAGCTTAGCTCCAGACGGCATCGCTCTCGGGATCATTGGAACTGTGTAAGCTTCTCCACCAAGGCAAGGTGGCGATACTCTGAGAAGATGATATCGTTGTTCGAGCTAGGGACTGCCGTGACATAGACACCATAAGGGCCATGATCAGCGCAGACGACTACTGGACAGATCATTGTCTTATCTGCTCCATAATGTCCATCAGACTAGTGCGGTTTACAAGACGCAGACTCGGCAACACCTCCAGGCCTCGCTTGCTGAAAAACTCCTACAGGAGTATCCAGAGGATATCGGATAACACTGGGGTCTGCTCAAATCAAACAAACAACAGGACTGGTTTGATGAGAATGACACAGAAATAGAGCAGCTCATGACAAAAAAAGGAAAGCCTTTTGTGCCTGGCAGAACGACATCAATTGCAAGGCCAAAAGAGAGGCACACTCCAGAGCTAAGGCTGATGTCCAGCGCAGGCTGAGGGATCTCAAAAACATGTGGTGGAATGAAAAAGCCCTGGAAATCCAATGGCTGGCAGACACCGGAGATGCCAGACGCTTCTTCAGTGCCACCAAGTCAGTGTATGGTCCAAGCTACCGCGACATAAACCCCCTGCGCTCTAAGGATGGACAAACATTGCTGAAGGACAATGAGGTAATCAACACCTGATAGAGAGAGCACTTTCGAGAACTCCTCAACCACAACAGCACCGCTGAACTGAAGGTTATCAACCAAATCCCCCAGAGATGGTGACATGGGGGATCCTCCCGGTGTGACCGAGGTGCAAGATGCCATCAGGACCCTGAGAAACAACAAGGCCGCCAGACCAGACAGGGTTCCAGCAGAAATCCTAAAGGAAGGCAGACCAGAGCTCCTGCACCACATACATGCCCTGCTCCTGAAGATCTGGGACAAGAAAGAACTACCTTCAGAGCTCAGGCATGCTCTGATAGTGTCCATCTTCAAAATGGGAGACAAGGCAGAGTGTGGGAACTACAGAGGCATCTCCCTCCTATCAACCACAGGCAAAGTACTTGCACATGTTCTTGCCAACTGAATGCTATCCCTGCCTGAGGAAGTACTCTCAGAATCGCAGTGTAGCTTCCGCCCATCCAGAGGTACTGCAGATATGATTTTCACAGCATGCCAACTACTAGAGAAATGCCAGGAACAAAAGCAACCATTATACATGGCCTTCATAGACCTTACAAAAGCCTTCAACACAGTTGACCGCCACGCTCTCTGGCGGATACTCTCAAAATACGGCTTCCGTGACAAGCCTTTCAGAATACTGATGACATGTCTGCCACAGTGTTCAGCCACAGTGGCTCAGTCAGAGCCCTTCACGGTAGAGACAGAGGTCAAACAGGGCTGCATCATTATGCTGTTTGCAATCTTCATTGCTGCCATTTCCTCCACCTTGTTGGCCAATACCTGCCACTGGTAATTCAAATCTTGTACCGGAAAGATGGCAGGCTATTCAACCTCATGGAGCTTCATTATGCCGACAACAATGTCATCGCAGCAGACTCCGAAGAAGACCTTCAGTGTTTCCTGGATGCCATTGCCAAGTCATACAGGCTCCTGGGTCTAGCCTTGAATTTAAAGAATACTAAAATCTTCACCAACCACCACCCAACAAGCCCTCTACTCCACCCACAATACAGGTTGACGATAGCACCCTTGAAAATGTGGATCACTTCCCATACCTCGACAGCCTTATCTTCTCCAAAGCCGACATTGACTCGGCGATAAACCACCCCGAGTTGTGCCTATGTAGCTTATGCAAGAACAAAGAACATTTGTGTTTGAAGACCATGACCTATACAACTTGCTCTCACGTCAGAATGATGTTCATCCATGTTTCTCAAACGTCAAATTTCGAAGTTCTTCCGAACATCAAATGTCAAAGTGTTTAAGGTTAGTTTTAGTCATTAAATGAGAATTTTTAAGGTTAGGGTTAAGTTAAGGCATTACATCCAAACTGTTAAGGTAAGGGTTAAGGTTTGGGATAGGCTTAAAACAAACATTTTTAAATCAACTTTCTATTGCGGGATTTGAACACACAACCTTTGGCATCAGAGGCAGATTCTTACACCCATCTGGCATCCCTGTCCACAAAGATCTAGCAAAACCGAAACCTACTTGAAGGTAACAGTGCTCACTGTTGCCCCTAGTGGCTGGTTTCTACGACATCTCCCAACGTCCTCAGACATGGATGGACGTTGAATACTGACTTGTATCACAGGTGACCTGGCTGGATCTACAGGTCCAAACGAAACTCCTGGTCTACAGGACACTGCACTAAACAGACACAACTGAAGAAAAAACACTCAAGAGGGAATTGCACCACACAAAAAAAGATATCCACCATGCCGTGGAGGACAAGTGGCAGCTACACAAGTAGAGGCCCAACCAGGAAGGCCCAACCACCACCCCTGCCCACACTGCACCAAAATATGTGGCTCTCGGATTGGCCTCTACAGCCATCTGAAGACCCACAACTAGAAGACACAATGGAGGACAATCATACTTGACTTAAGTGATCGCCGATGATGGTGTGTAAGTAGACTACCATGGTAATGTGAATACCGGTATGTGTGCTAATAGCTCTATGTGTGTGCTTCAACAGGACATGCGTGTGGTAATGTGCATGTCCCCAGACCACAGTATTACTGTGACAAGCGGAGTGACAGGACTTCAGCTATACGGCACTGTGATTCCAGACACAATAGCTGCAAATGTCACCGTCTGCAAGCCACAAATACCCCCACATGACCCTTCAAAACGGTCATAAAGAACATTCCGGACCTCAAACGCTTCTAAGTCATACCCCAACACAATGCTTCTAAATCATACCCCAACACCTTTAATTGACTGGTCCCCTCTGTTGACACAGGGCTGGTTAAGGAAGAGCTACACTTCTCATAGTTACCAAGAAAAAGTGTTCATTACTTTAGTCTTTTATATATACGCTTTTTGGCCCACTTGCCCACTTTGTGCATCAAGGGTTCATTTGACACGGAGGATAATCTAACACGTGTTTGTCACCGAAACAACGTTTATTGGGTCCTACTATTACAATGCATGAAATACAATGCCAACCATTCGCTCGAACACGGACACATTGGGTTCCAAGCCAAATTGCGTGATTATTAAAATATTGTTATTACCTTGGATATGAACTCTGAATGTGATTAGGCCTGAATGTGTTTAAAATGTCTCTTGCTTTCCGTAATCAGATGCATATATCTCTAATTGTCATTATAAAAAGAAGGGATAACTTCTTGGAAATTTTTATTTGATCAAACAATGTTTTTCCATTGGTTATTACAAGTGGGAACAAGGTAAAAAGTCAATGAAAAGAACGTCTGGTGCATGAAAAATTCAAGTTTCACGTTCCAGGGACTTCACGAGCTGGAAGGCTAAAGCTAGCTACTAACAGAGAAAGGGTTGCCGCGGTAGGATCGTTATTTACCTTTGATCATCAGACGCAAGCGTGGGAGGAATAGTGTGAAGTGCTTGGTCATTTTTTAGAGTTGAACAAAATAGAAGATAATGGAAAGAAAATAGCTATTCTGTTGAGTTTAGTGGGAAGCCAAACCTACAATCTACGAAAAATCTGCTTAGTCCTGGTAAGCCTGGAGATTTGATGAGCAAGTGGACTTGCTAAAAGCACATTTCAACCCGAAGCCAAGTGAGATTGTGGAAAGGTTTAAGTTTAATTAAAGGAACAGAAATGCAGATAAGAGTGTTGTGGAGTATGTAGCTGTGTTGCTTAAACTTGCACAAAATTGTAATTATAGGAACAATCTGAAGGAATTGCTGAGAGATAGGCTGGTCTGTGGCATAACCAATGACCAAATTCAACTGAAGTTATTGTCCAAGACTTGTCTTATGTTTGATAGAGCATTGGACCTTGTTCAAGCAATGGAGATTGCCAACAAGGATGTAAAAGAAATCCAGGGGAAATGTGTGGACAGTGCTGTGACTTGGAAGCAAGGGACAGGCCAGGGAAGTGTGCACAAGCTAAGCATACGTCAAAGAGAGGAACCGGCACAAGGTGAGCTCATGCAAACATGTTACAGATGTAAAGGTGATCACATGGCAAGTGAGTGACGTTTTCAGGGTGAAAAGTTACATAGTTGTGGTAAACAAGGACATATCAACGAGCATGTAGGGCAAAATCACCTTCAGAGAGTTCCAACCCAAAAGGGGGAGGAAAGCAAAGCAAAAGCAAGGAAAATGAGTGAAAAAGCATGGGATACATCACATCAGCAGGGAAGATGAACAAACAAAGAGGATGAATAGGAGGATACATTTACAGTGTACACAGAACTTATTTTCCAAAAGTGGCTCATATCACATTGAAATTGAAAGTCAGATGTGGAGTTTGAAGTTGATACAAGCTGCAGTGAAACCATAATGAACAGGTCAGAGTACTCAAAGTCGTGAGGCAAAAGTGAGAGACAAGAATTAATCAAATAAATCATCACAGCAAAGGAATGTATTTAGTTTGTGAGCTAGAAAATGAACATACTGACTGTCCCAGGCAGGGTGCTCTGCAATCATCCTACTCCAACTACTGACAGAGATAATGTAGGATTTCTTATTTATCAGTATAGTGGGTCCTGCCTTGATGATTGTGTTTGCTTTACACTACTTGTTTTATATATTTTGTAGTCTTAATTTATTAAATGGAAGAAACATGCTTCTTCTAGCTAGAAACTGATCTACTTGTTGGACCTAGCTAGATAACTAGCAAGCTTTATTACAATACCATGCTATTGTTTGAGGATAGTGCACAACAATGTGCACTATGATGTGAAATGAATGTACACTTTTATCACAGCAACTGGTTTGATACATTCACTTCTGAAGGTAAATAATGTACTTTCAGTAATCTTGCTCTGATTTTTCATCCTGAGGGCCCCAGAGAAAATATTTAGTGTAGTTTTGTTTGGAAAAAAAAGAAATGTTTATATTCAAATGTAGGAACTGGGTTTTACAGTTTGACCCCACTGCTGTCTCTGGCACCCCCCCCGCCCAAATGTAATTTGGGGGGGGGGGGGGCATTCATGGGAGTGTGTAAACTAAAAAAAAAATGATTACCATAGCATTTTTGTATGTTCTCTATAGTTATGTACTTGAAAATGTATATTCAACAATTCGGCACATTTGGGCAAATTCCTGGCAGACTTGATACAAAATGTTGTGTAGTGATGTAATTCTTCACTGGATCAGTCTGAAACTTTGCACACACACTTCTGCCATCATTTGGACAACATCTAAATTACGCCTAAAGTTCTATCTGAATGTATGGCCTTTCTCTTGCATTTCAAAGATGATAGGGGATTTTTATTTATTTAAACGCATGTAATTTTGTTTGTATTATCTTTCACCAGATCTAATGTGTTATATTCTCCTACATTCATTTCACATTTACACAAACTTCAAAGTGTTTCCTTTCAAATGGCATCAAGAATATGCATATCCATGCTTCAGGTCCTGAGCTACAGGCAGTTAGATTTGGGTATGTCATTTTAGGCAAAAATTGAAAAAAAGGGTCATTTTACAGTTTGCATTGATGGTATCAGGTACAAATAACTAAATAGTCAAGTTAACAATACAGTAAATAAAAAAGACTACCTGATAGCAGTCTGTCACGGACAGGAAGAGGTGAAGTGAGAGGTTTCACTATCGCCAAAATCTGTCCAAAATAAGCCCAATGCATTTCTATGTGCTTATTTTGGACCTAAGCTTGTCACCTCCTTCCGGCCTTTGGGACAACGACTCCCACTGTTAGTGTGGAAACATGAGCATCCCATAATTATATACAGAACTCTGGCTGTCACCAGCTGTCTACTACCTTAGGAATGGATAAAGTGATTAGCAGACGTGATCAGCAGAGATCGCACCATGGATAGAACACACGTTTTGATTGGTTTACAGTTTAGTACTCGACAGCGTTTGCCTGTCCAGCTAGCAAACATAAAAGTAAGAATTTTACAAAAATGTGCAAGAACTGACATTGCCAAACACATGGAAATGTGTTCAGATGAAACAAATACAGTGCCTTCGGAAAGTATTCAGACCCCTTGACTTTCTCCACCGTTTGTGTTACGTTACAGCCTTATTCTAAAATTGATTAAATCGTTTTTTCCCTCATCAGTCTACACACAATATCCCATAATGACAAAGCAAAAACAGATTTTTAGAATCTTTGCAAATTTACAAAAAATAAAAAATATTACATTTACATACAGTTGAAGTAGGAAGTTTACATGCACTTAGGCTGGAGTCATTACAACTCGTTTTTCAATCACTCCACAATTTTGGTGACAAAGATTGTACTTTTTTGAGAAATATCCTCTGGTCTCATGAAACAAACTTAGAACTGTTTGGCCATAATGACCATCCTTATGTTTGGAGGAAAAAAGGGGAGGCTTGCAAGCCGAAGAACACCATACCAACCGTGAAGCACGGGGGTGACAGCATCATGTTGTGGGGATGCTTTGCTGCAGGAGGGACCGGTGCACTTCACGAAATAGATGGCATCATGAGGAAAGAAAATTATGTGGATACACTGAGGCAACATCTCAAGACATCAGTCAGGAAGTTAAAGCTTGGTCGCAAATGGGTCTTCCAAATGGACAATGACCACAAGCATAAGTTGTGGCAAAATGGCTTAAGGACAACAAAGTCAAGGTATTGGAGTGGCCATCACAAAGCCTTGACCTCAATCCTATAGAAAATATGTGGGCAGAACTGAAAAAGCATGGGCGAGCAAGGAGGCCTGCAAACCTGACTCAGTTACACCAGCTCTGTCAGGAGGAATGGGCCAAAATTCACCCAACTTATTGTGGGAAGCTTGTGGAAGTCTACCCGAAACGTTTGACCAAAGTTAAACAATTTAAAGGCAATGCTACCAAATACTAATTTAGTGTATGTAAACTTCTGACCCACTGGGAATGAAATGAAAGAAATAAAAGCTGAAATAAATCATTCTCTCTACCATTATTCTGACATTTCACATTCATAAAATAAAGTCTGGATTCTAACTGACCTAAGACAGGGAATTTTTACTAGGATTAAAAGTCAGGAATTGTGAAAAACTGAGTTTAAATGTATTTGACTAAGGTGTATGTAAACTTCTGACTTCAACTGAAAGTATTCAGACCCTTTACTCAGTACTTTGTTGAAACACCTTAGGCAGCGATAACAGCATCATTGGGTATGACACTACAAGCTTGGCACACCTCTATTTGGGGAGTTTCTCACATTCTTCTCTGCATATCCTCTCAAGCTCTGTCAGGTTAGATGGGGAGTGTTGCTGCACAGCTATTTTCAGGTCTCTCCAGAGATGTTCGACCGGGTTCAAGTCCAAGCTCTGGCTAGGCCACTCAAGGACATTCTAAGACTTGTTCCGAAGCCACTCCTGCATTGTCTTGGCTGTGTGCTTAGGGTTGTTGTCCTGTTGGAAGGGGAACCTTCGCCCCAGTCTGAGGTCTGGAGCACTCTGGAGCAGGTTTTCATCAACAATCTCTCTGTACTTTGCTCAATTCATCCCTGCCTTGATCCTGACTAGTCTCCCAGTCCCTGCCGCTGAAAAACATTCCCACAGCATGATGCGGCCACCACCATGCTTCACCTTAGGGATGGTGCCAGGTTTCCTCCAGATGTGATGCTTGGCATTCAGGCCAAAGAGTTCAATCTTGGTTTCATCAGACCAGAGAATCTTGTTTCTCATCGTCTGAGAGTCTTTAAGTGCCTTTTGGTAAACTCCAAGCGGGTTGTCATGTGTCTTTTACTGAGGAGTGGCTTCCGCCTGGCCATTCTACCATAAATGCCTGATTGGTGGAGTGCTGCAGAGATGGTTGTCCTTCTGGAAGTTTCTCCCATCTCCACAGAAGAACTCTAGAGCTCTGTCAGAGTGACCACCGTATTATTGGTCACCTCCCTGACCAAGGCCCTTCTCCCCCAATTGCTCAGTTTGGCTGGCTGGCCAGCTCTAGAATGAGTCTTGGTGGTTCTAAACCTTTTTAATTTAAGAATTACGGCGGCCACTGTGTTTTTGGGGACCTTCAATGCTAAATACATTTTTTTGTACCCTTCCCAAGATCTGTGCTTCGACATAATCCTGTCTTGGAGCTCTACGGACAATTCATTCGACCTCATGGCTTGGTTTTTGCTCTGACATGCACTGTCAACTGTGGGACCTTGTATAGAAAGGTGTGTGCCTTTCCAAATCATGTCCAATCAATTGAATTTACCACAGATGGACTCTAATCAAGTTGTAGAAACATCTCAAGGATGATCAATGGAAACAGGATGCATCTGAGCTAAATTTCGAGCCTCATAGCAAAGGGTCTGAATACTAATAGATTTTAATAGATTTGCAAACATTTCTAAAAACCTGTTTTCGCATTGTCAATATGGGGTATTGTGTGTAGATTGCTGAGAATTTAAAAACAAATACATTTTAGAAGGAGGCTGTAACTTAACAAAATGTGGAAAAAGTTAAGGGGTCTGAATACTTTCCCGAAGGCACTGTAAACACAATATGTGACCAACTGGCTCGATTCGGTCTTATGTAGCAAAATTTGAAATTGTGTTTTTTACATTGAATAAAAGTAGAGACTAAGTGCTATAAAATTGTATATCATACACAACAGTTGAGGAACAATGGGAAAGTAATTATGCTTTGAAAGTAATTATGCTTTGAAAGTAAACTTGTAACCCCACTTTTGAGAAAATGTCCCTCGAATATTTTCGTACACCTACTGGAGAGCTCTTCTTTGTCTACACACATTCAGCATCAATCACACCCTCTTAAGCCTTACCCCCACCCATCTCTTTTTTAAATTTATTTTTTATTTTAAAGGGTGGATCAGCTTAATATTGCGGAAAGAATGTTGCTTCCATCAATGTAATTGTCTGCATCATTTCCAATCCCCCATATATTTTTTTTGTAAATATATATATCCATATACCTACATGCATGCATACATATACACATATATACAGTACATACCCATATAGACATACATACTTTTTTTAGAATATACCTTTATTATTCCCCGCAAACCCTACCACCCTTCCCCCAATTAGAGTAAACCAATAAACACTTAGGCTTCTACCTTCAGTTTATATATCTTATACACATTTTACAGACACAATCTATTTTACAATAGTTATATTTTGTTTGTTTTTAGTCCTTCCTCTATTTCTGATGTCCATCCAGTTTGATTTCTATTTGTAACTGTGCTATTTCACAAAAGTTCTGAACCTATATACATACCCCCACTCATCTCTTTAAGGATTCACATGTGAGGCCATGTGCTAAACAGGGGTTACATTTGTGTACTAAACAACCAAAGATTTCAAGACTAAAGGCTGGTTTATACTACGTCTATTGACATGTCTGTATACAGTTCAATATTACAGGAAAATAAACTCACAACAAGATCATTATTTACAAGTTACAGAATATTAAAGAAAATAGCTTACGGTTATGAGTGTGAAGAAATAAAAGCAGGGCATTCTACTGGAAGAATTTTAGAACATGGACTCTGTCTCGTTGGCCTAACGTTATGTGCTAATTTGACTTCGGTGCGGGTCATGTTGTTCTTCACATTACTATTTCTGGTAAACACGCACTATATCAAATAAAATCAAAGTTTATTTGCCAAATGCACAGGATACAGAAGGTGTAAACGGTACAGTGAAATGGTTACTTGCATAGTGGTGTCTTTTGTTTAGACATGTAGCTAGCTACAATCAATGAACTATAATCTCAACTCATAACAATACTATCCTGCATGAATCTACCGGTAGCTGAACGCTAACAAACTAGGTTCAATGTTAGCTAGCTAGCTAACATTAGGCTATAACTAGAAATGCAAATGGCTCTGAGACACTAATAATAGTACTGCATAGATCATACATGTAATGTTAGCTAGCGAGCAAGCCAGTTAACGTTAGCTAGCTAGCTAACAGTACGCTTTAACTTTCAATGAAAAACAACTCTGACAAAATTAGAAAATTAGAATATCTGAAAATGTAGCTAGCTAGACTCTTTCACCTGTAAACATGGATGAAGGCTTCTCCTTCTCTGTCGTGGATGCCATGGTTGCCTTTAGTTTGAAGATGTAATCCGGAGACAGGTGTTTTATACAACAGCCTTCTGAGTTCTCTTTTCGACTCCCTCCACATTTGCAATCAAACGCCTGAATTTTCTCCATCTCCTTAGCTATCATACTCTGCTTCCACCGGGCATTCCACTGGTTTCAAAATTTGGTCCTCCAAAAAGTGGAGAGCTATCTTTAAAAAAAAAATCCAGTTAGAAAGGATTACCTACACCTACTGAGCAGCTCATTATAGACAGAAGCGTGCTAGATGACAAACCAATCCGAACTCATCTCTCGGCATGTCCGACCCATCCATTATCTCATCCAATCATGGCTAGCGGGAAGGTTCCTGGCTTTTTCCGGTGGCTAAATCAACTAGGCTCGTAATTTAGCAATTGTATTCGTATTTACAGATGGCATACAAGTTTGCTACTAAGGCACTTGAAAGTTCACATGTTCCAGAAGGTATTTCTGTAAAAAAAAAAAATCGCATTTTGAAAACCAGTCACATATGTAAAAACCAGCTTCTCCCTCAACAGAGATCAATCATCTCCCAAACTAAAGCATATAGCTTGCTATGGCTCACCACCTAATTGTGACACACCCAAGACACACGTTGTTAGTGAAGCAGCAACTTCCTGTCTGTTACGCCATGCTCCGGTTCAGTAATAAAGCACACAGTTTATAAAGAGCCACTTCTTCCAAGGCAAAAGGAGTTCCATGTGTTATTACACTTTCATGTATTATTTGTTGCCTGTTTGCAACCATGTTTTACCAAGCTAGCTAGCTAACCAGGCTCGTGATGAGCTAAGCTAGATATCTAGCTAGCGCAGTTCACGTTGGACAATTTCAGTTGAAACTGGAACGAGAAAGGTCTGGGTTCACTTTTAAAATGACATTTATTGACAGCTAGACCACGTACATAAACCTTGACTAACCATGGGGTCTAGAATTTTTTTATACATTTCCCATTTGGCATATCTCTTTTGTTGTGGTTTGAAGCAGCAGTTACAGCTGTGTTGACATGACAAATGGGTTCCGAACAGAATGGTATAGCGCCGACCAGCTTGTGGTCCTAAAAAACGGAAATGAGTTACCTCTGGTTCGTTCAGCCATTCATACTGTATGGGGGGAAATGAATGGGAAAAGAATGGGGTTTTATGATAAACGCCAAAAATAAGGTCTGAGGTGAACACAGACTTAGTAAATCTTACACATTTTGTTCTATGATATAATATCAGTCAGTTAACATGACCTATATGAATTATGAAGCCCTTATGTGCTTGTTTAGATTTACATAAATGCTTCAAAATTCACAAAAAGTTATGTTAGCTGAAGAAGATTGTCATAGAACAAAATGTATAAGATCTCCCCTACACCTGTTTTAATCACATACCTTATTTTCAGCATTTATCCAAAAACCCTACAGAAAAACATTCATTTCCCAATAGGCTTTGACCAACGAGCCATGGCAGGGTTAGTGCCTACAAAAAGTGACCATTAGGCTAATTGCTCTATGATTGATTTATATTTCTTGTGATGCAATTCAATTCAATTGCAGGCACTTTTTGGGGGGTTGAGACACTGACCAACCCAGATGCACTTTGTTGCAAGCAACATCAATTGCATCCAGATAACTTCCTGTGAATATCCGCTTTTATGGTAAATTTTAATTGCAACTCAATGTAGCCTACTTGTTGATGTTTCGCCCACTATAGGCCTAGGCCTACTCCATAGAAAGTCAAGTCAATTGCAACCTAAAGACATTCAGTTCCAAAATGTGCAATCAAACGCTAAGCTACACAATTTTACCCCTCTCCAAATTAATATTTATTCGGGTGATATTAATTTAAGCGCAGTGTTGTCAAAACGTGCAACGGCGAGCCTGCCAGTTGGAGCGCATGCAAGGGAAGCGAGCACCGGTCACTCCCCACCGCCAATGTTCTGCTCGCCCCAACCGGCTGCTCTGGGACTGCCTGTCAAGCCAAGCTCCTCGCGTCTACCGGCTCCCTTATCACTCACTATATCTTCTCTACTCTACCTTTCTGCAGAAACAGCCTGGCGTTACGTCAGACCCGGGCAAAAACCGCAGGGCAAGCAAGTCGGCGTCTAAGGAGCTAGGCATTGCTGCCAAACCCGGGTTAAGGCTGCTCACTCACAGCTCAGCGTTCAATGTCATTAAAAAGGAACACTTTTAAACCGCGGCAGCATGTGGTAAGTCAATTTTTCTCTGATAAATTTTTCCAGCCGTTGGGATTTTGACCGTTTTCACTCACATGACACTTTGACCGGTTGTCTCTGGCTGGCATAATTGCGCAAAAACTGCGGTAACACCGTGTGTTGGAGATTGTTCAGACGTAGACTAACAAACGTTCAGCCACTTTGAAACCAACATGACATGATGATGAGGCACCCAAGCTTTTCAACAACCACTTGCAGAGATTTTTTCTTCATTTTTTCAATTTGAGTCTTGATCATTTCAAATACAAACATGCCTCATGCTCGAAATAGGAACCCTAGCCCCATCCCTGAGGTAACATGGGATACGGGATTGAAGGAGATGAACGAAACTTGGAAGGGAGCTATTGCCTGTCTCGGGGTGGCAGTCTTTTTCGTCATGACCATTGGGATCATATACTGGCAAGTGGTGGATCAGCCCAACAAGAACTGGATCCTAAAGGGGAGTTATAGCGGGCTAATCTGGGAGAGACGGACTCACTCTCTGGTCATACAGACACTGACAGAAGACAAGACCTACGTGGAGATTGACGTGGGCAACGTGGGGAACCCCGATATTGAAGTGCCGTTTGTCAGGAACCTGTGCTGGCTCAATAAGACGGAGTTCTGCTATACATGGGATTCGGTGGCGGATGTTAAAATCTCTTTGGAGGTGAATGAGGCGACGGAGACGGAGTGTTATAGCATGACATGGGCGCCGGTGCACTGTCATGTGGAGCTGAAGGTACGGGAACGGGTTCTCTCTCTATCTCTCTCTCTCTCTGTGTGTGTGTGTGTGGCATACACATAGCCGATTCAGCCTGTCAGACAGATATCAGACTATTCATAGACGTTTTATTCACATAAACCCATCAGGATATATTTTCCAAAATTGTCGTTTCCAAATCAAATCAATTTACATGCATAAGTGGCTTTTCGTATTGGGAGACCAGTGATGGTTGTCGCACTTTTTTATTCTTGTGTGTATTTGTCAGCACCAGTATATCTTACAAGAGTCTTTTCAATATTATGAGAAAGACCAAGGTCTTTGGTTGAAACGGGGTCCCGTTTTATCCTGCAATTCTTATTCTAACATGGAGTTAGTTATAAGCCACCAAACCCTCTGTCCACTTGTGACAACCAGCGCCATTGTGGGGTTGGTTGTCACACAGTATGGGGGTTGGTTGTCACAATGTTTGCTAGTAGCTTATTCCTTTTGTAACAGGAAATTAAGCAATATAGCATGTAGCTTACAGCATATGATTGAACAATATTCCTAACAAAGTGCAGCATTTTATCCCTTGATAATAACATGACATATTGAGTAAATTTGTGTGTGTGAATGTAAATTTAAGAGTGCTGTCCTATTTTTGTTCTAAACAATGTGTGCGTGAGAGGGAGGCAAGGAAGTGAGCTCTCTATAGTACAAGCAAAAAAGAGTTTAGGATTTATTGTAGTGTCCCTGGGCAATATGCCCAGCAAACCAAAATTGGTTCTGTGAAAGTTCGCAGAACATTCGTTCGGTTGTGGCAAATATTCTCATAACACAAAAACTGTCCAGTTGGACTGATGATTACACAATGTTTGTGTAAAACATTTTCCCGATGTTGCAAGAATGTTCCCAGAATGTTGCTCTCGCATTTTGTTGCAGCAGTATGTCGATAATAATAATCCGGTCCAAAAAACGTCACTGGTAGATTGTGCTATTACATTACCTAGAAACCTAATGAGAACGTTTGGGTTCGGGGAATGTTCTTTTGTGGTTGTTACAGATGTTGTGCACAACATTTTAGTGAATGTTAGGACAACATTCCAAGGATATTTCATTTTAATATTACTTAATTTTTTTATCCAAAAACATTATTTGAATGTCATCCTAATATCATCCTAATGATTTCTGGTCAAACAACATATGAAAGAGGGGTCTTAGAAAACAGTAGAGTATAGTTCAGTACAATACAGTAGAGTTTAGTACAGTACAGCACATTTGAGCACACTAGCGTAGAGTACAGTATAATTTACTGTATTGTACTATACTGTACTGTACTCTACTGTACTGTACTCTTTTGTACTGTACTAAACTGTGCTGTGCTGTACTGTTCTCTACTGTGCTGTTCTGTGATGTCCAAACCTGTGAAACATAGATGTCTATGATTGGTACAGATTTGGTCCGGTCCTATTTTATTGCTGCTGTTTAATAATTTGCTACTTTGATTTTCTATTTTCTATATTTTACTTAACACTTATTTAAATGTTTTTCTTAACTTAAAGCATGGTTGGTTAAGGGCTTGTAAGTAAGCATTTCACTGTAAGGTCTACACCTGTTGTATTTGGCGCATGTGACAAATACAATTGGATTTGATTTGATACCCCCATTTTCTTTTACTTTCACCTACGCTACCGTTCAAAAGTTTGGGTCAAATGTTGTTGTTTTTATCCTTTAAAATATAATCAAATTGATCAGAAATACAGTGTAGACATTGATAATGTTGTAAATGACCATTGTAGCTGGAAACGGCTGATTTTTAATGGAATATCTACATAGGCGTACAGAGGCCCATTATCAGCAACCATCACTCCTGTGTTCCAGTAGCACGTTGTGTTAGCTAATCCAAGTTTATCATTTTAAAAGGCTAATTGATGATTAGAAAACACTTTTGCAATTATGTTAGCAGAGCTGAAAACTGTTGTGCTAGTTAAAGAAGCAATACAACTGGCCTTCTTTAGACTAGTTGAGTATCTGGAGCATCAGCATTTGTGGGTTCGATTACAGGCTCAAAATGGCCCGAAACAAAGGACTTTCTTCCGAAACTCGTCAGCCTATTCTTGTTCTGAGAAATTAAGGCTATTCCATGCGAGAAATTGCCAAGCAACTGAAGATCTCGTACAACACTCTGTACTACTCCCTTCACAGAACAGCGCAAACGGTCTCTAACCAGAATAGAAAGATGAGTGTGACGCCCGGTGCACAACTGAGCAAGAGGACAAGTACATTAGAGTGTCTAGTTTGAGAAACAGTCGCCTCACAAGTCCTCAACTGGCAGCTTCATTAAATAGTACCAGCAAAACACCAGTCTCAACGTCAACAGTGAAGAGGTGACTCCGGGATGCTGGACTTCTAGGCAGAGTTGCACAGAGAAAGCCATATCTCAGTCTAGCCAATAAATATAAATGATTAAGACGGGAAAAATAACACAGTCACTGGACCAAGGAAGATTGGAAAAAAGTGTTATGGACAGACAAATCTAAGTTTGAGGTGTTCGGATCACAAGAAGTGTCACGGTCGTTGAAATGAGTGGACCAAGGCGCAACGTGCGTAGAGTTCCACATTATATTTAATAGTGAAACTTACAACCAAAACAACAAAGAAATTACAAACGTGCAGTATTGCAGTGCTCAAGGCAACTATACAAAAACTATCCCACAAACAACAGGTGGGAAAAGACTGCCTAAATATGATCCCCAATCAGAGACAACGATAGACAGCTGCCTCTGATTGGGAACCATACCAGGCCAACATAGAAAACGAAAAACTAGAATGCCCACCCTAATCACACCCTGACCTAACCAAATAGAGAAATAAAAGGATCTCTAAGGTCAGGGCGTGACAAGAAGAAAGAACAACATTCGTGAGACGCAGAAAAAATGAAAAGATGCTGGAGGGGTGTTGACGCAATCTGTCAAGCATGGTGGAGGCAATGTGATTGTCTGGGGGTGCTTTGGTGGTGGTAAAGTGGGAGATTTGTACAGGGTAAAAGGGATCTTGAAGAAGGAAGGCGATCACTCCATTTTGCAACGCCATGCCATACCCTGTGGACGGTGCTTAATTAGAGCCAATTTCCTCCTACAACAGAACAATTACCCAAAGCACAGCTCCAAACTATGCAAGAACTATTTAGGGAAGAAGCAGTCAGCTGGTATTCTGTCTATAATGGAGTGGCCAGCACAGTCACTGGATCTCAACCCTATTGAGGTGTTGTAGGAGCAGCTTGACCGTATGGTACGTAAGAAGTGCCCATCAAGCCAATCCAACTTGTGGGAGGTGCTTCAGGAAGCATGGGGTGAAATCTCTTCAGATTCCCTTAACAAATTGACAACTAGAATGCCAAAGATCTGCAAGGCTGTAATTGCTGCAAATGGAGGAATCTTTGACGAAAGCAAAGGACACAATTATTATTTCAATTAAAAATCATTATTTATAACCGTGTCAACGTCTTGACTATATTTCCTATTCATTTCGCAACTCATTTCATGACTGTTTTCATGGAAAACAAGGACATTTCTAAGTGACCCCAAACTTTTGAACGGTAGTGTATGAAAAACACTTATATCATGCTGACATAAATTGACCAGGTGGATGAGTTCTTTCAAAGAGTTCACATATTCGAACATGAAAAAATAACACACAGTGCCATTTTGATTGGGAGTAATTAGCACTGTGACAACCAACTCCTGAGACAAACAACCCCAGTCTCCTCTATACTTTAATATTGTGCCTATTTTTCAGAAATAACAGGGAAGCTTTTTGGATTGTGTGCACTAGGCCTACTGTTTGTAGCCTATTGTTTGTAGAATTATTGGGGGACTGACAAATTAGTTAATTGATTGTTAAAATATACCCTGGAAACAGTTTCATTTGTGACTCGTTTCAGCAAACTAGGCGTATGTCGCGGGTCACTACTTCACAGGAGAGCCATTTGAACGTAAACTATTTTTTTGCTGTTGCCAGAAATGCCTTCTGGAACATGTGAACTTTTATGTACCTTAATAACAAACTTGTATGCAATTTGTAAATACGAATAAATTGTTAAATTACGAGCCTAGTTGGTTTAGCCACAGAAAAAGTAGTAACCTTCCCACTAGCCATGATTGGCTGAGATAATGAGTGGGCTGGACATGCCGAGAGAGGAGTTCAGATTGGTCTGCCATGTAGAAGGCTTCTGTCTGTTTGAGCTGGTCAGTCTGTGTTGGTAATTCTGTCGAACGCAGATTTTTTTATGTATCGTGTAGTGGAGCTGCATAAGGGTTGATCTCCACTTTCTGGAGGATCGAGTTTTGAAATCAGTGGAATTAGAGTATGATAGCTAAAGAAATGGAGAAAATACCTGTCTCCGGATGACATCTTCAAACTAAGGGCAACCCTGGCATGGCATCCGTGACAGTCCATCATGCATGATGATGTATACAGGTAAGATAGTCTCGCTAGCTACATTTTCAGATATTACACATTTCTAATTTTGACAGAAAGTGGTTTCATTTCAAGCTAAAGTGTACTGTTAGCTAGCTAGCTGACGTTAGCTGGCTGGCTCGCTAGCTAACATTACGTGTATGATGTTATTATTCGTGTCTCAGAGCTGTTTGCTTTGCTAGTTAGAGACTAATGTTAGCTAGCTAACATTGAACCTGGTTGATTAGCTACCACTACCAGCAGATTCATGCAAGGCGTAGTAACGTCATGAGTTGACACTATGTTCATTGTTATTTAACTAACTAACGTTAGCTGGCTGGCTCGCTAGCTAACGTTATGTGACGTGTATGAGCTCACATGTTGTTTACCTAGCTAGGTTAATTGTGTTTACCAAACTAGCTACATGTCTTAAGCTAAACTGTACTGTTAGCTAGCTAGCTAACGTTAGCTGGCTGGCTCCCTAGCTAACGTTACGTGTATGATATTATTATTCGTATCCCAGAGCCGTTTGCTTGGCTATTTAGAGCCTAATGTTAGCTAGCTGCCTGGCTGGCTCGCTAGCTAACATTACGTATATGATGTTATTATTTGTATCTCAGAGCCATTTGCTTTACTTGTTAGAGCCTAATGTTAGCTCGCTAACATTGAATCTGGTTGGTTAGCTCCCATCCGATTCATGCAGGGTAGTAACGACATTATTTGGCTCTATGTTCATTGTTGTTTAACTAGCTAACGTTAGCTGGCTGGCTCGCTAGCTAACGTTACGTGATGTGTATGATCTTACACGTTGTTTACCTAGCTAGGTTCATTGTTTACCTAGCTAGCTAGCTACATGTCTTAACAAAAGACTCCACTATGCAAGTAACCATTTCAGGTAAGTTTGTAAATTCAGTCTGAGTATGCCAGAGCGCAGAATAACTGATGAATTGATGAATGCATAACACCCGTTGAATATGGCCAGTGTCAGTAAACGTCGGCAAAAAAAGCGTAATGAAATTGTTGCCAGCAGAGCTGGTTAGGCTGTTTTCATGTTATCCAGAGGTAAACAAATCATCGGCCAGAGTGTCAAGTGTGTGCTCTGAGAGCAAAACGAGATGGGTGGGGCTAAAGCTTAAGCGGGTGTGAACGATGCTGAATGGGTGTAGACAAAGAAGAGCTCTTCACTAGGTACCAAAACTTTCAATGGCCATTCTCTCAAAAGTGAGTTTACAAGTTTATCAACTTTCAAAGCAGAGTTACTTTCCCATTGTTCCTCAAAAATGCACTGTATGATATACCATTTTGTAGCTCTGAGTCTCTTTTTTTTATCCAATGTAAAAAACACAATTAAAAATGTTGCTACATAAGACCAATTTGAGCCAGTTGGTCACACTTATCCTAGACATTTATATTATTTGGTTGAACTTGAATACATTTTAATCAGATGTCCAGTGCGCGCACGATGCACAGACATGGCTGTGGAAGGGAAGCAGGATCTTGAACGTCCAGTCTGCTTCGTCATGGCACTGGGTTCTGAGACCACAGAATTACTGTCCTTCAGTCCCTCCTGTTGCCTAACGCTTAACAATTCGGATGTTTTGAAAGTTGAATCCTTGTATTGGTACATTCCCTGGCATAAGTCTGTTGTCCCGTGTCATTAGGGGATTCCAGTGGCTTTATATCCTAAAAGATTGTCATTTCATAAGTCCCAAATCCTATCACGTGTGTGAGAGAAATTACAAGATGATGTTATAATGCTGTAATTGCATCAAATGGTTGTTTTATGCAACAGAATAAGGGGTTGTTAGAGCACTCATCGAGAGCACTCAATCGATTCACTTTATATGTGTGTGTTGTCTTGATCTGCTCCCGTATTAATAAGTGAATAAAGATTTAGTTTAAGTATAACTCTGCCTTGTGTGATAAGTTTGTCTCTCCTCATTTGATAGTAAAGAAATTAACTATCACACGTGTCTCAGGTGACCGCCTGGCACTTGTATAAATTCCTGGCACGGAGCGGAAAATACTTGGAGGAAAAGTAGAATGAACATCATAGAGGCTAGGGTTAAAGACTACAAATGTGGCGTGATGGGGTTTACGTGGACATATTTTCTTCTTTAGGCTACAGTAAAGCAGTGAAGTGGAGATGAATTCAAATGTGGCACTTGAATCCATGTGGAATCATATTACCGGCCACCAGACCATGTTCTCTGCACATTTGAAGAAAATGTAATGTAATATTGTAGGCCTGTCATTTTTCATTTGATTCAATGTCACATGCCATTATTATTCCACATAATTCACCAGCTTTACTATAAGTGGAATATTGATCAGGGAAATATATATTTTTTTAATGTAACCTAATTTTGATGCCCAAAAATTACAAAACACAGTCGCTTACAGTACTACAGTACTTATCACAATTTGATTAGAGTATATAAGGAGTATGTGGAGTGCAATATTTTGCCAGTTACGCTGTAAAGAGGATGCCATGAATTTGACAGTAACTTACTTACAGGAAGAAAAGTGGCAAGTAAGTTACTGTATTTTATATTGCAGTAAATCTACTGTAATCTAAATACATTATCAAAGCAAGTACTGTGTAATTACACACAGTACAATACCATACAATTGCATGTATTATACTGTAAAAAAGTAAATGCTACTGTAATCATAATGAATGAATGGATAAATGGATAAATTAATGAATGACATTCATTGAGGGGAGGGGTTTGTATTTCACAGTATTTTACTGTAATTACATAGGATTGGTGTAAGCAGGTTGGCTGCTAGGTAATGTGTTTATGAATATTTGGTGTTTTATATCACTTGCACTACTAGAGGCCTTCAGGCTTCCAAACTGGCAGCGACTACAGGGCAAAACAGACCAAAAAGAAATGGCAAAATGTTCAACCATTTAAGGCTTAAAGGCCCAATGCAGCCATTTTTATATACATTTTAAGTCATTTCTGGGTAACAATTAAGTAGATTACTGTAATAGTTTTCCATTCAAAAGGTAAAAAAATAATCATAAATCGCTTTTTAGCAACAACTTTTTCTCTCTTTGTTATTGGTTTATTAACTAATTTACCGCCTGGTGATGTCACCTGGCAAGCCGAAACCCCACCCATTCAAAACATGCTGATTATATACACTGAGTGTACTAAACATTAGGAACACCTGCTCTTTCCATGACATAGACTGACCAGGTGATTGCAGGCGAAAGCTATGATCCCTTATTGATGTAACCTGTTAAATCCACTTCAATCAGTGTAGATGAAGGGGAGGAAACACGTTAAAGAAGAACCTTTAAGCCTTGAGACAATTGAGACATGGATTGTGTATGTGTGCCATTCAGAGGGTGAATTGACAAGAGAACATATTTAAATGCCTTTGAACGGGGTATGGTAGTAGGTGCCAGGCACACCAGTTTCAGTGTGTCAAGAACTACAATGCTACTGTGGTTTTCACGCTCAGCAGTTTCCCGTATCGAGAATGGTCTATCATCCAAAGGACATAACACTGATCACATTTGTTCACACTTTTACAGTGTTAGTTTCATCAGCTGTTGTACAAGATGATACAAAACACAGGAAAAACGGAATTGTTGACTGCACTAGGCCTTTAAGACGTGTTACCACTCCAACCTATCCCCTATACATTTTAAATTGATGGGGCAATATAACCACATAGGGGTTAAATTGGTAGACCAGTCTCACTAACGGGTGCAACAAATATAGCTTTTTACAAAGTATGCCTCAAAATAGGCTAATGAGCCAGAAACAACAATACAATGCACCCACTTGTGGTCAAAAGTATTTTTGTGCTCCAAAAATACGGTACGATGCTGTATTCTGTGGGGTATGATTGCAGTACCCTTGAAATACAGCAAATCTTTCCCCACCCACAATGCAACATAGTTTACAGTATGCTGCAGTAAAATGTTTCACAGTATTTTACTGTTGATGATACCCCAAATTACTCTATAAATGACAGTTTTACGTCACAGCGTACAGTTAAGTCAAGTGGATATAGCGATCACTATAATTAAGATTTCATTGGATACATTTGTTGTAAAATTGTTCTGACAGGCTACACCTAAGTGTTTTCCAGATATGGCAGATTTGTCTGGATAATTTGTTGAGAATTTATGCAGCATCTACGTATTACACCTCTCTTGGCCGTATGAAATCAAAAAGAGCTACTTCTGATTTATTAATATATTGATTTAAATCACAGCTCTTGGTAGAAAAGTCTGTTGCCCTCAGTCACAACTAGCTCATTATTTCTGTAGACAGCACTTTTTAAGTTAGATCTTCAACGCTCGTCCGCTCTTCCATTGCTCCTCCTTTTTCTTCTTCCTTATCCTCCTCTTCCCCCTTCTCCTTCTCCCCCCCCCTCCTTTATTTTTTATGAAGATATGTATTAGTGATTGAGATTGATTCTAGATGACACTAAAGACCTCAGATCAACCCCTTTAGATTTTCCTACTCTGTCTCAATCTCTGTTTTCTCCCACTGTGTATTCTTCATCGTTCAACTACCTTTCATCTATCTCTCATCATTGTCCTCCCTCCTCTTTACCTTGTTTCAATGTACCTTTCTCTCCCCGTTCTGTTTCTTTAGAGGAATATTCTCTCTTCCTCCCCTTTCCACCGTCACAAGCCCAGTCTCTTTTTTCTCTTTGTCCATCTCTCACTCCCTCTTCCTGTCAGTGTATTCATCTCCTCTCTCCTCTGTCTTCTCCAACCATCTACTTCTCTGTCTCCTCCTCCTATTTCACTCACTCTTTAACCACGTCTTCTCTAACTGTGTGTGTGTATCTCCCCCCTCCCCAGGACTGCTTCTCCATGGCTAACATGTCGTGGTACGGTGGCGCCAGCGTCCAGAACCAGAGTTGGCCAATCAACGAGCAGAATGTCACCATGCAGCCGTTCACTGTCAGCAACCTCAGGGACAACCCCTCTGGCTTTGGCTCAGTTCTCGAACGCTACTTCCTGGGCTCGTCAGGTAAGGGGTCGTCGCCTTGACACACGAGCGCAATATCTGGTCCGTCAGCTTAATAAAGGGTGCAGAATGAGAATGTTGAGCCAGATTGATTTCGCTAAAAGGTGCCCCTATTCACTGTTACAGGGTTCGATACATATTCCATCCTCTAATGGTTATGGTTGGGACAGGGGCAGGGGTATCTGATTCCTACATCTGTAGTTATTGGTGACTTGATGAGTCACAGGGACAGGGGAAAGCCCTGTCGTTGTTCTTCTGTCGACTTACTGTATCACTTACAGGCCTACGGGACACATGCTCTGTAAATAGAGTGTAACACAATACAGGTTGTCCCTGGGTTTATTCATTGAGAGATTATACTACAAAGGGCAGCAAACCACCAATTGTACGTGAACTCCTAGGGATGCAGCACTAATTGCCTTTTGTTTCTATTATTAGAAGCAACAGATTACTTTATTGGAAAGGTTATTTTGGGGGGTGTCGGTTTGATCGGGATAGGAGTGTGGGGAATGCCATGCTAGTGGTCCCAGCCGGATGTAAATGTGTGTGTGTGTGATGAGGGGTATTGCAATGACCCCTGGGGACTATAGACCACCACGCCTGCTATGTGTGGCATGTGTGACAGGGCTTCTGAGCTCAAACCCAGTCTCTGCTTAAAGTGAGCCATATGTACACGCCAAACACACACACACACACACACACAAACACACACAATGAGAAAAGGGTACAAAATACAAAGACATCTCAATGCAATGTGTGTGAGTCAAGGTTTGTATGTGTGTGTACGTGCGCACGCGTGTGACTGTGTGTGTACACATGTGTGAGTGAGAGAGTGTACCATGACTGTGTGTGTTTGTTGGAGCTAAAACATGCTAATCTTTGTCCCAGACAGCTTTGCCAGTCCAGATCAGAGCATGGGGCAATACATCAACTAAAAGCCATAATTATCATCATGTGATACAAACAAAGGCCCTTTGTGATTCATCAGACCATTGTTTCCCCACTCACTCACACACACACACACACACACACTCACAGAGTCTTATATAACACAGTAGCAGGGGCTTAACTGTCACATGACTTAAATCTCTTTTCCACCTTCTGAGAGGGCAGCAGTAATGTCCAGGACCTTTTAACCCACTATCTATCACTGTGCTTTGAAGACAAATAACAAAAGTTCTCTGGGCTGAAGCTACTGCCACTATCTCTGGGCATAGCAAAGCTGATCCACAACCATGCCAGACATGCTAATGTGATACTAATGCTAACATTTTGCAGGTAATATTTCCTCATTCAAAATTAACACTCAGAATAAAATGTAGTGCCGGTTTCCCAGACACAGATTAAGCCTAGTCCTGGATTAAAAAGCTTCTCCACTGAAAGCACTTTTCAAACAAATCAAATTGTATTGGTCACATACACATATTTAGCAGATGTGATTGTGGGTGTAGCGAAATGTTTGTGTTCCTAGTGTAACGTTCGTTCTTCTCCTCGTCTGAGGAGGAGCAAGGATCGGACCAATATGCAGCGAGGTATGAAGACATAATGATTTATTTGAAGAAAGACGAACACGAAGCACACTTGATAAATGACAAAACAACAAAACGACATTAACAGACCTGAACTTGAGAACATAACAATGAACACACGAACAGGAAAGAACGAACGAAACGAAACGAAACAGTACCGTGTGGTGCAACAAACACAGACACAGCAACAATCACCCACAAACAAACAGTGTGAACAGCCTACCTTAATATGGTTCTCAATCAGAGGAAACGTAAAACACCTGCCGCTGATTGAGAACCATATCAGGCTAATTAACAATGAACCTAAACATAGAAACACATAACATAGAATGCCCACCCCAACTCACGCCCTGACCATACTAAACAAATACAAAAACAAGGGAAAACAGGTCAGGAACGTGACAGAACCCCCCCCTCAAGGTGCGAACTCCGGGCGCACCACCTAAAAATCTAGGGGAGGGTCTGGGTGGGCATCTGTCCACGGTGGCGGCTCTGGCTCTGGACGTTGTCCCCACCCCACCATAGTCAATCCCCGCTTCCGTGGCCTCCTCCTAACGGCCACCCTCCATATTAACCCCACTGGATTAAGGGGCAGCACCGGACTAAGGGGCAGCACCGGACTGAGGGGCAGCTCCGGACTGAGGGGCAGCTCCGGACTGAGGGGCAGCTCCGGACTGAGGGGCAGCTCCGGACTGAGGGGCAGCTCCGGACTGGCTGACGGCTCTGGCAGGTCATGACTGGCTGACGGCTCTGGCTGGTCATGGCTGGCTGACGGCTCTGGCAGGTCATGACTGGCTGACGGCTCTGGCTGGTCATGGCTGGCTGACGGCTCTGGCTGGTCATGGCTGGCTGACGGCTCTGGCTGGTCATGGCTGGCTGACGGCTCTGGCTGGTCATGGCTGGCTGACGGCTCTGGCTGGTCATGGCTGGCTGACGGCTCTGGCAGGTCATGGCTGGCTGACGGCTCTGGCTGGTCATGGCTGGCTGACGGCTCTGGCAGGTCATGGCTGGCTGACGGCTCTGGCTGGTCATGGCTGGCTGACGGCTCTGGCTGGTCATGGCTGGCTGACGGCTCTGGCTGGTCATGGCTGGCTGACGGCTCTGGCTGGTCATGGCTGGCTGACGGCTCTGGCTGGTCATGGCTGGCGGGCGGCTCTGGCTGGTCATGGCTGGCGGGCGGCTCTCGCTGCTCCTGTCTGGCGGACGGCTCTAGCGGCTCCTGTCTGGCGGACGGCTGAGCCGGCTTCATGGCACCTGGCTCAATGCCCAATCTAGCCCGGCCGATACGAGGAGCTGGAATATACCGCACCGGGCTATGCACACGTACAGGAGACACCGTGCGCTCTACCGCATAACACGGTGTCTGCCCGTACTCTCGCTCTCCACGGTAAGCACGGGGAGTTGGCGCAGGTCTCCTACCTGACTTCGCCACACTCCGTTGTAGCCCCCCCCCCAAGAAATTTTTGGGCTTGACTCACAGGCTTCCAGCCTCGCTTCCGTGCTGCCTCCTCATACCACCGCCTCTCGGCTTTAGCTGCCTCCAGCTCTTCACGAGGGCGGCGATATTCTCCAGGTTGTGCCCAGGGTCCCTTACCGTCCAGAATTTCCTCCCATGTCCAGAAATCCTGCGATCGCTGCTGCTGCTTTTTCCCACGCTGCTTGGTCCTTGGTTGGTGGGTGATTCTGTAACGTTCGTTCTCCTCCTCGTCTGAGGAGGAGCAAGGATCGGACCAATATGCAGCGAGGTATGAAGACATAATGATTTATTTGAAGAAAGACGAACACGAAGCACACTTGATAAATGACAAAACGACGTTAACAGACCTGAACTTGAGAACATAACAATGAACACACGAACAGGAAAGAACGAACGAAACGAAACGAAACAGTACCGTGTGGTGCAACAAACACAGACACAGCAACAATCACCCACAAACAAACAGTGTGAACAGCCTACCTTAATATGGTTCTCAATCAGAGGAAACTTAAAACACCTGCCGCTGATTGAGAACCATATCAGGCTAATTAACAATGAACCTAAACATAGAAACACATAACATAGAATGCCCACCCCAACTCACGCCCTGACCATACTAAACAAATACAAAAACAAGGGAAAACAGGTCAGGAACGTGACACCTAGCTCCAACAGTGCAGTAGTATATAACAATTCACAACAATACACACAAATCTAGAAGTAAATAATGGAATTAAGAAATATATAAATATTAGGACGAGCAATGTCGGAGTGGCATTGACCAAAATACAGTCGATTAGAATACAGTCACGCCTGCTCCCCCTCTCCCTCCCTGGCGCTCGAGGGTGCCAGGCTGCCCTGCATTACGCACTCCTGACACCATCATTACGCACACCGGCTTCCCTCGTCACGCGCATCAGCGACCATTTGGACTCACCTGGACTCAATCACCTGTATTATTTCCTTCCCTATATTTGTCTGTCCCCCAGCTCTGCTCCCCGCTTCCACATCGATTGTCGTATGTCTCTGTTTTACCCGGTTCTGATGCTGTTCCTGTCCTGTTCCATGTCTGTGTAAATGAAATGTTCAATCTCCGTACCTGCTTCTCATCTCCAGCGTTGGTTCTTACAGAATACAGTATATACATATGAAATGAGTAAAGCAGTATGTAAACATTATTAAAGTGACTAGTGTTCCATTATTCAAGTCACCAGTGATTCCATGACTATGTATATAGGGCAGCAGCCTCTGCGGTGCAGGGTTGAGTCACCGGGTGGTAGCTGGCTAGTGATGGCTGTTTAACAGTCTGATGGCCTTGAGATAGAAGCTGTTTTTCAGTCTCTCGGTCCCAGCTTTGATGCACCTGTACTGACCTCGCCTTCTGGATGATAGCGGGGTGTACAGGCCGTGGCTCGGGTGGTTGATGTCCTTGATGATATTTTTGGGCTGCTTCTGTCATCGGGTGCTGTAGGTGTCCTGGAGGGCAGGCAGTGTGCCCCCGGTGATGCGTTAGGTAGACCGCACCACCCTCTGGAGAGCCCTGCGGTTGCAGGCAGTGCAGCTGCTGTACCAGGCGAGGATACAGCCCGACAGGATGCTCTCAATTGTGCATCTGTAAAAGTTTGTGAGGGTCTTAGGGGCCAAGCCAAATTTCTTCAGCCTCCTGAGGTTGAAGAGACGCTATTGTGCCTTCACCACACTGTCTGTGTGAGTGGACCATTTCAGATTGTCAGTGATGTGTATGCTGAGGAACTTGAAGCTTTCCACCTTCTCCACTGCAGTAGCGTCAATTTGGATGGGGCGTGCTCCTTCGGCTTTTTCCTGAAGTCCACGATCAGGTCCTTCGTTTTGTTGACGTTGAGGGAGAGGTTATTTTCCTGGTACCACTCCGCCAGGGCTCTCACCTCCTCCCTGTAGGCTGTCTCGTCATTGTTGGTAATCAAGCCCACCTCTGTTGTGTCGTCTGCAAACTTGATGATTGAGTTGGAGGCGTGTGTGGTCACGCAGTCATGGGTGAACAGGGAGTACAGGAGTGGGCTGAGTATGCACCCTTGTGGGGCCCTTGTGTTGAGGATCAATGAAGTGGAGGTGTTGTTTCCTACCTTCACCACCTGGGGGTGGCCCGTCAAAAAGTCCAGGCCCCAGTTGCAGAGGGCGGAGTTCAGACCCAGGGACCCGAGCTTGATGATAAGCTTGGAGGGTACTATGGTGTTGAAGGCTGAGCTATAGTCAATGAACAACATCCTTACATAGGTTTTCCTCTTGTCCAGATGGGATTTGGCAGTGTGCAGTGCAATGGTGATTGCATCGTAAGCAAACTGGGGCGGTAAGCAAATTGAAGTGGGTCTAGGGTGTCAGTTAAGGTAGAAGTGATATGATCCTTAACTAGCCTCTCAAAGTTCTCCATGATGACAGATGTGAGTGCTACGGGGTGAAAGTCATTTAGTTCAGTTACCTTTGCTTTCTTGGCTACAGGAAAAATGGTGGACATCTTGAAGCAAGTGGGGACAGCAGACTGGGATAGGGAGAGATTGAATATGTCCGTAAACACTCCAGCCAGCTGGTCTGAGGACGCGGCTAAGGATGTCTTCTGGGCCGGCAGCTTTTCGAGGGTTAACATGCTTAAATATCTTCCTCACGTCGACCAAGGAGAAGGAGAGCCCACAGTCCTTGGGAGCAGTCCGCGTTGATGGCACGCGTTGATGGCACGTTGATGGCACCTCAAAGCGGGCGAAGAAGGTGTTTAGCTTGTCTGGGAGCAAGACGTTGGTGTCCGCAACGTGGTTAGTTTTCTCTTTGTAATCCGTGATTGTCTGTAGACCCTGCTACATGTCTTATGTCTGAGCTGTTGAATTGCTACTCCACTTTGTCTCTGTACTGATGTTTTGCCTGTTTGATTGCCTTATGGAGGGAATAACTACACTGTTTGTATTCAACCATATTCCCAGTCACCTTGCCATTGTTAAATGCAGTGCTTCGCGCTTTCAGTTTAGCGCGAATACTGCCATCTATCTACGGTTTCTGGTTTTGGTCGGTTTTAATAGTCACAGTGGGAACAATATCCCCTATACACTTCCTGATGAACTCAGTCACTGTGTCATTGTGTACATCAATGATATTATCTGAGGCTACACGGAACATATCCCAGTCCACTTGATCAAAACAATCTTGAAGCATGGATTCCGATTGGTCAGACTAGCATTGAATAGACATTTGCATGGGTACTTCCTGTTTTAGTTTCTGCCTATAGGAAGGGAGGAGCAAAATGATTTGCTGAAGGGAGGGCGGGGGAGGACCTTGTAGGCATCCCAGAAGAGAGAATAGCAGTAATTGAGTGCGAGTTCTACAGTCAGAGTGTTTATAGAACTTCGGTAGCATTTTCCTCAAATTTGCTTTGTTAAAATCCCAAGCAACAATAAATGTGGCTTCAGGATGTGTGGTTTCCAGTTTGCATAAAGTTCAGTGTAGGTCCTTGAGGGCCGTTGTGGTATTGGCTTGAGGGGGAATATACACGGCTGTGACTATAACTGAAGAGAATTCTCTAGGGAGGTAATACGGTCGGCATTTGATTGTGAGGTATTCTAGGTCGGGTGAACAAAAGGACTTGAGTTTCTGTACGTTATCACAATTACACCATGAGTGGTTAATCATAAAACATACACCACCGCCCTTCTTCTTCCCGGAGAGTTATTTATTCCTGTCTGCGCGATGTACTGAGAACCCAGCTGGCTGTATAGACAGGGACAGTATATCCGGAGAGAGCCATGATTCCGTGAAACAGAGTACGTTACAGTCCCTGATATCTCTCTGGAAGGAAATCCTTGCCTTGAGCTCGTCTACTTTATTATCCAGAGACTGAACATTAGCGAGTAATATACTTGGAAGTGGTGGATGGTGTGCACGCCTCCTCAGTCGGACTAGAAGTCCACTCCGAATACCTCTTCTTCGCCGGCTGCGTTTTGGAGCAGCCTCTGGGATAAGTTCAATTGCCCTGGGGGGTGCGAACAAATTATCCAATTCGGGAAAGTCGTATTCCTGGTCGTAGTGCTGGTGAGTTACCGCCGCTCTGATATTCAAAAGTTATTTCCGGCAGTATCTAATAAGACAAAAAAACGTTCTGGGCTAATAGTGTAAGAAATAACACACCAAAAAACGAAATACTGCAAAGTTGCTTAGGAGCTAGAAGCAGAGCTGCCATGTCTGTCGGCGCCATCTTTCTTTTTAGTCCAGGGCTAGGAAAGCGTACCATAATGTATAGAGCCCACGTGGTTCTCTATTCTATTTGTTTGACATTAAATGCATTGTATCCATTTCTTTGGCTCCTTTGTCTCTGCCCTCCATTGAAAATGAGTGATTTTGTAGAGTGAATCCACGGTAACAATGAGCAGGTTTCATTGTTCTACTGTATCTACTGAACGTGATAATAGCAGCAGCTGATCTAGCTGAAACGCAGTCTGTCTTGGGGAAATCAGTGATCTGTCACTGTGATATTGGTGAAAGCAAAAGGGTGGAAACCATGGTTTTACCTATCCACTCACTTATAGATCAGTGATCTATCATCTCTATGGGAATAGAAGTACCCAGCTGGCAAAACTGGTAGCAATGACATCATGGTCAGATTACATACTGGTTGTATAAAGATGACATCATGGTCAGATTACATACTGGTTGTATAAAGATGACATCATGGTCAGATTACATACTGGTTGTATAAAGATGTCATCATGGTCAGATTACATACTGGTTGTATAAAGATGTCATCATGGTCAGATTACATACTGGTTGTATAAAGATGTCATCATGGTCAGATTACATACTGGTTGTATAAAGATGACATCGTGGTCAGATTACATACTGGTTGTATAAAGATGACATCATGGTCAGATTACATACTGGTTGTATAAAGATGACATCATGGTCAGATTACATACTGGTTGTATAAAGATGACATCATGGTCAGCTTACATACTGGTTGTATAAAGATGACATCATGGTCAGATTACATACTGGTTGTATAAAGATGACATCATGGTCAGATTACATACTGGTTGTATAAAGATGACATCATGGTCAAATTACATACTGGTTGTATAAAGATGACATCATGGTCAGATTACATACTGGTTGTATAAAGATGTTTTGCTACAAATAACAACCAGCATATGACGTCATTCCTATAATGTCTTGGACTTGTCATTAGAAATACCATTGGTTACATTGTTAAGACCAGAGGGTTGTAATATGGTGTAAGACGTTTACAACCAGACAATGACCTCATTAAGATGTCACACTAAAACCTGATGAGGTAAATTGATCAAATGGTTTTGAGGAAACCGATTGCCTTGAGCCATTTGAGTTGGCAAATTAATCATTTGATTATACTGTACTGTCAATGTTTGAGTAAGCAATGTACTACAAGTGTTCCTGTTAACTGTACTTGAATAAACAACGTAAATGTAATATAACACTATTGATTGAAGCTAACTTAAATGATGTTGTTGACTTTACTTGAATAATTGAGTGAAGTGCTTAAATTATGTTGTTGACGTTACTTAAATATACTATGTTATTGTCATGTAACCCTTGTGAGTGAAGTTGACGTAAACACAATTGAGTTAAGATCTGGAGTTGGGAAACACTGACATAGGCTTACTAATATAACCTGGTACATCAACAGTATATCATTGGTAAAAATTGACAAAATATCCACCAGAGAAACATTTGTATATTTCACCTAAAATCACTTGTGATAAGTGCTGGGCTTGGTTTAATTTGCCTGGTGTAATGGAAAAATTGAATATTTAGAAAAAGGCAAACTCTTTGCTACCTTTCAAATACTATTATTATACTTTCAAGGTGTAACAAGTAGTTGACCTTTGAACCAGATCTGATTCCAGCATTCTATGCAGTGCCCTAAAGATCTGAGTCCTCCGTCTTACCTGTAGCCTAGATCATGACACCTCAGAATGTCAACCAAAGCGTCAGCGATCCTTCCATTCTTTGATGCCCTCTGTCAGTACAAGGTCATCAAACAAGGGGTGTGACGGTCGAGCGCAGCATCGAAGGTGTTCGGCATGTCCTGGTTCGTTATTTGCAGAAACTGCATACGCCTACATTTGGAAATGACAGACGGCAAAGGACAGTTTTTAGCAATATTATCCCAAGTTTGGCACAGCAAAACAATTGTTATATTTGTGTAAAAAAACAACTGTGCAATTTTACCTTCGACTCCATGCGCAGAACAGGCCAAAGATCAAGGAACTCCTTTACAGGTGGGCTGTAGGTGACGCCACAGAGCAAATGTGATCTGCATCAAGGCTATACTTGAGATGATAAGGATAGTCCATCGTGTACTGGATTCTGTTTGTCAATGTCTTCTTGAAGTTCTGAGTGTCATGGGGAGACTCTCAATTGCATTTCCTCTCTCTTTGTTTCCATCTCAAAACCCATTGGGCGAGAAGGTCAGAAGGGAGGGAACTCTTACCTTCTCGTCCAATGGGATTTGAGAAGGAGGCGAGGAGAGAGGATCTGATGACGTCATGTTAGCTATTACGACGTAACGTTAGCCCTAGCATGCCAGTTAGCAGCCTGAATACTAGCTTGACAGATTATGCTTTAAAATTTTACAAATTAACACACATGATACAAATTAACAATTAATAACTTTATACCATTGAGAAAGTATCCACTGTTGCCGGCAATAGTTGATAACAGCTTGCTATGGAGATAATACCAATTTAAGGAATCGTGGCGATTTTGCTGCGATGTTGGGAAAGAAAATTCGGAACTTGACAAATGTGCCTTTGGAACGTCAACGTGCATGACGTCAGACGTAATCAAGGTCACATTTGAAAGAGCTTGCATCTAACTCATTTGTTCTATCAAATACACTCAATCTTATTGAGGGCAATCTATAATAACTAATAATTGAGAAATAACTACTGAGTGAAAGTGAGTAAATTTTACTTTTAGTAACCTTTGAGTAAATTGTATTTAATTCTTTTAGCAAGATATACTGTTAGGTTTTACAGTGCGTGTGCCATGGGGTTTGCCAGCTGGGAAGTCAGAATGCATGTTAAAGGTATTCAAACAGGCCCTGAGACTCAGGCATTGGCTGTGAGAGACTCTGTGTGTGTGTGTGTGTGTGTGTGTGTGTGTGTGTGTGTGTGTGTGTGTGTGTGTGTGTGTGTGTGTGTGTGTGTGTGTGTGTGTGTGTGTGTGTGTGTGTGTGTGTGTGTGTGTGTGTGTGTGTGTGTGTGTGTGTGTGGCTGTCTGTCTGTGTGTGTGTGTGTCTATACTTTAAATTACTAGAGGGGCTATGTCATAAATCCTCAAAGTTCCAGAATGGAAATCCAAAACCAGTCTAATTGGAATGAATGGCAATAGAGGCATAGGTGATGCATTTCCTGCTTTTACTTATGCAAGACAATACAAGTAAGGCACGTGATGTATCAGAAATGGTGTAATGGAATTATAGTCAACTTAAAATATTGTAATATAATTATTAATGCAGTTTATACAGGTTTTATACACATTTTCTGTATAAAAAGCCTTTAAAATATATGTAAACAGACCTTAAATGTCTCAGGAAAGCTGTGAGTGCTATTATATGATACAACCTCAGTACTTGTTGCATTTGCAACTTGTCTACGTCCTATCATCAACTGATTTGAGCCAGTGTATTTGAGCCAGTGTATTGCTGTGGATTGACTGCATAGAAGGCTTGCAGTTGACGTATGATGCCTCCTGGCGGCCATCTTGGAAGACCACCGCATTAATTATTCCGGCAACAACAGTTAAGTGGCTACCCCAAACAGCATGATAACAGTGCCTTAAACTATTTGATTTATTACCACGGTCATTTTCTGTGCAGTATGTGGCTGCTCTAACAAGGCAGGAAAGAAAATATGAAAAACACATGTTTACAGATTCCCCGCAATCATGAAACACCATTGGTGACATCAAGAAGATAAGTCTCAAGAACTGTCAGAAATGTGAGAAAAAAAACATTTTGCCCGTCAAGACCTGAACCCAGACAGCTGTCAGTACAAGGTCTGCTACGATAATTTCATCACTGGTATGTCAAGTCTGATCGATTTTGAGTGTAGTTTAGCTGTTATGCTAAGCAGGTGTTAACAACAACAGTAAGTTAGCTAAAATTAGCTAGCTAGATAGCTGGTAGTCTAGCTATTAGTATGTGTCCCATGAGTCTCAAGTTTTGGGGAAGCAATTTTTTCACCATAAAAATGCACCTTTATAACAAAGGATCACATGCGTCTATCATCACATTTGCAGACGAATGTAAGCCTACTATTCCTAATGTGATGAGTAGATTGGATAGTCATCATTTAGGCTATTAACGAGCGCTTAGTGGCAAAGACCTAAAGGCTATATCAGAGACTTTTCTTTCCTTTGTACAGGAAAAATATGGCCTTTGATAAAAATGTCATACACTTTTACTACACTTTATATGACTGAAGACATTAGCAGAATAATTTTGTATTTGATGGTAGCCTAGGCCTACCATGCTGACACTGACAACAGATCAATAAAAACGACTTTGTCTTGAATGTAACCATGTAATATAGGCCATTGAAAAAGCGTCATGGCTAGAATGGATCTAGCTTTTGTCAAATTAATGTCAAAAGTACATTTTTTTCATTTTAGCTAACCCTATCCCTTTTCCTTATCTTAACCTAATTATCCTAACCTGCTACGTTAATTATCCTAGCCTGCAGCGTAAATGACGTTAATTTGACAAAAGATGGATCCCTTCTAGCCATGACCATGAAAAGGGGAGACACAAATTGTACAATACTTCGTCCTTTTCCAGATATGAAAGGAGACATCCCTCAATTATACGAGATGGTTGTTATATGCTGTGCTTTGGTTAATCTGAATGATTCCGTTGTGCCATATGAGTAGAGCACCTTCACCTTGTCTTCATGACAAAATAAACCGTATAAATATATAAAATGTCATTTGGAACAACATGTAAAAGACTTGCAAATGATATTATCACAGTGGCACCTCCAAGTGCCACTCAGACCTTCTGTGAGAAAAAGTATCTGGAATTGAACTTGGTAGTAGTAGTGTGTATGTTTTAAACCTCTACAGGATGGGTGGGTCCCCCACGGGACGGTTTAGCTAACGTAGGCTAATGCGATTAGCATGAGGTTGTAAGTAACAAGAAACTTTCCCAGGACATAAACATATCTGATATTGGCAGAAAGCTTAAATTCTTTTTAATCTAACTGCACTGTCCAACCTGTCCAACCTGAAAATGTATTAATAAACCAATTTTGCACATTTGGCCAGTCTTAATACAACATTTTGAACAGACATGCAATGGTTAATTGGATCAGTCTAAAAAGTTGCACATACACGGCTTCCATCTAGTGGCCAAAATCTAAATTGTGCCTGGGATGGAATAATACAGTATGGCCTTTCTCTTGCAGTTCAAAGATGATGGTACAAAAAAATACATGTTTTTTCCTTTGTATTATCTTTTACCAGATCTAATGTGTTATATTCTCCTACATTAGTTTCAAATTTCCACAAACTTCAAAGTGTTTCCTTTCAAATGGTATCAAGAATATGCATATCCTTGCTACAGGGCCTGGGCTACATGCAGTTGGATTTGGGTATGTCATTTTAGGTGAAAATTGTCAAAAAGGGGCTAATCCTTAGAGATTTTTAAGCTACGGATCCCATCACTTCCTGCTTCCAGACATTTCACCAGCTAGATTACAAGGGTTGGATTTACACTAAACAATTTCCTGTCAGCACAAGGCAACATCTAGTTCTAGTATAATGATTATTACACTATATATACAAAAGAATGTGGACACCCCTTCAAATTAGTGGATTCGGCTATTTCAGCAACACCCTTTGCTGACAGGTGTATAAAATCGAGCACACTGCCATGCAATCTCCATACACAAACATTGGCAGGAGAATGGCCTTACTGAAGGACTCAGTGACTTTCAATGTGGCATCCTATAATAGGATGCCACCTTTCCAACAAGTCAGTTCGTCAAATTTCTGCCCTACTAAAGCTTCCCCGGTCAACTGTAAGTACTGTTATTGTGAAGTGGAAACGTCTAGGCGCAACAGCGGCTCAGCCCCGAAGTGGTAGGCCACACAAGCTCACAGAATGGGACCGCCTAGTGCTGAACCGCTTAGTGCGTAAAAATCATCTGTCGTTGGTTGCAACACTCACTATTGAGTTCCAAACTGCCTCTGGAAGCAACGTCAGCACAAGAACTGTTCGTCAAGAGCTTCATGAGCTTCAATGGTTTTCCATGGCCAAGCAGGCACACACAAGCCTAAGATCACCATGCTTAATGCCAAGCTTTGGTTGGAGTGGTGTAAAGCTCGCCGCGATTGGACTCTGGAGCAGTGGAAACGCATTCTCTGGAGTGATGAATCACGCTTCACCATCTGGCAGTCTGACAGACAAATCTGGGTTTGGCAGATGTCAGGAGAACGCTACCTGCAGACACAGACACAAAAGTGAACAGTTCAGTCATCTGCACCCAATACAGCTAGCCTTCAACATATTCTCATAGCATACAGTACATATTCTTACCTCTTTGTTGATTGATATCCATTGAATTGTGTCCATTTTCTGTTTTAGAAAGATTTGCACAAATATGAAAAAATAGATGGTATCGTCATAAAACAAAATCACTTTAGATCATACAAGGGATAGACCTTACCTTAAATTGAGGAGAACTTTACATTTTTCAGTTAAGTACCTGCACCTGCTGTCCTTTCAAATCCAAATCCAAATGTTTCAGTTGGGCAGTTAGGTTCTTACTAGAACCCCCACCAACTAAGGAGGTTCCTCGATGAACCCCACCTACTATGGGGTTCTTGAAAGAACCTTTTGGGGGCAATTTTCAGTACCAAGAACCCTAAGGTTTTTCGAAGAACTTTGAGGATCTTAGAAGAACCCTTGTTGAAACCCTAATTTTTAGATTGTATGTTAGGCCCTGATCTGGCAATGCCATATGGCTGTGGGTTACACTAGTTCATTTAGCAGACAAGATTTGCTTAGAATTATGTGGCATTATTTTATAGTATGAAGAATACAATTGAACATAACTGAATAAAATAGAAAGGACATTTTCTCCAAACGATTTGAGGGTGTGCACATGCGGCTGTTCTGTGCTGAGCCGGTTAACAAAGGAACAGGTACTCTTCTATGCTTTATTTAGAGTTATTTATGTAACTTTAGTTGTGATAAAAATGTTGAGCTATATGTTTTGATTTTTAATACGTTGTAAGGCTACATGATGCAACTCTAATGATGATTTGAAAAAAGTCACATGAAAAGGCATGAGTTCTGCTTTGTTTTTTTGCGCAGGCTGTACACACTTCATCAGTCTCTCATTTACAATTTGACAAGCACTTGATAAGGCCTCCTGGCTGCATCCTCTTTGTGTGGCTATAATCCCCCTAAAATAATCCATGCCTTTTGCGGCCAGTGGCCGTTGTTCCCTTTGGCTGAACATAATAATTATAATTCCCTTCTCCCCGCTGGGTGCCGAAGCACGTCTCACTCACATGGCTCTCAGTCACATGATCAGTTCTTTCTCACAGGCTACAAGTGAAGAAAGACACATCGGAGATGCAACTGCGCACGTCCTTATCCAATTCCGAGGCGCACATTGAAGATATTGGAAGAACTGTCCACATTTACTTTTCGTCAGCCAACAAGATGAGTAGGCCTAACGAACAGCAAAAGCACTAGACTATGTCAATCTACTATCCCTCATAGTACAAAATTTGACTTATTCTATTCTGTGCGAGAAATAAATATTCCAAACATAGTCCGGGACAGTTGTGGGATGCGATACATCCCACATTCATACAACTGCTAGCATCAAAAAACCTGTTTTAAGCAATGAGCCTGACGCAGCAGATGAGAACTTTTAGCTTAAAATTGATAAACTATTATGCTATTTTTTCACATCATAAGCACAGCAATGTGCACACGGCAGTAGGCTACAAGCACGAATGTTCCATTAGCAGGAAAACACCATTCTCAAAAGTGACCACAAATGCAATAATGCTTTTAATATAAAGGGGCATTTCTATGGTGAAAATGATCTTCCCCAAAATTGAAACTCACGTGCTGCATACAGTGCCTTCGAAAAGTATTCAGACCCCTTGACTTTTTCCACATTTTGTTAAGTTACAGCCTTATTCAAAAAAATTCCCTCATCAATCTGCATACAATACCCCACAATGACAAAGCAAAAACACATCTACATAAGTATTCAGGCCCTTTACTCAGTACTTTGTTGAAGCACCTTTGGCAGCGATTACAGCCTCTGGTCTTCTTGGGTATGACACTACAAGCTTGGCACACCTTTATTTGGGGAGTTTCTCTTCCTCTCTGCAGATCCTCTCAAGCTCTGTCAGGTTGGATGGGGAGCGTTGCTGCACAGCTATTTTCAGGTCTCTCCAGAGTCCGGGCTCTGGCTGGGTCGCTCAAGGATATTCAGAGACTTGTCCTGAAGCCACTCCTGCATTGTCTTGGCTGTGTGCTTACGGTCGTTGTCCTGTTGGAATGTGAACCCCAGTCTTAGGTCCTGAGCGCTCTGGAGCAGGTTTTCATCTCTGTACTTTGCTCCGTTCATCTTTGCCTCGATCCTGACTAGTCTCCCAGTCCCTGCCGCTGAAAAACATCTCTACAGCATGATGCTGCCACCACCATGCTTCACCATATGGATGGTGCCAGGTTTCCTCCAGAAGTGATGCTTGGCTTTCAGGCCAAAGAGTTCAATCTTGGTTACATCAGACCAGAGAATCAATTTTCTCATGGTCTGAGAGTCTTTAGGTGCCTTTTGGCAAACTCCAAGTGGACTCAAGGAAAAGTCTTGGTGGTTCCAAACTTCTTCCATTTAAGAATGATGGAAGCCACTGTGTTCTTGGGAACCTTCAATGCTTTGGTACCCTTCCTCAGATCTCTGCTTCGACGCAATCCTGTCTCCGAGCTCTACGTATAATTCCTTCGACCTCATGGCTTGGTTTTTGCACTGATATGCACTCCCAACTGTGGGACCTTATATAGACAGGCGTGTGCCTTTCCAAATCATGTCCAGTCAATTCGAATTTGCTACAGGTGGACTCCAATCAAGTTGTAGAAACATCTCAGGGATGATCAATGGAAACAGGATGCACCTGAGCTCAATTTCGAGTCGCATAGGGTCTGAATACTTATGTAAATAAGGTTTTTCAGTTTTTTTATATTTAATACATTTCAGGAAAAAAAATAAAAAGCTGTTTTCACTTTGTCATTATGGGGTATTGTGTGTAGATTGCTGAGGATTATTTTTTTTTTAATCCATTTTAGAATAAGGCTGTAACGTAATAAAATGTGGAAAAAGTCAAAGGGTCTGAATACTTTCTGAAGGCACTGTATTTATGCCAGTTAGGCTCTACACCCATTGTAAAGCGGATTAATGTGCTTAATTTTAAGAAGTTATTTGGCCACTTTAGTTGTGATACAAACCTTATCAAAACATATATGCCTACATGAGGTGTGCGACTATGATTTGAAAAAGTCAACAACAAAAAAGCCTGCTCCATTTGCCTTAAGCTGGTGATAATGTCATTCATAAGTGATAGGCTAATATTGTCACCCATCATACTATTCTTGATTTAATCATGTCTTTACATATACTAAATAGTATATGTGTGAAATTAGTTTTGATTTAGAATGGACCATTATCATGCACCTGTCTCGAAACACGGGCAGCGTAAAAAATACATGTATTCTATGCACTTAAATACAGAATGGAGGACGTTTTGCCTGTGGTTCATTTTCATGCCAGCCAGGTAAGCTATACTCCTGTTTAGGAAGGAGGAAGGTTGAGAAATAAATATAGTAGGCCTAGCCTATACAAAGCTGATGGGATCCTCCTTTTTTTAATAGAGGCCATCACTCTGTTTTCTCACGCAATTGCATAGCCTATTGAAATGTTGCACAACATTAGCTCATGGGCTCTCATGAAGTGTTAGATTAGATTTTCCATTACATTTGCATTGATGTCAGAGTTATTAGAGGGACAATAGAGTTTGGAATACCAGGCAGTTAGCAAGTTTGGTAGGATACTAATGACCATCAGCAGTAACAGAACTTGGAGAAGCCTAATTACGTGACTAAATGGTCACATGGAATTTGACTGCCATCATGAATCGTGACCGCCGGTGTGGCAGTAATACGGTCACCGTAACAGCCCAAGGTACACATATAATCCATGGTATACAAGGATTTACCCTTATTCTCTTGGGACATTTATTGGGACCTCTTAATCTGCAGATAGGGTTTCATGGCTCTCTTTATCTGAGGACAGAAAACGTCACAAAGAAACAGGCTGCATTATACTCAAATTAGACAGCTCTGAATATTATGTTGCTATATCGCTCTGTCCTCATAGTTTTTCTCGCTAGGGACTGGAACTGGATCATCTTTTCATAATGTCCTCCCACAAAGGTAACTGCTCTATCTAGAATAGCCTACTCTCCCTTCTATGACAGCTGGAACTGCTAGCTAATCCTTTCACGTGGCTATTAGCTAGCTACGAATGCATTTCGAGTTACAACAATAAATACATCAAGATAGGTAGCTAACTAGCTTATATGAAGTTAGCTTACGTAAACTCACCCCATTCCGTACAAATGTAGCGACTGTGTTGACTTCAAAATCGGGGGTGTGAACTAGGTTTCTATTCAAGCGTTGATCGACATGGTAATGGCTCTATAGTATTGGAGAAAAGTTGAAAAAACGGACCCTCCGTTACATCGTGACGTGTCATGTCGTATTGTACAGCACGCATAAAGCAACTATTTCTGTCTCTCTCTCCACCAGGTGTAGTACTGGACAGTGACAGGGGTAAGGGGGGATACCTATTCATTTTTTGCGTCATCATTGCATGCGATCATCCTTCTCAAAGCCGCTGTTTACTTCTAAGATCACTTTAGCACCGCCCTAAAATCCCGATCCAAATTCGACACAAACCTTCAAATAGGTATGTAATCACACATTATATAAACTCTTTATAGTGTTTTATTTACATTTTAGAGGCGATAAGGTGATAAGTTGGACAGATCGAGTGAAAAAAAGCTATTTTCCCACACAACATCTCTCCTTCTTTCTCACTATCACGCATTAGTTTCGCTTCCCCACCCGCCATTTTTAAAAAGACCAGACGGGGCTCATTGCCTGCTTGAATTATGCAGAAACGGGCAGCGTTTAGGTCATGTAATTGATTCTGTTGGAAAGGGGAGAAATTGTACTTTACAATGGTATTGACATTACAGTTGATCTGGAAGTATTACGTTTTTGGGACGCTAAAATAAGGGCAATTGTACGGACCAAGGCGATGTACGAGTTTACGTTAGCTGGTGATATTTAATTCACTTGGCTAGCTATACAGTATGTAAAGTTAGCTAGTTAGCGAACATCACGTTAGCAGCCCGTTTGAATTAGCTTGCACACAGTTCCTGTCGCTATCATTTTCAAAATATATTTACTTACTTGAATAGGTTCTCTAAATGCCTCCACTTTCTGGGTCCTTAGAAAAACTAAATAATGGGCAATCTTCCTGAGGTTTCCGGTGATAGCAAAACGCAGCCACCCATGTGGACGGTTGGTCTTCCGACATGGCACCTGGTGCGGTTGCTAGGTGATTTGTGATGCAACTTCAAGCACTCTATTGTTTGAATGGAATGTTGTCATTTTGGCAGTTCATTTTAACAAATGTATGCAATCATTCCTCTAAAACTGTCTGGCCATCTGGATACTACACATACAGTGCAGATACATTCTAAACATTCATTGTTTCACACAATATCTTAACTTATCACAGCACTGGCAAACCATGGTTGACCAAGATGGCTGACCTTTGGACCATCATAAGAAGGTTCATGTCCATTCTAGTATTTTCATTTCTAATTCTATGTCTGTACTTCTGTCTGTCTGTTCGTCCGTCTGTCCAGCAGCAGCTTAATACCATGTCTTTGTCTTGGCTGGTAAAATGAGCTTCCCTCGACCCAGTGGTAACCTTTGTAACTCTTGCAGCGGTACCCCATGCATATTAAGACATTGGGACAGTCGAGGGGTGTGTTTTTTTTGTTTTGTTGTTGCAGTGGGCTATTGTTGTTTCTGAGTTGTCTAACCTTGGACCTGTCAACTGGGGCCTAGTATCCTCTTTGGTCCGAACCAGGCTTGGCTTTGGCCTTGAGACACTTTGGTGGGTAATGCTTCCTTCTGTGTTCTGAGAGAGAGAGAGAGCAACAGAGAGAGAAGAGAGAAAATGGGAGAGAGATAGAGATAGTCCTAAAGAGAGTGCAGGAGAGAAAGAGCATACGGGGAAGAGACAGAGACAGCGCACAGAGGAGAATAAATACATAAATAGAGTGCAGGAGAGATAGAAAAAAAAAGAGAGGGTAATAGAGAGTACAGGAGGAAGAGAGTGCAGGAAAGAGAGAGAGCAGGAAAGTGACATTTGAGCTAGTTGCCAACTGGGGGAGCTTGTCCTATGCCCACCTGTCTTAAACTGTACAGAACAACTGGAAGTACTGGAGTGCAGATTAGATATCGCTGAGATGCAAGATACCTTTTTTTTTTTTTTTGGGAGCTATCACGCGAGCCTTCTGAAGCCCAAAGGCTTATTCCTATATTTACACGTCATTAAGTAATGTAGATACACGTTACAGGGGGTTACCGCAACCAAGACGTAAGCATTATTGGTGTAAAGTATACTATAGGATAGGTGATATACTACCGGTTTATAACAGTTGATGATACGTAAACATTGTCACCTACTCATATTAGTGATTCATTAGTGATTCACTACTCGTATGTGATTCGTTAGTGATTCACTACTCGTATGTGATTCACGAAATTGGTCTCACTAAGGCTGGGATTAAATCCAAGGCGCATTGTAGTGTAGAGCGCGTGACATTTAAAGGTGTGTGTTTGCGATTTAGCCGGCATTTGCAGCATTGCCTGTGAATGTGATCTCTGTGAACATCAGGGAACATTGCCTTTAAACGGTGCATTGTCGGCTGTATAGCGCACTGCTCTACAACATTCCTCAGGTTGTTAGTTAAGTTCAACTCCATCTCTGATTGGTAAGGTCAACTTTCACAGATGGGCTAGAGCTAGGAAAACAAAATATTATTGAAAAGACTATTATTGAATGGAAGAATGAATGTTTTGCCAAGTGAAGTTTTTTTTGTCTGTGAGAGCAATCAGATATTTGGTTAATCTTGCAATATTTCATATTTGATGTGTTTGAAACTCTGAAGTGTGACACCGATTGTGCAGATCACGCTGTTAATGATTGTTAATGATTGTCAGATGATAAGTAAAGTAATGTGTGTAGGTGTGTGCGTGCGTGCGTGCGTGCGTGCATGTGCATGCACATGTGTGTGTTTGTGTGCGTGCGTTTGCATTTGTTTTATTAGCTTTGACTTGAACATCGTACATTTAGGAGACATAATATCATAGCATACTATTTTCCACTCAAATATAATTAGTCTATTTTCCATTCTCTTTTTTTTCTGGAGGTCCATAATTCACAGACAAAGGGTTTCTCTTCAAATCCCCTTATGCTGACATACCTAAAGAAGACAGATCGCTTGGCTCTCCTCAAAGTTTCCACAACCCATCATTACAAATTAGGCCCAGAAAAGATCCTGTCCTTTGTTGTTTTCCTAGCAGGCTCTTCTAAATGATGGCCTGATAGCTCCTCCAAAAGAGATCACCTGTCTTAGAATCAGTCTGGAACCAATAAAAGTAATTCATTCGGCTCTCTTCTGATATCTGTTATTTTTTTCCCGCCATTCCCTCCTTCTCCCTCTTTAAAGAAGTTGCTATCAGGGATTAGCGTTTGAAATTAATTCTAGACAATGTACAAGACCTCAGATCAACTCTGTGAGACTTTTCCACTTCTCCCTGCTCTCCTCTTTCGCTCTTTCTATTCCCCGCTCTCTGTCCCTCTCTTTCTCTGTACCTCTCTCTCCATCTCTCTCTCTCTCTCTCTCGCTCTCTCTCTCTCCCTCTCATCTCTTTTTCTTTCTCTCCATCTCTTTTTCTCTCACTCTCTCTGTCTCTCAAACTATATCTTTCCATCTGTTGATCCTAGAGAAAGAGATACTCTCCTCCTTCTTTAGTTGTTTTTCTAGAAGACCTTGCCAAGCACAGCTCAGAGAGAGTAAGGACAGAGTGGTCATACATAGAAGTGGTCTCAAATCTCTTTCTCAGGTCTGCTGTCTTCAATGCCTTTCAGAAGCAGGTTTACCTCTAGGGCAGTGTTTCCCAACTCCAGTCCTCGAGTACCCCCAACAGCACACGTGTGTTATAGCCCCGGACAAACTGTTGCGGGTACTCGAGGACTGGAGTTGGGAAACACTGCTCTAGGGTACCCCAATCTAAACCACTGGAAACCAGGGTTGTGTTCAATAGCCACCAAACTGAAACTTTCACAAATGAGTCGTTCATGCACAATGAAAGTTTTCCGTGAAAATACCATGACAAAATTTTGTTTAGTCACGAATACATCAGACAATGATAGGCTCACCATTTAGTGTAAACAGGTTTTTAGAAATGTTTGCTAATTTATTAAAAATTTAAAACAGAAATACCTTATTTACATAAGCATTCAGAACCTTTGCTTTGAGACTCGAAATTGAGCTCAGGTGCATCCTGTTTCCATAGATCATCCTTGAGATGTTTCTACAACTTGATTGGAGTCCACCTGTGGTAAATTCAATTGATTGGACATGATTTGGAAAGGCACACACCTGTCTATATAAGGTCCCATAGTTGATAGTGCATGTCAGAGCAAAAACCAAGCCATGAGGTTGAAGGAATTGTCCGTAGAGCTCAGAGACAGGATTGTGTCGAGGCACAGATCTGGGGAAGGGTACTAAAACTTTTCTGCAGCATTGAAGGTCCCCGAGAACACAGCGGCCTCCATCATTCTGAAAATGGAAGAAGTTTGGAACCACCAAGACTCTTACTAGAGCTGGCTGCCCAGCCAAACTGAGCGATCGGGGCAGAAGGGCCTTGGTCAGGGAGGTGACCAAGAACCTGATGGTCACTCTGAAAGAGCTCCAGAGTTCCTCTGTGGAGATGGGAGAACCTTCCAGAAGGACAACCATCTCTGCAGCACTCCACCAATCAGGCATTTATGGTAGAGTGGCCAGATGGAAGCCACTCCTCAGTGAAAGGCACATCACAGCCCGCTTGGAGTTTACCAAAAGGCACCTAAAACTCTCAGACCATGACAAACAAGACTCTCTGGTCTGATGAAACATAGATTTAACTCTTTTACTTGAATGTCAAGCGTCATGTCTGGAGGAAACCTGGCACCATCCCTCCGGTGAAGCATGATGGTGGCATCATCATGCTGTGGGGATGTTTTTCAGCGGCAGGAACTGGGAAACTCGTCAGGATCGAGGAAAAGATGAACGGAGCAAAGTAAAAAGACATCCTTGATGGAAACCTGCTCCAGAGCGCTCAGCACCTCAGACTGGGGCAAAGGTTCACCTTCCAACAGTACAACGACCCTAAGCACACAGCCAAGACAATGCAGCAGTGGCTTCGGGACAAGTCTCTGAATACCCTTGGTGGCCCAGCCAGAGCCCGGACTTTAACCTGATTGAACATCTCTGGAAAGACTTGAAAATAGCTGTGCCACAACGCTCCCCATCCAACCTGACAGAACTTGAGAGGATCTGCAGAGAAGGTGTGCCAAGCTTGTAGCGTCATATCAAAGAAGACTCGAGGCTGTAATCACTGCCAAAAGTGCTTCAGCAAAGTACTGAGTAAAGGGTTTGAATACTTATGTAAATGTGCAGTGGCGACCCGTCATTCAGGGCAGTTGGGGCAGAGCACCACTTGTTTTGAGCCCCACATTTAAATGTAAAGAAAATGTTACATTTTAAAGTTTGGCATGTTATTTTGGCATTAATACGTGTCACATATCATGCAAACAATGTAAAAACTATATATGTATCATTTGGTTAATAAAGCCGCATACAATCATGATCTCTTTTTTGTTTTATTGAGTAAGGCAGCTCCAAAATGTAGGTGTTTCAGCCAAGCTCAGTGCTTTCTGTGGTGGTGGGACAAGCCAGCTGAAAATATGGAGCGTTGCGCCATGATTGGCTCAGTGATTCTGTCACTCAAGGGAACATTACCTCACCGCGAAGTCTAAGGGGAGACTTCAAAAATTCTAGCCCTTTGGGTGCTGACATAGAGTTACATTAGAAGTGCCCATCCAAGAAGGCTCAAGGTCATTGGCCACAGATAAAATGACGTCAAATCACGTTATATGTACAGTAGCTTTAATTGGACTGATCATGTCAGCATCATACTTTCAAAATCTTAGCTAGCAGTCATCATCATGAATCAAGTAGACAATCTACTGGCAAATCCATTTCAATCCTTGTCATATGAAGATAAATAATGAAGAGAAATTATAGATAAAACGTATCGGTGCTCATCAGCCATTGGACATAAACATTACACAGCAAGTTGGAATTCGCAAATTCAACAATGAGTGGTTTGGAAGAAAGTGAGCACAGCACAACAAGATGAGTCTAAAAATGTATTGTATACTGCTGCATAAATGATGTAATATGCCAGGGAGATATGTGTACTGTAGCTAAGAAAGTAATACTAGGTGTATGTTGTGTAGTAAGCTGTTAGTAGCCCATGTGCCTCATGCTAATAATTTGGTCCCTTTTCCCCTCTTAATTTTGCCTTCTCTTCTGACTTTGTGGTGCACGTGCACATGTAGCCTATAGCCTGTTTTAGAGAAATGTAATCATCGAATATTGTAAGAGCTTTCATTGTCTGCTTATATGCCCCTGTTATTTATCCTACGGTTCTGACTTGGTGTACAGGGAGACTACTGTAAGAATGACCCACGTTCTGAATTCTGTCTCTGTACATTTCATAAGTGCTGAACAAAGTTATATTGACAACGTCCGTCCTAGCTCGCTCATTAATGTCTTAATCAAAATTACGGGTCGCCTTATATCCGCTCATCGTTCCCTTATGCCATAGTTTGTACATCTCCATTGTCAGTAGAAACCACATTTATTTAAACAAATCAGCCATATCAGCCTTATTTTTTAAAAAGGCAGTAAATGAGGCTGAATGAACTGTTTCGCTGCCAGACAAGGCTCCGCTGATAGCCAGGTGTAGCAGTGGTAAGGTGTTGGGACTGCTGTTGGCCTAACAGTTTGCGGGCACCGTTTGTCACTGTTATAGTTTTGTGTAGTGGCTTTGCTGGCATGCATGAAATCAATAGTTTATTTTTTTTGCTCCACCAAGATTTACATGCTAAAATCGCCACTGTAATTGTGATATTTCAGTATTTTTATTTCTTTTTTGGCAAAAAACTGTTTTTGCTTTGTCATTGTGAGGTATTGAGGGTAGATTGATGAGGAGAAAAAAAACGATTTAATCACTTTTAGAATAAAGCTGTAGAGTATCAAAATGTGGAAAAAGTCAAGGGGTCTGAATACTTTCCGGATGCACTGTAAATCTGAGAGGGCATGCAGACACACACACAAACACACATTTTAACGGGATGCCAAAGCCATCCAAGAAAAACAAGAAAGGCTCATTAAAAAGTAAACGTTCTTCACTCCTCACTTCCTGTCCCTCTGTAGTGAAAGGTCAAAGTTAAAAGGTGACATTTGAAGTGACCCTGTGCACCTTGGGAAGGGTTAGGTGGGTTTTACAGTGGTGGCTAGCCACCGATGAATGGGGGAATTGGGGGCAAATGCTCCAGCCTGACTCCCTGCTGCTGCTGTGGACCAGATGGGCTGCAGTCTTTCACCTGTGAACAAGGGTTATAAAAAGCTGTATTCAAACACTGGGAGAGCATTAAAGTGTGTGTGTTTGTGCGCATGTGTGTGTACATGTGTGCAATGAGTGAATCGTTGTGAGAGACAGAGAGATGGTGTTTGATTTATGTTCTAGCTCCACAGCTGTAAAACCGATACATGTGTGAGTGCCATATCATTCACGTCTGCTCAATAAAATTCATTCACTTTATTTTTTATTTTTACTTCTATGCGTCTGCCGGCTTTGAAGGTAAAAGGATACGGTCAGTCTGACATTAAATTTTTCTTTTAAGAGCTAGTGGAAAATATTTCATGGAATCTGGTAGTATTTAGGGAATTGTTCTAAAAATAAGACACCCCTGAGCGCCCTCCAATATACCATTAAACTCCTGAGGAAGCCACCTTGGACGTGGCTCAAACCCTAAAACTCTTACATTTCAACAAATGACAGTTATTGATTCTCTTATTGGTTGGATTCCTGTCTGTTACACGCATCATAGGCTACTGTTCAATCCAAAACGCAGACAAGATTTTCCAGCAAGCGGTATGAAAACACTTTGGGGTGAGGTAAAAAAAAATATCTGTTTTTATTTCACCATGAAAATGTTATTTGCTGTGTGGACAGAAAAACCAGATTAACTTCATATTCCTTCAAACAGCTCTGTTGTGCATGTCTTTAGTCTGTATTTAGTGCAAGTCTGTATTTAGACCTGACCTGAAAACCTGGTCACCTGTTTAGATGTAGTACTACCCTATAGAGTACATATTCAGTACACTCTTAGAATGAAAGATGCCTGGAAGAACCTTTTGTTTTGCTACATCGGCAGAACCTTTCCAGTTCAAAAAGGTAATATATTGTAGAGATGGCAGCCTCGGAGGCGTTGCTTATTGGAGGTGTGGCTCTGAGATAGTTATTTTGGGCCACCCTTTAGTGTAAATGTAATTCCTGTTCATCATGTTAAGTTTGGACATTGCAAAAAAATATGTATTCATATTACATATTCTAATATAATACGAAGAATATTAACATTGCTAATCACATATAGTTATTAAGTGGTAACTTTTCCAACTTTAGTGTTCAACCCTAACGTGATGGCAATACAACAGAACAGAACAGATGAACAGGAATGACATTTATTCAAAAAGATATCTTAAAGTCACGCCCCTACTAAGCCACGCCTTCACTCCAGGGTTCCTCCAGGAACCCGTTGCTACATTGAACCATTAAAAGGATCCTCCAAGAACCCCTCAACTAACTGAAGGTGCAAATATGAACCATTGACTAGCAAATGGTTCCTTGAGGAACTCCACCACATAAGAGTGTACTTATATCCCCCCTTCTAAAAAACACATGTAAATATTTTTTCTATAAATTGTGCCTTTCTGTATTATACTTATGCTAAAAAAATGATATTCTACTGAGCCATTTACTTTGTTCGTATTCTTATATTTTCTTAATTATTATTGTTGTTGCATTGACGAGGAGTTTGCAAGTAAGCATTTTTTTGGATGGTGTATACCATGTGTATCCTGTACATATGACTAATAAAACTTGAAACTATTTACTTACATCAACATAATCGGTGACATTTTAACATAAGAGATGGCAGCTCAGCCCAGACGTATAAAGGACCAGGATAAAAGTGATATGCATTGATAGCAAATTTGTCCATGCTATTTGAATGTACGCAAAACGTTAGACTCTGCATTCTATGAACCAGTGGAGACAGCAATCCACTAGCTAATATTAGCATTTGCTAATTACAAACAAAGTCAATTTCCCCCTTTTAGTATGCTTTATATGTCATGCCCCCCCAAAAAACTATAAATTACATTACATGACCAAAAGTACTGTATGTGGACACCTGCTTGTCGAACATCTTATTCCAAAATCATGGGCATTAATTTGGAGTTGGTCCCCCCTTTGCTGCTATAACAGCCTCCACTCTTCTTGGAATGCTTTCCACTAGATGTTGGAACATTGCTGCGGGGACTTGCTTCCATTCAGCCACAAGATCATTAGTGAGGTCGGGCACTGATGTTGGGTGATTAGGCCTGTTTTGCAGTCGCCGTTCCAATTCATCCCAAAGGTGTTCGATAGGGTTGAGGTCAGGACTCTGTGCAGGCCAGTCAAGTTCTTCCACACCGATCTTGACAAACCATTTCTGTATGGACCTTGCTTTGTGCACAGGGGCATTGTCATCAGCATGACAATGCCCCTGTGCACAAAGCAAGGTCCATACAGAAATGGTTTGTCGAGATCGGTGTGGAAGAACTTGACTGGCCTGCACAGGAAAGGGCCTTCCCCAAATTATTGCCACAAAGTTGGAAGCACAGAATTGTTTAGAATGTGCTTTAGAGTTCAGATTTCCCTTCACTGGAACTAAGGGGCCTAGCCCGAACCATGAATACATCCCCAGAACATTATTCCTCCTCCACCAAACTTTACAGTTGGTCCTATGCATTGGGGCAGGTAGCATTCTCCTGGCATCCGTCAAACCCAGATTTGTCCGTCGGACTACCAGATAGTGAAGTGTGAACATGTTTCCACTGCTCCAGAGTCAAATTTTGGTGAGCTTCACACCACTCATGCCGGCGCTTGGCATTGTGCATGGTGATCTTAGGTTTGTATTAGGTTTGTATGTGCTCGGCCATGGAAACCCATTTTTTGAAGCTCCCGACGAACAGTTATTGTGCTGACGTTGCTTCCAGATTCAGTTTGGAACTCGGTAGTGAGTGTTGCAACCGAGGACAGAAGTTTTTTACGCGCTAAGCGAATCAGCACTCGGCGGTCCCATTCTGTGAACTGTGTGGCCTACCACTTCGCAAGTGAGCTGTTGTTGCTCCTAGATGTTTACACGTCACAATAACAGCACTTATAGTTGACCGGGGCAGCTCTAGCAGGGCACACATTTGACGAAATTACTTGTTGGACAGGTGGCATCCTATGACGGTGCCACATTGAAGGTCACTGAGCTCTTCAGTAAGGCCATTCTACTGCCAATGTTTGTCTATGGAGATTGCATGGCTGTGTGCACAATGTTATACACCTGCCAGGAATAGGTGTGTCTGAAATAGCCGTATCCAGAAATTTGAAGGGGTGTCCACATACTTGTGTATATACAGTTGACATCGGAAGATTACATACACTTAGGTTGGAATCATTAATACTCATTTTTCAACCACTCCACAAACTTCTTGTCAACAAACTATAGTTTTGGCAAGTCAGTTAGGACATCAACTTTGCATGACACAAGTTATTTTTCCAACAATTGTTTACAGACAGGTAATTTCACTTATAATTCACTGTATCACAATTCCAGTGGGTCAGAAGTTTACATACACTAAGTTGACTGTGCATTTAAACAGCTTGGAAAATTCCAGAAAATTATGTCATGGCTTTAGAAGTTTCTGATAGGCTAATTGACACAATTTGAGTCAATTGGAGGTGTACCAGTGGATGTATTTCAAGGCCTAACTTCAAACTCAGTGCCTCTTTGCTTGGCATCATGGGAAAATGAAAAGAAATCAGCCAAGAACTCATAAAAAATTGTAGACCTCCACAAGTCTGGTTCAACCTTGGGAGCAATTTCCAAACGCCTGTAGGTACCACGTTCATCTGTACAAACAATGGTACGCAAGTATAAACACCATGGGACCACGCAGCCGTCACACCGCTCAGGAAGGAGACGCGTTCTGTCTCGTAAAGATGAATGACTTTGGTGCGAAACGTGCAACTCAATTCCAGAACAACAGCAAAGGACCTTGTAAAGATGCTGGAGGAAACAGGTACAAAAGTATCTATATCCACATTAAAACGAGTCCTATATCGACATAACCTGAAAGGCCGCTCAGCAAGGAAGAAGCCACTGCTCCAAAACCACCATAAAAAAGCCAGACTACAGTTTACAACTGCACATGGGGACAAAGATCATACTTTTTGGAGAAATGTCCTCTGGTCTGATGAAACAAAAATATAACTGTTTGGCCATAATGACCATCGTTATGTTTGGAGGAAAAAGGGGGAGGCTTGCAAGCCGAAGAACACCATCCCAACAGTGAAGCACGGGGGTGGCAGCATCATGTTGTGGGGGTGCTTTGCTGCAGGAGGGACTGGTGTACTTCACAAAATAGATGGCATCATGAGGTAGGACAATTATGTGGATATATTGAAGCATCATCTCAAGCCATCAGTCAGGAAGTTAAAGCTTGGTCGCAAATGGGTCTTCCAAATGGACAATGACCCCAAGCATACTTCCAAAGTTGCGGAAAATGGCTTAAGGACAACAAAGTCAAGGTATTGGAGTGGCCATCACAAGGCCCTGACCTCAATCCTGTAGAGAATTTCTGGGCAGAACTGAAAAAGTGTGTGCGAGCAAGGAGGCCTACAAACTTGACTCACTTACACCAGCTCTGTCAGGAGGAATGGGCCAAAATTCACCCAACTTATTGTGGGATGCTTGTGGAAGGCTACCTGAAGTGTTTGACCCAAGTTAAACAATTAAAGGCAATGCTACCAAATACTAATTGAGTGTATGTAAACTTCTGACCCACTGAGAATGTGATGAAAGAAATAAAAGCTGAAATAAATTGTTCTCTCTACTATTATTCTGACATTTCACATTCCTAAAATAAAGTGGTGATCCTAACTGACCTAAGACAGGAAATGTTTACTTTGATTAAAGTCAGGATTTGTGAAAACTCAGTTTAAATGTATTTGGCTAAAGTGTATGTAAACTTCCGACTTAAACTGTATAGTGTATCTAAGACTGTGTTAAATTGGCATTAACAAGGACGGGTATAGCTACAGCTGGAATAATTAGCGGGATAAAGCCATTAAAAAAATCTGTATAATCAATAATGTTGAAATAGTTTGCCGTCAAGTATTGCACCTAAACATCTACTTGACGTATGGACCAAATGAGAGCATGATGACAGTATAAAGAAACTACACCATTCACATAAGGAGAACAGGGTTCGTTTCCATATTTTAATACAGTCGAGCATTTCAGTTGATTCTGTTTGGCAATGTAAAAACTATGAGTAAAAAGCTTTTGGTTGACTTCAAGGGGAAGTTCAGGATTTTACAACTTCATGTTAGATGGATCCACACGCTGCAAGTAGTCTCTGGGAAAAGGACAAATTATAATTAGCCAACACAAACTTTTGCTAAATTTACCCAAACCTAGCTAACAATCAATTGAAGTGATTGCTAGGGGCATGTGTGCATGTTATTTTAATGTTAAAATCACCTTTAAGTCGTATCAAACCAAATATGGGGTTGAATTGGTCATGATTTGGCCTTGAAATTCTGTGATCCATGTTTTGATTTTCTTTTAACGCCACTACAAACTTCAGCTAACTTTAGGGGCATGTGTGCATGTTTTTTGTTGTGGCCATATAACCTTTAAGGAACATCAAAACCAATATGGAGTTGATTTCAGTTGACTTCAACCCTCCTAAACCTAACCTAGCCAGTGCCATTGCTCTTCACCACCTGTCCTATACTCTACAGAACAACAAAGTTATTTTAAATTTTATTTTCCCCCTCCCCCATTGTTTTGCTGACTGACTTCTTGAAAATATGTTGTCCTAGACTCTACAGAACACACAACAACAGGGTTGTCTTTACTTTTTATACATTTTGTATCACACTCCACCCCATTACGTCCCATGCTGACAGGACACCCCCCACATAGACGGGATCAAATACATGTGATTAGCAGATGTTATTGCGGGTGTAGCGAAATGCTTGTGCTTCTAGCTCCGATAGTGCAGTAATATCTAACAAATTGCACAACATATACCCAAGACACACAAATCTAAGTAGGAATGAATTAAGACTATATACATATGGACAAGCGATGTCAGAGCTGAACGGACTAAGATACAGTAGAATAGTATAAGAAACAGTATATACATATGAGATGAGTAATGCCAGATATGTAAACATTAAATGACTAAGATACCGTAGAATAGTATAGAATACAGTATTATAAGGGCACAGGGTGAGACCCAGATGCAGACACGGGAGGCAGATGGTTTGAGTCTCTGATATTTATTAGTATCCAAGGGGCAGGCAAGAGAATGGTCGTGGACAGGCACAAGATCATAACAAGGTCAGAGTCTAGGAGGTACAGAGTGGCAGGCAGGCTCGAGGTCAGGGCAGGCAGTATGGTCAGGCAGGCGGGTTCAGGGATAAATACACCGGGGAAAATAAGTGACACCTGGAGGGGGTGGAGACAATCACAAGGACAGGTGAAACAGATCAAGGTGTGCCAAGTATCAGGGCAGATGAGTAATGAGTAATGCCAGATACAGTACCTTGAAAAAGTATTCATCCCCCTTGGTGTTTTTCCTATTTTGTTGCATTACAACCTGTAATTTAAATCGATTTTTATTTGGATTTCATGTAATGGACATACACAAAACAATTCAAATTGGTGAAATGAAGTGAAAAAAATTACTTGTTTCAAAAAACAAAAATTAAAACAGAAAAGTGATGCATGCATATGTATTCACCCCCTTTGCTATGAAGCCCCTAAATAAGATCTGGTGCAACCAATTACCTTCAGAAGTCACATAATTACTTAAATAAAGTCCTTCTGTGTGCAATCTAAGTGTCACACGATCTGCCACATGATCTCAGTATATATACACCTGTTCTGAAAGGCCCTGTTCTGAAAGGCTACAACACCACTAAGGCGCACCACCAAGCAAGCAGCACCATGAAGACCAAGGAGCTCTCCAAACAGGTCAAGGACAAAGTTGTGGAGAAGTACAGATCAGGGTTGGGTTATAAAAAAATATCAGAAACTTTTAACATCCCACGGAGCACCATTAAATCCATCATTAAAAAATGAAAAAATATGGCACCACAACAAACCTGCCAAGAGAGAGCCGCCCACCAAAACTCACAGACCAGGCAAGGAGGGCATTAATCAGAGAGGCAACAAAGAGACAAAATACACTGCTCAAAAAAATAAAGGGAACACTTAAACAACACAATGTAACTCCAAGTCAATCACACGTCTGTGAAATCAAACTGTCCACTTAGGAAGCAACACTGATTGACAATACATTTCACATGCTGTTGTGCAAATGGAATAGACAACAGGTGGAAATTATAGGCAATTAGCAAGACACCCCCAATAAAGGAGTGGTTCTGCAGGTGGTGACCACAGACCACTTCTCAGTTCCGATGCTTCCTGGCTGATGTTTTGGTCACTTTTGAATGCTGGCGGTGCTTTCACTCTAGTGGTAGCATGAGACGGAGTCTACAACCCACACAGTGGCTCAGGTAGTGCAGCTCATCCAGGATGGCACATCAATGCGAGCTGTGGCAAGAAGGTTTGCTGTGTCTGTCAGCGTAGCGTCCAGAGCATGGAGGCGCTACCAGGAGACAGGCCAGTACATCAGGAGACGTGGAGGAGGCCGTAGGAGGGCAACAACCCAGCAGCAGGACCGCTACCTCCGCCTTTGTGCAAGGAGGAGCAGGAGGAGCACTGCCAGAGCCCTGCAAAATGACCTCCAGCAGGCCACAAATGTGCATGTGTCTGCTCAAACGGTCAGAAACAGACTCCATGAGGGTGGTATGAGGGCCCGACGTCCACAGGTGGGGGTTGAGCTTACAGCCCAACACCATGCAGGACGTTTGGCATTTGCCAGAGAACACCAAGATTGGCAAATTCGCCACTGGCGCCCTGTGCTCTTCACAGATGAAAGCAGGTTCACACTGAGCACATGTGACAGACGTGACAGAGTCTGGAGACGCCGTGGAGAACGTTCTGCTGCCTGCAACATCCTCCAGCATGACCGGTTTGGCGGTGGGTCAGTCATGGTGTGGGGTGGCATTTCTTTGGGGGGCCGCACAGCCCTCCATGTGCTCGCCAGAGGTAGCCTGACTGCCATTAGGTACCGAGATGAGATCCTCAGACCCCTTGTGAGACCATATGCTGGTGCGGTTGGCCCTGGGTTCCTCCTAATGCAAGACAATGCTAGACCTCATGTGGCTGGAGTGTGTCAGCAGTTCCTGCAAGAGGATGGCATTGATGCTATGGACTGGCCCGCCCGTTCCCCAGACCTGAATCCAATTGAGCACATCTGGTACATCATGTCTCGCTCCATCCACCAACGCCACGTTGCACCACAGACTGTCCAGGAGTTGGCGGATGCTTTAGTCCAGGTCTGGGAGGAGATCCCTCAGGAGACCATCCGCCACCTCATCAGGAGCATGCCCAGGCGTTGTAGGGAGGTCATACAGGCACGTGGAGGCCACACACACTACTGAGCCTCATTTTGACTTGTTTTAAGGACATTACATCAAAGTTGGATCAGCCTGTAGTGTGGTTTTCCACTTTAATTTTGAGTGTGACTCCAAATCCAGACCTCCATGGGTTGATAAATTTGATTTCCATTGATCATTTTTGTGTGATTTTGTTGTCAGCACATTCAACTATGTAAAGAAAAAAGTATTTAATAAGAATATTTCATTCATTCAGATCTAGGATGTGTTATTTTAGTGTTCCCTTTATTTTTTTGAGCAGTGTATAACCCTGAAGGAGCTGCAAAGCTCCACAGCAGAGATTGGAGTATCTGTCCATAGGACCACTTTAAACCCTACACTCCACAGAGCTGGGCTTTATGGAAGAGTGGCCAGAAAAAAGCTATTGCTTAAAGAAAAAAGTAAGCAAACACGTTTGGTGTTTGCCAAAAGGCATGTGGGAGACTCCCCAAACATATGGAAGAAGGTACTCTGGTCAGATGAGACTAAAATGGAGCTTTTTGGCCATCAAGGAAAACGCTATGTCTGGCACAAACCCCACACCTCTCATCACCCAGAGAACACCATCCCCACAGTGAAGCATGGTGGTGGCAGCATCATGCTGTGGGGATGTTTTTCATCGGCAGGTACTGGGAAACTGGTCAGAATTGAAGGAATGATGGATGGCGCTAAATACAGGGAAATTCTTGAGGGAAACCTGTTTCAGTCTTCCAGAGATTTGAGACTGGGACGGAGGTTCACCTTCCAGCAGGACAATGACCCTAAGCATACTGCTAAAGCAACACTCAAATGTTTTAAGGGGAAACATTTACATTTCTTGGAATGGCCTAGTCAAAGCCCAGACCTCAATCCAATTGAGAATCTGTGGTATGACTTAAAGTTTACTGTACACCAGCAAAACCCATCCAACTTGAAGGAGATGGAGCAGTTTTGCCTTGAAGAATGGGCAAAAATCCCAGTGGCTAGATGTGCCAAGCTTATAGAGACATATTTGTCTTATTTCTTGTTTGTTTCACAAGAAAAAATATTTTGCATCTTCAAAGTGGTAGGCATGTTGTATAAATCAACCTCCAAAAAAAATCAATTTTAATTCCAGGTTGTAAGGCAACAAAATAGGAAAAATGCCAAGGGGGGTGAATACTTTCGCAAGCCACTGTATGTAAACATTATTAAAGTGACTAGTGTTCCATTCCTTAAAGTGGCCAGTGATTTCTAGTCTATGCCTATAGGCAGCAGCCTCTAATGTGCTGGTGATGGCTGTTTAACAGTCTGATGGCCTTGAGGTAGAAGCTGTTTTTCAGTCTCTCGGTCCCAGCTTTGATGTACCTGTACTGACCTCGCCTTCTGGATGATAGCGGGGTGAACAGGCAGTGGTTGATGTCCTTGATGATCTTTTTGGCCTTCCTGTGACATCGGGTGCTGTAGGTGTCCTGAAGGGTGGGTAGTTTGCCCCTGGTAATGCATTGGGCAGACCAGCACCACCCTCTGGAGAGCCTTGCGGTTGTGGGTGGTGCAGTTGCCGTACCAGGCGTTGATACAGCCCATCAGGATTCTTTCAATTGTGCATCTGTAAAAGTTTGTGAGGGTTTTAGGTGATTGTCTGTAGTCCCTGCCACATACGTCTCGTGTCTGAGCCGTTGAATTGCGACTCCACTTTATCTCTATACTGACGTTTAGCTTGTTTGATTGCCTTTGCGGAGTGAATAACTACACTGTTTATATTCTGCCATATTACCAGTCGCCTTGTCATGTTTAAATTTTAAATGTATTTATTTATTTTATCGTTATTGTAAAATCCAGTGTGCAAAGCTCTTAGAGACTCAGAAAGACTCAGTTGTAATCGCTTACAAATGTGATTCTAACATTTATTTACTCAATGGTGTGAATACTTATGTAAATGAGATATTTCTGTATTTCATTGTTTTCACTTTGTCATTGTGGGGTATTGTCACGTTCCTGACCTTATTTCCTTTGTTCAGTATTGTTTAGTTGGTCAGGACGTGAGCTGGGTGGGCATTCTATGTTATGTGTTTCTATGTTGGATTCATTGTTTGGCCTAATAAGGTTCTCAATCAGGGGCAGGTGTTTGTCATTGTCTCTGATTGGGAACCATATTAAGGTTGACTGTTTTCACTGTTTGTTTGTGGGTGATTGTTGCCGTGTCTGTGTTTGTTCGCCACACGGTACTGTTTTCGTTTGTTTGTTCCTGTTCGTGCGTTCATGTTTTATATGTTCTCAAGTTCAGGTCTGTTCACGTCGTTTTGTTGTTTTTGTATTTTGTCAGTGTTCTGTTTTGTTGGATATTTATTAAAATTCAACATCATTTATCACGCTGCGCCTTGGTCCTCCTCTCTTCCACCTAACGACGAGCGTTACAGGTATTGTGTGTAGAAAGGTGATATATATTTTTTTAATCCATTTTGAATTCAGGCTGTGACACAAAATGTGGAATAAGTCAAAGGGTATAAATACTTTCTGAAGGCACTGTATGTGGATGCCACTCTAGATGACATCACACACACACACACACGCACACACACACACACACACACATAGTTGTGTGACATATTTTTACACTTCATCTTCTCCTTTCCTCTTCCTTTCTATCTTAATGCTCTCGGTTTAATTTTTATCTTGAATTTTTATGCAAGGCTTTGGAAGTGGCAAAGTTTACGGATTGCCAGTGTTTGTTGTCGGTGACTAAAGTTCATACTTTTCAACGGTGAACTCTTTTCAGGTGGTTGAAGTGGGTCATAGCTAAACGGTACAGAGTATTGCCACCTCTTTTCTACTGAGTACTGATACTTAAATAATACCTGTTTTAAAGGTAGCAATGCATGAAGTAAACAGTAATATCATCCGATTTCTGCAACAACGACGAATATAAATAATACCTGTTTTAAAGGTAGAGTCAGCGATGCATGAAGTAAATAGTAATATCATCTGATTTCTGCAACAATGAAGAATATGAATCACAACGCTAAACTTTCTCTGCTGTTTTGGTCCCACAGCTATCACTTTGCAGCAGTGTGAAGTGCACCCATGCACATGTGCAGATATGTTTTGCAAGTGTAACATCGCTCATCAGCATTTCATCCTGCAACGTCATATCGTTAAGTATCAGTTTAAAATATGAACCCAATTACAGTTGTAACGCTCGTCGGAAGAAGTGGACCGAGGTGCAGCGTGGTACGTGTTCATGATTCTTTATTTAATCAGAACACCAAACAAAAACAACAAAAGAATAACGAACGTCACATTCTGCAGGCTTCACAGAGCTAACAAAAAACAACATCCCACAAAACTAAGGTGGCAAAACAGGCTGCCTAAGTATGATTCCCAATCAGATACAGCTGTCCCTGATTGAGAACCATACCCGGCCAAAACATAGAAATAAAGAACATAGAGTTTCCCATCCGAGTCACACCCTGACCAACCAAACATAGAGAATAAAAAGATCTCTACGGTCAGGACGTGACAACATTATAGTTAACGTGAGTACCATTAGTGCTTAAAGTGGACTGAAATAGTTACCCATAATCAATTTGGGTGCCTGTACACGTTATATTTAGATGCTGATCCACAATTAAAACTTAAAAAATGCAATGTATTTGGTCATTAAGAGTGGGGTGGTGACTTAATACCTTGGGAAAGGCGGCTGAAGTGTTACCACTATCCCTTTGACATTCTCCATTGCACACACATGCTCGCACCATCACTGTTATTTTATTGAAAATGTGTTGACTAATTTTGTACCGTGCTTTCGGACCACATTTTGAAAATGTTTGTGGTCCGAGGCGTTTCACTTCTCATGAGGTGCTGGACAGAATAATTCATGTATTTATTGGCAATTTGATATTAGAATTTGTGAATGAAGTAAAAAATATGTCAAGGTACTGTGTTATTGGAGTACGCATAAAGACAGAGAAAAATCCATCAGCATAGTCATGTTATGAGTTAGAGAGAATAGTCCTTGTTGTTACACAGGAACAATCAGAGGCACTGCTATTTTTTTCTGATCACCTGGCATATAATAGACTTTATATAGTACAGCCTGTTCAGCAGACTATTCATCTGATCTTGTTGTGATCAATTGCCGGTGTGATCACAGTAACGCCATTGAAACAAGAGAGACCCACAAGGAGCTCGGTTCTCAGGGTTCTCGGACTCTCGGACACGGCCCAAATTGACCTTAGTTAGGCACAGATTTAGGATTAGCCTTCCCTCCCATGATTGTAACCTAAACCATAATGGTGGGGAAATAGATCAGTGTTTATAGGGGTAACTATATAGGATTCTGTCCTGGTGTATGGGGCAGGGCATGGGGCAGTTTCATAAGAGAGACCTGGTAGAGACATGGATGGTGGAAAGGAGGTTGGTGGGGGTGAGGTGAGGAGGGAGGTAACCTGAGAGGCAGGAGGCATTCCTGGTAGGGCAGCTACATCTGTGGACACAATTATCTGGTTCACATAATCTCATTTCACATGGAGGCTGTGAACAGCATAAATACAAACAGGAGTGAGGGAGAGAGAGAGGATATGAGAGTAGAGAAAGATATGCTGTAGGTTAACTGTCTCAAGAAAACAATTGCGAAGTTAAGTAGATTTGATTTTGCTGTGTAGAAAAATGGTCTGTTAACGTGTACTTTGTTGTGGATTTCTTAAAAACTGAACGTTTCTATTTTTTATTTGCCTAGGTGGCAGCAAACCAATTTTTGCTAACCAAGTTCGTTAGCTGGTTATTTAGTAACGTCCAGAATCTCCTGGTTAGCATTTATGAAGAATATTGCAATGCTAGTGGAAAAGGATTGTATCAGTTATCGGTGCATTCAAAAGCATGTGGAAAGCAAGCAAGGATACAGTCCATTTCCACTTGCAAAAATTCTAGCCAGGAGATTATGGGGCTCGTTTCACAAAAATTGCTATGGGCAAGAAGAAATGGCTAAACCTGTGCCACGAACTTGTGCCACTCGTGCTTGTTCATGGAAATTACGAAGGTAATCGGCCACTCTGCAAACATTTTTGTGAATTGCCTTCGTGAAACGAGTTAAAATAACCTGCTTTCCAACGCCAAAATGGTTTAGAAATAACACAGAAATAAGATTTAACTTCAACTAAAGTTAACTATCCCTTAAAACCCATAAGAGTTTGAGCCCTGTCTAAGTTGGGAAGTTCTACTAAGCTATATGGAGTGCCATACCAAGGATAATTTAGCTATTTGATTTTTAATTTAGAATTATAAAAACAAATAATACAAATATATATATATATATTCTTTAATGGGGCCTTCCTGCTATTAGCCCATACAAACACATTGAATAACAGATTCACTACATGGAAGCGTTTAGTGACAAAACAGTCTTGGGGGGGGGGGTTCTACTAAGCTATACCAAGGATAATTTTGCATGGAACAACAGATAGACAGCCCAAAAATCACAAGGAAGTTTGTTCTGGCGTGTCTGTCCTATATCTGAAAAATATAAGAAATATCAGGAAACATATATGTGACCGACCAGCTCCATTCTGTCTTTGTAGCAAAATTTGAAATTGTGTTTTTTAAATTGAATAAAAGTAGAGACCAAGAGCAAGAAAATTGTGTATCATACACTACAGTTGTGTAACAATGGGAAAGTAATTCTGCTTTGACAGTTGATAAACGTGTAACCCCACTTTTGAGAAAATGGCCCTTGAATATTTTGGTACACCTACTGGCGAGCTCTTCTTTGTGAGGCCATACTAAACAACCAAAGATTTCAAGACTAAAGGCTGGTTTATACTACGTCTATCGACATGTCTGTATACAGTTCATTATTACAGGAAAATAAACCCACAACAAGATCATTATTTACAAGTTACAGAATATTAAAGAAAATATCTTACAGTTGTAAGTGTGAAGAAATCATAGCAGGGGATTCTAACAGAGAATTTTAGAACATGGACACTGTGTCGTTGGCCTAACGTTATATCCTAATTTGAATTTGGTGCAGGTCATGTTGTTCTTCACATTACTGTCTCTGGTAAACACACACTATATCAAATAAAATCAAAGTTTACTTCTCACATGGACAGGATACAGAAGATGTAAACGTTAGAGAAATGGTCACTTGCATAGTGGAGTCTTTTGTATAGACATGTAGCTAGCTAGCTAAACAATGAACCATAATCCAAACTCCTACCCTGCAAGAATCTACAGGTAGCTAAATGCTAACAAACTAGGTTCAATGTTAGCTAGCTAGCTAACATTAGGCTATAACTAGCAATGCAAATGGCTCTGAGACACAAATAATATTACTACACAGATCAAACATGTAACATTAGCTAGCGAGCCAGCCAGTTAAAGTTAGCTAACAGTACGCATTAATTAAAAATGACTTTCTGACAAAATTAGAAACTTATAATATCTGAACATTTTGCTATTTTTCCTCTAAACATGGATGAAGGCTTCTCCTTCTCTGTCGTGGATGCCATGGTTGCCTTTAGTTTGAAGATGTAATCCGGAGACAGGTGTTTTATACAACAGCCTTCTGAGTTCTCTTTTCGACTCCCTTCACATTTACAATCAAACGCCTGAATTTTCTCCATCTCCTTTACTATCATACTCTGCTTCCAACGGGCATTCCACTGATTTTAAAACTCGGTCCTCCAGAAATGGATAGATATCTTTAAAAAAAATCCCAGTTTGAAAGGATTACCTACAACAACTGAGCAGCTCATTATAGACAGAAGCCATTATCTCGTCCAATCATGGCTAGCGGGAAGATTCCTTCCTTTTTCTGTGGCTAAACCAAGTAGGCGCGTAATTTAACAATTGTATTCGTATTTACAGATGCATACAAGTTTTTTAATACGGTACATGAAAGTTCACATGTTCCAGAAGGTATTTCTGCCAAAAAACAAATTTTTACACGTGACATATGCCTGAAACCAGTCAAGTATATATATGGATATTTCTTTTTTTACACATGTATTTAACCCCTTATTTGTGGAACTAAACAGTCTCCATATATACTTCCATTCCATTCAAGACTCAGATGAGTCTTGTGAGGCCTGTGGGCATCTTAGAGCAAAACAACTGACATGTACAGTGAGACGGTTGTTTTATGCTACAGATAGAAGTTGGCAGATCGGCTATACCGACTTCAGACGAGTCCCAAGGCGCTTGCGGGGGTCACAGAGCAAAACACAGAACACCATGGTGTTTGTGAGAGTCTCTTCTCTCCATAGAGGAAAAGGTTTTGTGAGAAGACCGATTGAGACTCATCCAAGACCGATTGAGACTCATCCAATGCAACAACAAAAAAACAGATCTCTAGCTTAAACTGACAGATTGCGCTTACGCTAATTAGATCTCCGTGATGGCGTGGCATCGAATTTAGGGGGTTTAAGATTGTGGTTGCTTGGTTAGTTGAGCAGAATTGAGCACTATGGAAGGATGTATGATGGGGCACCTACTGTAGGGGAGTGTAACTGGTAGTAGTTGTATGTTTTTACACAGTACCCAAGACCAGTATTTGAGTATAGTTGACCAAGCGTGAATACCTCAATGGGGATTTGATTGATATTGAGCTCCTAGATATCATCCTAAAGATGCTTTTCCCACTACCGCGAACTGAGATCAGCTGACTCTACCACCCGCTCCCCCACCCTTGCCACAACACCTTTCTCCCTTCTCTCTCACACATTATGTCACCCCTCTCGCTCTCTCACACTATGTCATTTCACTGGCATCTGAGCCTGTGACTCTCAAATGTTCCTGCATCGTGATTTGTGACTCACAGTTCTCTGGTGACCCGTCAGGTAAACAAAACAAATGTGAATAGGCAGTCGCAAAAAAGGTACAACCCAATAGGAACTATGCACAATACACCATTTGAGAAGCATTGTCAGCGGCAGACCTGCATCTAACACATTTATGTGAAATACTTTCAAATACTTTAGCTGTGGCTGATTTAGACTGCGTGTATAAGTGCTCTATATGTTGTGGGTCTCTTAACCCCATTACTCGTTCCCTCACTCATTCCTCACTCCCTTTGACGATCGCTCTCATCCTCCTTCTCTCTTTCTCTATCATCCGATGAGATTCTAATGGAGATTCAGGTGAGCAGGAGATGCAGAGTGAAGGGTAGACACAGGGATTAAACCCCGGTCTCAGGCTTGTTGTACATGTGCATAGAACCAGGAATGTATTTCCTTCTCTCTCTCTCTTTCTCTCTCTCTGTTTTTATTTATTTATTATTTAACCTTTATTTAACTAGGCAAATCAGTTAAGAACAAATTTTTATTTACAATGACGGCCTACCAAAAGTCAAAAGGCCTCCTGTGGGGACAGGTCCTGGGATTAAAATAAATAAATAAATAAATACAATATAAATATAGGACAGACAACACAACACTACATAAAGAGAGACCTAAGACAACAACATAGCAAGGCAGCAACACAACATAACAACATGGTAGCAACACAACATGGCAGCAGCACAGGGTACAAACATTATTGGGCACAGACAACAGCACAAAGGGCAAGACGGTAGAGACAACAATACATCACATAGAGCAGCCACAGCTGTCAGTAAGACTGTCCATGATTGGGTCTTTGAATGAAGAGATTGAGATAAAACTGTCCAGTTTGAGTGTTTGTTGCAGCTCGTTCCAGTCGCTAGCTGCAGCGAACTGAAAAGAGGAGCAACCCAGGGATGTGTGTGCTTTGGGGACCTTTAACAGAATGTGACTGGCAGAACGGGTGTTGTAGGTGGAGGATGAGGGCTGCAGTAGATATCTCAGATAGGGGGGAGTGAGGCCTAAGAGGGTTTTATAAATAAGCATCAACCAGTGGGTATTGCGACAGGTATACAGAGATGACCAGTTTAAAGAGGAGTAGAGAGTGCAGTGATGTGTCCTATAACGAGCATTGGTGGCAAATCTGATGGTCGAATGGTAAAGAACATCTAGCCGCTCGAGAGCACCTTTTTCTGCCTATCCATAAATTATGTCTCCGTAATCTAGCATGGGTAGGATGGTCATCTGAATGAGGGTTATTTTGGCAGCTGGGATGAAAGAGGAGCGATTATGATAGAGGAAACCAAGTCTAGATTTAACTTTAGCCTGCAGCTTTGATATGTGCTGAGAGAAGGACAGTGCACCGTCTAGCGTGTTGAGTGTTGAGAATGACACAAATATTCATTTCCACAAAGTTTGCTGCTTCAGTGTCTTTAGATATTTTTGTCAGATGTTACTATGGAATACTGATGTATATTTACAAGCATTTCATAAGTGTCAAAGGCTTTTTTTGACAATTACATGAAGTTGATGCAAAGAGTCAATATTTGCAGTGTTGACCCTTCTTTTTCAAGACCTCTGCAATCCGCCCTGGCATGCTGTCAATTAACTTCTGGGCCACATCCTGACTGATGGCAGCCCATTCTTGCATAATCAATGCTTGGAGTTTGTCAGAATTTGTGCGTTTTTGTTTGTCCACCCGCCTCTTGAGGATTGACCACAAGTTCTCAATGGAATTAAGGTCTGGCGAGTTTCCTGGCCAAGGACCCAAAATATCGATGTTTTGTTCCCCGAGACACTTAGTTATCACTTTTGCCTTATGGTAAGGTGCTCCATCATGCTGGAAAAGGCATTGTTCATCACCAAACTGTTCCTGGACGGTTGGGAGAAGTTGCTCTCATGGGATGTGTGAAGTTGCTCTCGGAGGATGTGTTGGTACCATTCTTTATTCATGGCTGTGTTCTTAGGCAAAATTGTGAGTGAGCCCACTCCCTTGGCTGAGAAGCAACCCCACACATGAATGGTCTCAGGATGCTTTACTGTTGGCATGACACAGGACTGATGGTAGCGCTCACCTTGTCTTCTCCTGACAAGCTTTTTTCCGGATGCCCCAAACAATCAGAAAGTTGATTCATCAGAGAAAATGACTTTACCCCAGTCCTCAGCAGTCCAATCCCTGTACCTTTTGCAGAATATCAGTCTGTCCCTGATGTTTTTCCTAGAGAGAAGTGGCTTCTTTGCTGCCCTTCTTGACACCAGGCCATCCTCCAAAAGTCTTCGCTTCACTGTGCGTGCAGATGCACCTGCCTGTTGCCATTCCTCAGCAAGCTCTGTACTGGTGGTGCCCTGAAGCGTTCTTCACAACAATTGAACCACTCTCCTTGAAGTTCTTGATGATCCAATAAATGGTTGATTTAGGTGCATTCTTACTGGCAGCAATATCCTTGCCTGTGAAGCCCTTTTTGTGCAAAGCAATGATGACAGCACGTGTTTCCTTGCAGTTAACCATGATTGACAGAGGAAGAACAATGATTCCAAGAACAACCCTCCTTTTGAAGCTTCCAGTCTGTTATTCGAACTCAATCAGCATGACAGAGTGATCTCCAGCCTTGTCCTCATCAACACTCACACCTGTGTTAACGAGAGAATCACTGGCATTGTAACGGAACTCTAATTCCTCCTCCTCCTCGGACGAGGAGAGGAGAGAGGGATCGGAAGACCAATGTGCAGCGAGGTATGATGACATAATAGATTTATTTAAAGACGAAGACGAACACGAAAAAACACTTGGTAAATACAAAACAACAAAACGACGTAGACTGACCTAAAACATGAGAACTACAAATACACGAAGAACGCACGAAACAGGTACAGACTACAAACCAACGCTACAGTCCCGTGTGGCACGAACATACATACAGACACAGGAGACAACCACCCACAAACAAACAGTGAGAACAACCTACCTTAATATGACTCTCAATCAGAGGAAACGTCAAACACCTGCCTCTGATTGAGAGCCATACCAGGCAACCCAAAACCAACATAGAAACAGAAAACATAGACTGCCCACCCAAAACTCACGCCCTGACCAATAAACACATACAAAACAAGAGAAAACAGGTCAGGAACGTGACAGGCATGATGTCAGCTGGTCCTTTTGTGGCAGGGCTGAATTGCAGTGGAAATGTTTTTTGGGGATTCAGTTCATTTGCATGGCAAAGAGGGACTTTGCAATTAATTGCAATTCATCTGATCACTCTTCATAACATTCTGGAGTATATGCAAATTGCCATCATACAAACTGAGGCAGCAGACTTTGTTAAAATTAATATTTGTGTCATTCTCAAAACTTTTGGCCACGACTGTACTTGTATAAGGTGACTACCTCAAGCTCTACCCCGTCAGAGGTAGGAATAACACTTGTGGGAAGATGGGTATTCTTCTTACCAAACCACATTACGTTTGATTTGGAGGTATTTAGGACAAGGTTAAGGGTAGAGAAAGCTTGTTGGACACTAAGAGAGCTTTGTTGTAGAGCATTTAACACAAAATCCGGGGAGGGGCCAGCTGAGTATAAGACTCTGTATAAGACTCTATCATCTGCATATAAATGGATGAGAGAGCTTCCTACTGCCTGAGCTATGTTGTTGGTGTAAATTGTGAAGAGCACAGGGCCTAGGATAGAGCCTTGGGGTACTCCCTTGGTGACAGGCAGTGGCTGAGAAAGCAGAATTTCTAACATTATACAATGCACTCTTTGAGAGAGGTAGTTAGCAAACCAGCCCAAAGACCCCTCAGAGACACCAATACTCCTTAGCCGGCCCACAAGAATGGAATGGTCTACCGTATCAAAAGCTTTGGCCAAGTCAATAAAAATATCAGGACAACGTTACTTAGAGTCAAGGGCAATGGTGACATCTCATTGAGGACCTTTAAGGTTGCAGTGACACATCCATAACCTGAGCGGAAACCAGATTGCATACCAGAGAGAAGACTATAGACATCAAGAAAGCCAGTCAGTTGATTATTGACAAGTTTTTTCAACACTTTTGATAAACAGGGCAAAATAGAAATAGGCCTATGACAGTTAGGATCAGCTTTATCTCCCCCTTTAAATAAAGGACAAACCGTGGCTGCCTTCCAAGCAATGTGAGCCTCCCCAGAAAGAAGAGACAGGTTAATTTACTATATTTACTATAGATCTTAACCTGAGTCTCTCTCTCTCCTCCAGGTGTAGCAGTGCTGGTGTCCCCAGATGTTCCTCTTCAGGTGGGAATGGAGAGCCGACAGCATTTTTGCCTGCAGTCTCCCTCCAGCCTGGAGCGCACTCCGCTTCAGTACACTGTGTGCGTGGGCCACAACATCAGGGCTGTACACCAGGAGGTGCTGCAGCAGCTCTCATCGCCCAGCAGGGAGCTGCCCAACATGGACGTCTTATGGTACAACTCCCTCATCTTCGTCTTCCTGAATTGTATTACATTTAATTTAGATGACAGTGGCCATTTAACATAAAATCTAGCTATCTGTGATAATTTATGGATGGAGATCATTACCTATTCATAACGCGACTAGATGCATCCACAGGCAATGTCTACGATTGGTATGACGCCGGTTGCCGCTTATGGATATGACAGCTCTAACGCAGTTCCACTTCCAACACTGCCAAGACACCAGCTATGTGGGTGTCAGCTAGCGCGGATTGATTGAAACCCAACGAGATCACACAAATGTCCATTTCAGTTGGAATCCTAACTTGAGATGCCTGCGCGTTTAACTCAGCAGTCGCATAATTGATGCGTAACGCATTGATGTCAAAAACGTATGCATGTGGACCTCAAGTTAGAATTTTGGTCTCATTGACCAAATATCTATCTGTCTGTCCATCCGTCCCCCATCCAGGTTGCCTTTCTGGAAGCTTCTGGCCAGTGTGGACTCAGGGCCAAAGGTAGAGAGGGAGTTGAGGACCTTCTCCAACCGTCTGAGGAGACACCAGCTGGGAGAGGGGGCCATCAGCCTCAACGAACATTCCACTGCCCTCCTCGCCGACATGGTATGTCCCTTCTCTCCTCTCCTTACGTCAAAGAATTCAACCCAAACGGTTACCATTATAACAAGCAGTTTCTAATTAACTACCTGGTAAGCAGCGGCCTGAAAAATAAAGTGTTACCCTCGCCTCCTCTCTCGTCTTCATTTTGACCCTCCAAGGTGTTTGATTGACAGTTGCTGGACCCAGGTTTGAGTCCTGCTCGAGGCTACTCCCAAAAAGGTTTTTCAAAATAAGGGGTAGTATAGCAAACTGTATTAGCCCAACAGCACCTCACAAACAAGTCGAGAGGTTCGGATGTGTGTTTGTGGTGCCAGGACAACAAGCCCTCCCTCAACGTGAGCAAGACAAAGGAGATGATCATGGACTACAGAAAAAGGAGGGCCGAACACGCCCCCATTCACATCGATGGGGCTGTAGTGGAGCGGGTCGAGAGATTCAAGTTCCTTGGTGTCCACATCACCAACAAACTATCATGGTCCAAACACACCAAAAACGTTGTGAAGAGCGCACGACAATGCCTTTCCCCCTCAGGAGACTGAAAATATTTGGCATGGGTCCCAAGATCCTCAAAAAGTTCTACAGCTGCAACATCGAGAGCATCCTGACCGGTTGCATCACCGCCTGGTATAGCAACTGCTCGCCATCCGACCGTGAGGCACAACAGAGGGTAGTGTGTACAGCCCAGTACATCACTGGGTCACACTTCCTGCCATCCAGGACCTATATACTAGGCGGTGCCAGAGGAAGGCCTAAAGAATTGTCGAAGACTCCATTCACCCAAATCATAGACTGTTCTCTCTGCTACCACACGGTAAGTGGTAGAGGAGCGCTAAGTCTAAGTCCAAAAGGCTCCTTAACAGCTTCTACCCACAAGCCATAAGACTACTGAACATTTAATCGTGAAGGATGCTCTCGATGGTGCAGCTGTAAAACCTTTTGAGGATCTGAGAACCCATGCCAAATCTTTTCAGTCTCCTGAGGGGGAATAGGTTTAGTTGTGTCTGCTTCACGACTGTCTTGGTGTGCTTAGACCATGTTAGTTTGTTGGTGATGTAGATGCCAAGGAACTTGGAGCTCTCAACCTGCTCCACTACATCCCCGTCGATGAGAATGGGGGCGTGCTCGGTCCTCCTTTTCCTGTTGTCCACAATCATCTCCTTTGTCTTGATCACGTTGAGGAAGAGGTTGTTGTCATTGCAGTCATGAGTGAACAGGGAGTACAAGAGGGGACTGAGCACGCACCCCTGAGAGGCCCCCGTGTTGAGGATCAGCGTAGCGGATGTGTTGTTACCTACCCTTACCACCTGGGGGCGGCCCGTCAGGAAGTCCAGGATCCAGTTGCAGAGGGTGGTGTTTAGTCCCAGGTTCCTTAGTTTAGTGATGACCTTTGAGGGTACTATGGTGTTGAACGCTGAGCTGTAGTCAGTGAATAGCATTCTCACATAGGTGTTCCTTTTGTCCAGGTGTGAAAGGGCAGTGTGGAGTCCAATAGAGAATGCATCATTTGTGGATCTGTTGGTGCGGTATGCTAATTGGAGTGGGTCTAGGGTTTCTGGGACAGTGGTGTTGATGTGAGCCATGACCAGCCTTTCAGAGCATTTCATGGCTACAGACGTGAGTGCTACAGGTCGGTAGTCATTTAGGCAGGTTACCTTAGTGTTCTTGGGCACAGGGATTATGCTGGTCTGCTTGAAACATGTTGGTATTACAGACTCAGACAGGGAGAAGTTGAAAATGTCAGTAAAGACACTTGCCAGTTGGTCAGCGCATGCTCGGAGTACACGTCCTGGTAATCCATCTGGCCCTGCGGCCTTGTGAATTATTACCTGTTTAACTTCTTATGGGCAGGTGGGACGGTAGCGACGGTAGCGTTCAAACTACAGAATTATAAATATTTAACTTTCATAAAATCACAAGTGTAATACATCAAAATTAAGCTTAATTTCTTGTTAATCCAGCCGCTGTGTCAGATTTCAAAAAGGCTTTACGGCGAAAGCACATCATGCGATTATCTGAGGACAGCGCCCCGTGTACAAACACATGAAAAACATATTTCAACCAGGCAGGTGCGCCACGAAAGTCAGAAATAGCGCTATAATAAATGCCTTACCTTTGATGATCTTCTTCTGTTGGCACTCCAAAAGGTCCCAGATACATCACAAATGGTCCTTTTGTTTGATAATGTCCTTCTTTATATCTATAAAACCTCAGTTTAGCTGGCACGCTTCAGTCAATAATCCACCCAGTTTCCCTCCATCAAAATGCATACAAAATGAATCCAAAACGTTACTAATAAACTTTTCCAAACAAGTCAAACAACGTTTATAATCAAACCCTAAGGTACCCTAATACGTAAATAAATGATAACATTTAAGACAGAGAATCGTTATTGTCTTTACCGGAGAAAAATACCAAAGAACGCGATCTCTTCCACGCGCTTGGAAACACTTCAGCCAAAATGGGAGCCACCTAGAAGAACTACAATTTCTGGCAAATTTTTCCAAAAACCAGCATGAAACTCTTTCTAAAGACTGTTGACATCTAGTGGAAGCCCTAGGAACTGCAATCTGGGACGTTTTCACCTTATAATAAAAGTGACAGCCATTGAAAACAGTGGTAGGCTGAATTTGTTTGGGGGGGGGGGGGTTTCGCCTCGGGGTTTCGCCTGCCATAGCAGTTCTGTTATACTCACAGATTAATACAAATCGACCAATTATATGCATATCCTAGCTTCTGGGCCTGAGTAACAGGCAGTTTACTTTGGGCACGCTTTTCATCCGGACGTGAAAATACTGCCCCCTACCCAAGAGAGGTTAAAGGTCTTTCTCACATCACCTGCGGAGAGCGTGATCACACAGTCGTCCGGAACAGCTAATGCTCTCATGCATGTTTCAGTGTTACTTGCCTCGAAGCAAGCATAGAAGTTATTTAGCTCATCTGGTAGGCTCGTGTTACTGGGCAGCTCTCGGCTGTGCTTGCCTTTGTAGTCTGTAATAGTTTGCAGACACATCCGACGAGCGTCGGAGCCGGTGTAGTACGATTCGATCTTATTCCTGTATTGACGTTTGATGGATTGTTGGAGGCCATAGCGGGATGTCTTATAAGCTTCCAGATTAGAGTCCCGCTTCTTGAAAGCGGCAGCCCTAGCCTTTAGCTCAGTGCCGATGTTGCCTGTAATCCATGGCTTCTGGTTGTAAGTACGGTCACTGTGGGGACACCTTCATCGATGCACTTATTGATGAAGCCAATGACTGATGTGGTGTACTCCTCAATGTCATCGGAGGAATCCCGGAACATATTTCAGTCTGTGCTAGCAAAACAGACCTATAGCTTTATATCTGCTTCATCTGACCACTTTTTTATTGATCTAGTCACTGGTGCTTCCTGCTTTAATTTTTGCTTGTAAGCAGGAATCAGGAGGATAGAATTGTGGTCAAATCTGCCAAATGGAGGGCGAGGGAGAGCTTTGTACGTGTCTCTGTGTGTGGAGTAATTTTTTTTACCTCTGGTTGCACATTTAAATTAGGTAAAACTGATTTAAGTTTCCGTGCATTAAAGTCCCCGGCCAGTAGGAGTGTCTCCTCTGGATGAGCGTTTTCCTGTTTGCTTATGGCGGTATACAGCTCATTGAGTGTGGTGTTAGTGCCAGCATCAGTCTGTGGGGGTATGTAGACAGCTACGAGAAATACAGATGAAAACTCTCTAGGTAGATAGTGTGGTCTACAGCTTATGAGACACTCTACCTCCGGCGAGCAAAACCTCGAGACGTCCTTAGATATCGTGCACCAGCTGTTTACATAAAAGCATAGGCCCCCGCCCCGTGTCTTATCAGAGGCTGCTCGTCTGTCCTGCCGAAAGAGTGTTTAACCCGCCAGCTGTATGTTCTTAATGTCGTCGTTCAGCCACGACTCGGTGAAACATAAGATATTACAGTTTTTAATGTCCCGTTGGTAGGATAAACGTGTTTTCAGTTCGTCCCATTTATTTTCCAGCAACTGAACGTTAGCTAGCAGGACTGGAGGCATGGGCAGATTAGCCACTCGTTGCCTGATCCTCACAAGGCACCCTGATCTCCTTCCACGAAATCTGCGTTTCCTTCTCCAGCGAATAACCGAGATCTGGGCCTGGTCAGGTGTCTGTATTATATCCCTCCCGTCCGACTCATTGAAGAAGAACTCTTTGTCCAGTTTTAGGTGAGCAATCGCAGTTCTGATGTCCAGAAGCTCTTTTCGGGTCATAAGAGATGTCCAACAGTCCTACTCATATTATCTATGCATAGTCACTTTACCCCTACCTCTACTAGCCTTGTCACGTTCCTGACCTGTTTTCTGTTGTTTTTGTATGTGTTTAGTTGGTCAGGGCGTGAGTTGGGGTGGGCATTCTATGTTATGTGTTTCTATGTTGGGTTAAATGTGTTGCCTAACATGGTTCTCAATTAGAGGCAGGTGTTTGACGTTTCCTCTGATTGAGAACCATATTAAGGTAGGCTGTTCTCACTGTTTGTTTGTGGGTGATTGTTCCTGTGTCTGTGTCCGTTGCACTACACGGGACTGTTTCGTTTGTTCATTCGTAAGGTTAGTCTGTTCCTGTTCGTGCGTTCTTCGTGTTATTGTATGTTCTCATGTTCAGGTCTGTCTACGTCGTTTTGTTGTTTTGTAGTTATTCAAGTGTAGTTCGTGTCAGTGTTCGTCTTGTTTAATAAATTCATCCATGTCTTCATACCTCGCTGCGTGTTGGTCCAATCCATGCTCCTCCTCATCCGAGGAGGAGGAATTAGACGAACGTTACAAGCCTGTACCCCCGCACATTGATTCGGTATCAGTACCCCCTGTATATAGCTTCATTATTGTTATTTTATTGTGTTACTTTATTTATTATTATTTTTACTTTAGTTTATTTAGTATATAGTATATATATTTTCTAACTCGATTTTCTTAAAACTGCAGTGTTGGTTAAGGGCTTGTAAGTACGCATTTCATGTGACAAAAATGTATTTGATATCTTGGTGTAACGGCTTAGTTGTTGAGTTGTGCTGGTCAGGTACTACCCCCCGGTGTCTGCAATACTTTGACATCTCATTAAAACAAATACATCTGTAGGAAGAAAAATAGTCCTATGCCCCCGGCTGATAGTCGGACAGCCGAGATGTTTGACTGAGGCTGGGCTAGGCGGGGCAGGGAGCCAAGAGAAACTAGTTTAGGTGAACCTGACACCTAGCTAGTGCAGTGATCTGCCTCAGCTACATGGGAGAGGAGTCGCCAGTTCATCTCCTGTTATTCTAAATTCACTGTCTATCATAACACACCAGGTTCGCATTCCATCTCCAGTCACTTTCCCACAGATGGAAGGGAGATGGAGAGAGAGAGAATTAGGGAGAGAGAGAGGGAGCGGATAGAGGGACAGAGAGGGTGTGAGATGGGAGAAACAGAGAGAAAGAGGGAGAGAGGGAGACAGAGGTGGAGAAAGTAAGGGACGGAGAGATAGACCAAGAAGTGAAATAAAATAATTATAATGGAGAAAGAAACATTGCGAGAGAAAGAGAAGGATAATATTTTTTAGATTCAGAACAAGAGCGTCTCTTAAGCGGATTTAAAGTTTTTTCAACTTGATCAAAGGGCGTTCTACAGTTGCCGAGGGCCACCCAGTTCACTTTGCTAATAACGTCAAATAATCCAAGGGTACAGTCAGCGTATGGAAACTTTGGCACGATTGGCAAAGTAGAGTAAGTGTGAATGTGAACGGCAACAATGAATTGCTGCAAGGACTGTGCTTCTCTCTCGTTATATTTTTACAAGTATTCATGAGTTATCAGTCAAGCCACACGTTTTATTTTCTAGTTTCCATATTAGCTTTTATACAACGGACTCTTGAGTTGGAACAACAACTTGGCGTAGAGCGAATTGGGATATTAAATAGGACTGCCAGGTTTCTGCCTTTTATTGCTGAAAAAACTCTGTGCAATGTAAGGTTGGCCAAACAAAATACAATCGGATCATACATTTGTTAGATAAGCATTATTCAATGGTACATTTACATTTTAGTCATTTAGCACAGGCTCTTATTCCAGAGCGACTTACGCTAGTATGATAAATACTATAAGGGACTATTGGTCTCCCTTTAAATGAAAAACAACTTGTAAAGACTTTATAGAGTATTCATAAAGTCTATATAAGCACTACATATCGGTAGATGTTTCTCAAATAATTTACAAGCTACATTAAAGGGGATATACTCAGTCCTTACATCTGTTGCTCTGTCAAATGCGGTACAACCCTTTTTCCACCCTTCGTGATATTTGCTTATGAAGTGTCTAAATAGGCAAAAGTGTCATAATTACTGTGTAATGGTTGACCTCATGGTGTCAAGCTCAAAAGGTCAACTTTTATTTTTTTTTAAAGGCTTTCTTAGTTATGCCATTACATAAGCAGAAATCCCC